>NC_092873.1:467763120-468076655 GCF_028372415.1 Notamacropus eugenii | reverse complement strand
GGATATAAAAAGTGACAAAGACATACAGGCTACTTCATCATCTAGCTGACAAAGAAGCTTAAAATCTGATATTATTATTTCTTTGACATTAAGCACTCTTAAGATGTGTTAATGCAAAATGACAAAAGAAAGCTCTCATTCCTGGTATCTAGTATCAAAAGTGTAACTCATTGTATATAGCTAAAGATTCATTCATTGGTGATTATTTGGTTTGGTTTGGATTTAGTACAGGAAGTAAACGGATCCTCTTTAAAATTTAACAATGTTATTCCATGGGCATTTCTCTTGGCTCAGATTGTTGAAGAACAATGATTTATTTTTTCTATGTTGATTCTAAAGCACATTCTAGAAGATTTGAAGAAATATAATAGGGAGCCTCTCTGGTCTTACAGGAAAATTCTAGAAGTACTTCCAGCAGCTGTTTTAGAAGAGCTGGAAAGAATTTGGTTTTAATTTTAAAAAATGTTAAAATCATACAACCTTCTTTACAAAGTGGCTCTGGGATGTCTTTCTTCAACATTGCACTGAGTGCCAGTGTCAAGTGTGGTACAAGATTGGTGTTTGTTTCCCAAGCAGTCTACCTCATCATGGAAGATGAGCTTTAGCTAGTCTGACTAGATTTCCAATAGACTGTAAACATCTCCAAATACTCCCGTTCATGGTTTCTGTTGCTTTCACTGCAGTAAAACATTATTGTATCTCTTCAATGAGAATGTTATTCCAAAGACATCAACCTAGCTAGCCCTACTGAAAAACAAAACGGATGAAAAATGCACAATGTCCAAATCACAACATACCCACTGAGTCAATCGCTACTTTTGGCAGCCCAGACCATCTTTTTAATATTGTACAATCATGGATTTAGAGTTTGAAGAAACCTTAGAAATGATTTAGTCCAATCCTTTCATTTTTCAGATGAGGAGATTATGGTGGAAGCAGATGATATGACTTAGCCAGGGCCACAAAGATTTCAGAGCCTGGATTTAAATTCACGCCCACTGACTCCAAGTCCAACACTTTTTCTACTAGAATATCAACATTCTCCAGATGATGCTATATGTCTGTAAATCATAGAGCACCATGATATTGGGGGGGAAAATTGAATTTGTAGGTCAGAAAAAAGCTGAGCAATAGAGGTGATGAGGCTGCAGTATATTTCCATATTATCAATATATGAAGTATTAGTTAAGATATCATTAGACATGTATGGTAAGTTGAGGAATGGCAGAGAATCGAGCTCTTCCAACATTAATTCCATTCCCTGGACCTAAGCAACATTTCTGCCTTTAATTTTTACTATTCTCCAATAAGCATCTTGGTCCTAGTCACCCCATATTTTGCTATTTCTGTGCCTTTAGTCAGGCTGTTATTTCAACTTGGAAAGCCTTCCTCTCATTCTATGCTCACCACACCATGGCCATATTTCCAGATCCAATCCAAATACCATTACTTTCATGAAAGCTTTCTCTGATTTAACTATCTAAATGTAAATTCTCCTTCCTGCAGATCCTCTAGAAACTTCCAAATTCTCCAGAGACACAGTGGTTTAGAATTGAAATGACTTGTGACCTTGGGATGATGTAGAAAATATTCAGTGGTCCCTCCCAGCCTGTAACAGGGATCATAAGGGGGAAAGGAGGGAGGAAGGGTGAGGAGTCAGTGAAAAGGAGAAACAGCTTCAAAATGATTCTCCCTTCCTTTGACTCTTCAAGTGGCCTTATGTAACTCTCAGACTTCCAATGGTGGGAGGACAACGTGCTAACTCTTCCTCATCCAGCATTATGGTTACTTCCTGGTTACGTAAAGATTAGGCTCAAGGTGACCAGAGGTCTTGAGTCTATTGAGTGAAGATGAATGTAATAAAGGGAGATTCTTCATCAGAGAAGATGACACCAATCAAAGAAGGAGAATAAGCCCCTGGCCTAGCTAGCCAGAAGAAATGGAATTTGGATTTTAGGGAAGATAGTACAGAACCAAGGTGAAGGATAAAATGCTTATCAGTAGTCTTGAAAGCTGCTTTATGCTCTAGTGAGGTTTAGGTGTCTACTCCAGCAGATTGCAATGGTCATTTTAAGTTAGATTACTGAATCCTGTTTTAAGTAGTTCTGTATAGGGAAATAATCACATGACCAATGTCTGACTTAAATTTTACACTTTCTTTTTTTGTTTCGCCCGTTGGGGAGATGTAGATCCAGGGCACCAGGAAGTTGGACTTAATGATCCAAATAATGGAAGAATAGGTAGCCTAGCCCCCTTCTCATTTTAGACCAGCATCCTCCAGGAATGAACTTGGTGTAGATCACATATATGGGTGCAGAACAGAGGGGCCCTCTGTGGAGAAAAATCAGCTGCAGAGCCGCTGACCCCTTTGGGCCAGCCATGGATATCAATGTTACATATTCATCTTCATATAACTGAACTGTTTAGTAAATGTTCAACAAGTATTTGGAAGGAAAGGTCAGAGAATAATGGTATTCCAATGGCCATCTAGTCTAATCTATATCTGACCAAGAAGTCATTCTGCAACATCCCCAGAAAGATTCATCTGGCTTCTCCCTGAAAATGCACAGGTAGAGGAATCCACCAGTGCCCAAAATAGTCCAGGTCTCTTTGGGATAGCTCTACTTTTTAGGAAATATTTTTTTTACATTGAACTTAAATCTGCCGCTTTGTGATCTTCTGGAGCCAAGCAATGTAAGTCAATAGAGGGGTGTATTGGTAAATGTGTAACAACTGGCTCTCAAAAAACAGACATGGCATGCTTTTAAATTTAATCTGTTATTAACATTTTCTCCATCACTTTCTTAAATCTAGACGCAACAAAACAATAGATTAAGCACTAATTTGTATCATTGCCAATTTCTGAGGTGTAAAGGTCCATACTGAGAAGCCACTGAGAAGGAAGGAAGGAAGGAAGGAAGGAAGGAAGGAAGGAAGGAAGGAAGGAAGGAAGGAAGGAAGGAAGGAAGGAAGGAAGGAAGGAAGGAAGCTAGGTTGCCAGTTCCTATGGCTAGGGAGAATGCAAGTCCTTTGAATGTTCACTTTGCATGACCCTCATGCAGCATCATGTTCAACTAGATGTTCAATCAGTGTACTGTGGTAATATAGCGAATGCCTGCTTGAATGGGGAAAGATGACACTGGTCTTCCCGAGAGAGCAAAGGATAATGAAATTTATATGAAAATTTAGATTCTGCAAAGTGCTTTTTCTTGCATTTATTCTTATCCCCATTTTACAGAAAAGGAAACTGAGGCTCAGAGAGGCTAAGTGACTAGTTCATAATCACACAGCAAGTAAATTTTATAGGGAGAGGTTCATTGAACTCAGGTCTCTCTTTATGCAAAGTCCAGTGGTCTTTCCTTTACCTTTCAGTAGATACCAGCTTGATCAATTGGAAATGCTAAGAGGACCTTTCCCATGAGCTAAGTTCACCCAATTAAACCAAAAATCAGGGGAACATATTTAAGGGGAACATTCTAAAATTTCTAGGTATAAGGAGTTTTTGAATTTTCTCATATTAGGATATTATCCAATACTCATAAAGCATTATTACATGTTATAGCATATATAATTTAAATGTTTCAAAATCTATGTAAGATACAGTCCCCAAAAAAATCCCATTGCTATAAAAATATATTTGCAACGTCGGCACATTACACAGACAGACTTTTACAACCATCAGCTTAATTGTTTAGAGCCAAGTTTAACTCCTTTTTCCTCCAGTATATTTTTGCACAAAATTTAATTTGAGGCTAAATAGTCCAATACAAGTGGAGCAGAAAAGGCGCATGGCAACTTCACATTTTCAACACATTGTGCCTTGCCATACATTTTTAATATCATGAAATTGGCTCATTCTGTAATATTTTGATTGGAGATTTATGCATACTGTTGTCACATATTCTTTAAACAGATGTGCAATAAATTTGATGAAAAATTCTCTTCCTCATGAAACTAGGACACTTGCTCATTTAAATAATATGAAACAACAACAAAAATTACTATAGACCTTTTAGAAATACTGGATGTTCTATGAAGTAAGAGGCCACAGAACATGTAGCCACAGTTCCATTTCCTATTCACTGCCAGACACTTAAATCAGTGGATGGATGTCTTGCTCTGGTGCCTACAACCGTGGCTTCTAGGCACTTTGACAAACTTTATATAATTGCACAGAAAATTAGGAAACAAGGGAGAAAATTGTTCCACTTTGATATGAGGTCGAATCCTAGCCAGCTATCTCCAGTTTTACAGGATTATACACTGCAGCCTTAACCCCAAATGACTATCTTGCCAGTGTGTGCCCCAGCACACAATGGTAACTTGGTGAGATAGTGTGGATGGTTCAGCAACTCAGGGTAAATAAATCTTCACTGTTAGAGACACAATTCAAAATCTCTTCTATATTGTTGACAATACAAAATGGGCCGCTAAGCGGCACAGTGGACAGAGTGCCAGGTTAGGAGTCAAATCCAGCCTCAGACACTTGCCAGCTAGATCACCCTGGGCAAGTCACTTAATCCTGCTTACCTCAGTTCCTCATCTATAAAATGAGCTAAAGAAGGAAATGGCAAAGTGATCTAGTATCTTTGCCAAGAAAATCCCAAATGGAGGTCACCAAATTGGAAACAACTGAAAAATGACTAAACAAAATATAGAAAATAGCAAATTATTCCATTAAAAAATCCTCAAATCGCAACTCCTCCTTGAAGCTTTCCATTCAGACTTGGGAAATGAAGGGCTATGGATTAACTTCTCTTCTAACCCTTCCCAATTTGGGGGATTCCAAGTTCATTCTCTGACAGCAACAAGAAGGAGACCCTCAGTTCTCCCAGAGCCTCTGCACTAAATCCTGCCAAATTCTCAGTGGATGCCCTTGTCTTTTATTTTATTAAGACTGGGGTCATTCAACTCAACCTTCCTCAGCCTCAGTTCCCTCACATGGAAAATGTAAATAATTATGGCACCTACCTCACAGGTTTGTTGTGAAGATATTTGTGTGTGTGTACATATATATATGTATATATATATGTATATACATATTGTGTATACACAGTCATATATACAGATAGATACATATGTGTGTAGATAGATAGATAAATAGATAGATAGATAGATAGATAGATAGATAGATAGATAGATAGATAGATAGATAGATAGATAGATAGATAGATAGACACGGACTTTGTGAACCTTAAAGTATCGTGTAAATGCGATGATGAGGGTAATGATATTGAGCATCTCTCATACTTCAAAACTTATTTATGCCCTCGCCTATCTTCTTCTCCTCTATTTTTAAGTTACACAAAGTACTGGCCTCTCTACTTACCAAATGTTACCCCTCCAGCTGTGCCCTTGATCCCATCCCCTCCTGGCTCCTCTAGGTCCTGCATTAATTAGTCATTTGTTTTCCTCTTTATATCCTCAATATCTCTGCACCAGTTCCTCCCTATTTGTCTACAAACATGCTGAATGATACTTGATACTTAAAATTTCAAAAACTCTTTCTTTAAGCCCTGCTGTCCCCCTCAAGCTATGGTCCCACTTCTCTCTTTTTATGCCACACATCTTATCTTGAAAGTGTTACAAGTGTAACTCTCAAACATCTGGAGTATTGCATCTGGAGCTCCCAAGGTTGACTGGACAGTCTCAGATAATTGTTATCTCAGAGATGCAGCTCATTAGCTCTTTTGGAAAAGCCTCACCATCACAGACTTATCTTCACAGGGAAGGTGAAGAACACCTCCCTTTCTCAAGTACCCTGTCTATCAATGCCCACCCCTCTCCAGAAAGGCAGGACCTGTCATCAGCACTATAATAAGCTAATAATCTAATACTATAGATGTTAGGATAATTATCATGCTATTAGTTAGAATCATACAATTTTTAACCAATTCATTTGTCCTCAAATTAGAATAACATAGAAACAGATAAAACTAAAACCAGCACCTACTTAAGATAATAACTCAGTAGTCTAAAAGAGGAACATTAAAATAAATTAAAACAGTTTTAATTTTAAAGAACAACAAATTAGTATGCTACACAGAGTGCAACAGCAAGAGATAGAAAGAAAAATCCCATTGCCTTTCAAACTTTGCATTTAAAAAAATGAGCTTCAACATATACATATCTATCATCAGTTATACCTGCATTCCCTTACAGTTTTTTTCATTTCTGTATTTGCTCGCCTAATCTGTGGATACATTTTCTGTTTGAGTAGCAATACTCAATATCTACATTCTTCTCTTGATTTTTGTTTCTTTACTTTGTATAATTTCATACACTTTCCCACATTTCTTTGTATTCCTCAAATTTATCTCTCTGAACTGCATTATAGTATTCCATTATGTCACAGTTTATTCAGTTATCTCCCAAATATACTTAAGTCATTTCCAGTTTTTGTTGGGTATTTTTTTTCGCTATTATAAAATTTACTTTGATTTGATTATATAATGTAGATATGAAGATTAGAGGCAGCACAGTGCTATGGCAAGATTATTAAGCATGATGACAGAAGAACTAGGTCTGAATTCTGGCACTGTTAGCTTAAGCAACTGAGAGCTTTAACCTCTCAGAGCCACATTTTCCTCCCATGTAAAATGATGGGATTGAAATAATCTACTTCTAAAGCTCCTTCCAATTCTATGGTTCTATGAACTTCATAAAGTGCCAAATATAACCACAGGGAAAATACAGATAAGGAGATGTAGAACAGGACTACTCTAGTTACTTCCCCATGGATTCGTATGCCAGACCAGCATGCAGAAACCCACCAAAGTAAGAGAAATCTCCCATAGTTCCCAAACAACAAAATCATATCTTTCTCTGTATCCCAGAAGCTTACCTGGATCTGAGTCACTTTCTGCAAATAAGCGAATTTGCTAAAACTTTCTATGTTGTTGTTCAGTCATTCCATCATATCTGACACTTCATGACTCCATGAACCATAACGTATCAGGTCTTTCTATCCTCCACTATCTCCCAAAGTATGTCCAAGCTCATGTAAATATTGAATAAATGCTTATTGTCTAACTCATTGCACTGGGTAATTTCTGAAGTCTGAATCTATGACCCTATGAGCCTACATCAACAAGTACCACTTTTCCTGATCCACTCCTGGTTGCTCCCACACAACTGTATTGGCCATGTAAGGCTACCCACCTATAGATGCTACTTACCCACTACCTTTACTACTCTATAAACTCATGTATTGACTAGGTGTTACCAGCTCTGCTACTATATTTGGCTGTAATGTTGAGAGAAAGGCAATTGAAACTCTTTTATCATACAATGCTCTGTAATTTGAATGCTACGTCCATCACTCTAATGAAATTGTTCTCTCCAAGATAGAAGTTCTTAACCTTTTTGTTTGTTTCATGGACTCCATTGGAAGTTTGGTGGAGCCTATGAACTTCCTCTCAGAATGATGTTTTTAAATATATTAAAAAAAAATATGTAGGATTACAAAAAACTTAATTTTTCCCATACCAGTTCCAGATCCCCTGAAAGCTATCCACTGATCAATAAGGGATTAAGAATAGACCTCAACTTAAAAATACCTATGCAAGGTACAGCTAGGTGGTATAGTAGTAGATAGAGCACCAGACCTGAGTTCAAATTTTACCTCAGACCATATACTTGACACTTAGTTAGCTGTATGACCCTGGACAAGTCACTTAATCCCAACTGCCTCACACATCCTGAAAAAAACCCTATGCAAAAGTCATCTAATTATGTTGGAAAATGCAGAGATGAAAAACTTATGGAATCTTTGGAAAGGAAACATTAATGATTATACATATTCTTAGTATCACATAGTACATTTACAAAAATGGATCATGGTCTGGAGCACAGAAAAAATCTAAATAATTGGAGAAAAAACAGATACAATAAAATATCTCCTTTATAGATGAAAACACAAAAAATAGTAATTACAGGAAATACAAGCAAAAACCAAATTGCTAAATAAAATATGAACAAGGTGAATTTGTAAATAAGAAGTATGAAATGAAAATAATCTTCACAGTTTATTATAAATATTTTATGCCAGTAAAAATGAATAAAATAAAAATGAATAAATATTTCTTTCTTATTTTAAGAAAGTTTTATTACACATATAATAAAAAATTTTTAAATAAGAAAGAGAAATATTGAGCAATCTGATCTCAGAAAGTAAAACTGAACCAGCTATGAGATACAAAAGAAAATATGAACCAGGTGCAAATATATTTACACATTAATTCTGGCAAAGTTTTAGGGATCAATTAATATTTATTCTATAAAATTATTTAAGATAATTGAAAAAGAAAGAACTCTAACAAATTCCTTTTATGAAACAAATATAGTGACTAATAGCTGTGGGAAAGGGCAAAGGAGAAGGAGAAAGAGATAAGATAAAATAGAGAAAGAGAACTACAGACCAAAATTATTAATGACTATTGATACATTTTTTTTAAAATCCTAGCAAAAAGACTATATGTTATATAATCCCCCTAAAAAAATATCCACCGTAACAAATTTGAGTTTATACCAGTGATGTAAAGATGGTTATGTAGCAAAAAATAACATAGTTGTATCAATAGGTAGAAAGGAGGAAAACAAAATGAATATCTTTGGAAAATTATAGTCTTCATTTTTGCTAAATCCCTAATATTCATAGGCAGGGAAGAGGCCCTTTTCACAAAATCCCAGGGTTTCTGAGAGCTGGAAAGGACTTCATAAAGACTTTATAGAGAAAGAATAGTCACTATGACATACTCATAAAATCTAATTTTCATCTACTCTGATAAAAAATATATTTCTAAAGTCAAATATTGGTATTAGTTGTATTAGAGAAATACTGGAAGCTTTCACAAGAACAGCCTGTCTCCCAATTACCACGATATAATTCTTCAAATGTTTGCAAAACCAATGGCAGAATAAAGAAATCAAAGGCTTAAATATATGCAAATTGGAAACAAAAATATCTCCACTTGCAGATAACATGATGGTTTACTTAGAAAACTCCAGAGAATCAATGAAGAAACTAATTGAGATAATTAATAGCTTCATTAAATAGCAGGATAAAAAAATAAATCCAAGAACACCACGAGCACTTCAATAGCACAAAAACAAAAATAATCTAATGATCAAAGAGAAATCCCACTCAAAATAACAAAATGCACAAGATATCTGGAGGTAAATTTACCAAAACACATTCAAACTATATTAATACCGTACAAAAAAAACCCCTTCTTGTTAGAATAAAAAAAACCAAGTAATTGGAGTGATATTCATAATTCATGCACTCATGTTGGAGCTCCATCATTATAATAAAAATGGCATTATTACCTAAATTAATTTACACTTTTCATGGTCCACCAGTCAAAGTACCAAGAGGTTACTTTACGGAACTGCACAAAATAATAACAAAATTCATATAAAGGAACAAAAGACTCTCAAGGGAAATATGTTTTTTAAAAAAGAAGAAATTAAGAGGACTTATCACTTCTATGTCTCAAATTATATTATAAACAACAATGATTAAATCCAGTTGGTAGTCATTAAAAAATAGAAAAGTGGAACAATGGGATAGATTACATAAGCAAGAATAAGAAAAAAGTCGTCCAGTGCTCAATAAATCCCAGAACATAAACTGATAGGAGGAAGACTATGAGGTAGTCTGGCAAAAGCTAGGTTTAGGCCAGCAACTTGCACCAAACACTACAATATGTAACAAATGAATGTTCAACAACAATGACAAAAAATCCACATCGTTTTAAAATGAAAGCACGGAAGCAGTTGCTTTTCACAGCTACTGCTAAGGATACAATTCTTAACCAAGCCTACGAGTCATCATAAAAGAGAAAATACTTCATTTCAACTACACAAAATTTAAAACTTTTGCAAGAACAAAATCAATGCAATTAGTAGAAGAAGAGAAATTGTCAATTTTGGGGCAAACATTAGCAACAAATATCTTTGACAAAAGTCTGATGTCCATGATGTATAGGAAATTTTCATGAATGTTTAAGACCAAAAACAGTTTTCAGAAAAACTAGTGCAAACTATCAAAAACCATGTAAAAAGTTGCTCCAAATCAGCAATAGTAAGTATAAATTAAAACAACTGAAATTTTATCTCGCACCCAGAAAACTGGCAAAGGCAACAATGAACATAAGGAGACATGTAACACTATTTAAAACTCAGCTCAAGTACTGCCTACTTGAAAAGGTCATTCATAATTGTCCTATCAGTACTCCCCAAGTCATTAAACATTTATTTTGCATATTTTCTGTATTCATTTATTTGTGAACATGCTGTTTAACTTCTAGTTAAATGTAAGCTTCTTGAAAGCAGACACTGTCTTTACTATTTTAACTCTGTATCCTCAGCCCCTAGGACAATTAATGACACGTAGTCATCATTTAAGAACAAATGCTTGTTTAAAGACTGATTGATCGGAATTCCCTCCCCTTGGATCGCCTTCTTTTCAAATCCTACTCTTCCTTCAAGACCTAGCTCAAATGCCAATTCCTCTTTAACCTTTCCTCTGTCACCTTGCTGAATTCTCGTATGACTCCAGTTGTTCAGTTTCTGTGTATTTGTCCTGTTCTGCTTCACAACACACATATTCTACGTGCCTATCCCCTCTCTTTTTATGGACTTGAATGTTCCTTGAGGCCAGGGACTGCATTTTATTCAACAAAGTAGTCCACCAACAGCCTGACATACTCCTTGTATATAGAAAGCACTTGATAAATATTCATAGAATTGAAGGAGACAACACTGTCAAACTTTTTCATGCTGGGAATATTTACTTTGAAACATGTTTACAGAGCTTTGTAAGTAAAGTGTAAAGTCTGTAATCTGTGCTAATCCGTAAATAATCCCTAATCCTTGTTTAAACCATTACTTTCAAATTACATCTCCACTCAATCTTCTAAAAAAAATGTATAGCCAAATTGGATAATTTGAGTTCTGTTTTCCCCTCATTTTAGAAGTACTAATGAGCAGTAAAAGAAAAAATCCAAAATGTAGATGGAAAAGGGAGAGGAACCAAGTGAAGATAATTGATCAAAGCACAGGCATTTGCTAAAAACGTAATATTTCTCCTAAGAACTGAGGATATCAAGACAAATGAGAAACAGTCCCTGCTCTCAAAGAGCTTCGATTCTAACCAAAGAGAATAAGTATAAAATAATAATAAATTATAATAAATAAATAATATGAAATAATAATAAATAGACAAAATATTCACAAAATGAAAACCAGGTTGTTTGGGAAGGGGATTAAGAAAAGCTCTGTGTGGAAAGTGGTTTTAATTACATAAGTAAACTCAGAATAGATGACACAAAACTGTATTTTTATTTTCAAATATTGTTGATGACATCTTTTAGTATAATTTCTATTTATAATTATTGTATTGTATTTTTTTCTATCTGTGTACTAGGGTGAGTACACAGAGCATTACAGGCATGGGGAGAAACATGAGCAAAGCTATGGAGTGGGGAGGGCACACAGTATACAACTCTATAGAGTAGATGACTTTGATTGATGCATAGAATGTTTAAAGTAATATTGATAATTCTGAAAAGGAAGGGATTGTGAATATGCAAGAAATCTGGAAATGCAGAAAGGGTCCAGATTGTGGAGGACCTTGAATTTAAGTCAAAGCATTATGAACATTATTCAGGGGGCAATATGGCACCCCTGATGATTTCTGAGCAAAGAAATGGTATTACAAGATTTAAGTGTAAGAAGGAATGATCTGTTAATGCATAATATAAATGCCTGGGTTTTATAATTAGTGAATGTATCTTCATGTTAAATACCAAGGATAACTCTAACAAACACTCACAACTGACCCAATAGTTGCTAGAATTCAAATTCTTGATCTAATCCATAGTCTTGCCTGGGCTGCTGCCATTGCCTCCTCATTTAATCGCCTGGCTCCAAATCTCCCCCACCTGTAATCTATTCTCCACGTAGCCACCAAAGGAATTTCCTGAATTCTGTTCTGTTTGGGTCTCTTCCACTCATCCATTCAATAAACTCTAGTGAAAAGTAATTGACTCAAAAAATCAAATATCAACTCCTCCCTTTTCAGATTACATTTCTGTTTATCTTACACATTTATTCCTTTCCATACTGGACTATTCACTGTTTGGAACAAATGAGTCTCCATCTTCCATCTCTTGGGACTTTGCATTAGCAAACATTCTTTAGAATGTTTTGCCTCGTTATCCATGCATCTTAGAATCCCTGATTTCCTTCAACTCAGCTCAAGTAGCCCTTTCTGCATGAAGCCTTTCCTGGACTATCATTTTGTATATAATATGCATATACCTACATAAAACACATTCCAACTTATATACATGTATGAATACACACATCATATATACATATATGTATATACACACAAGCACACATATGTTGCCTCTCCTATTCAACTACACCTTCCTTAAGGGCAGGAATTATTTTTTTTCTTTATCCCTAGGAGTGGTGCATAGTAAGTGCTTAATAACTGCTTGATTTACAACAGAATTAATACAAAAAGAAAAAGTACAAATAAATATAAAGTAGTTAAATATGATGGAGTTTGGGAGAGAAGATCCCAGTAGTTGGGGGAATCAGGAAAGGCTTCACTGTGAAAATAGTGCTGAGCCATCTGGAAGGAAGGAAGGAAGGGAGGAAGGGAGGGAAGGAGGGAGAGATTCTATGAGGTAGAAGTGAAAGGAAGTGCATCCCAGGCATGGGAGATGGTCAGAGCAAAGGCACTGACATGGAAGACAAAATATTATGAGTAGTGTCACTGGATCATAGAGCATATGTAGGGGAGTAAGGAAACTGGAAAATAGGAAGAGAAAATAGGTTGGGGAGGCCTTTAAAAGACAAATAGATGATTTCATGTATGATTCTGGAGGCAATGAGGAGGTAATGGAGGACTCAGGAGCATACTTTAGAAAGATCACTTTAATGACCAAGTGGAGAATGGACTGGAGTGGGAACAGACTTAAGGTAGGGACACCAATCAGAAGACTGCTACAATAGTCCTGGCAAAAGGTGAGAAGAATCTACAGAAGCATGGTGGATCGGAAGGGGATATTATGTACGTGTGTATATGTGTGCATATAAGTATGTATATGTATACATATATGTATATTCATAAATGTATATGTGTATATATTGTGTTGTTATACCTAGCCATATATACACATATGTATGCATACATGCACACCACTGACAGACACATGTTTATGCATGCATTCCTATATGCATGCTCATATACATGTGTATATGTATGTGTGTGTATATGTATATACACACACAAATGAGAAAAATGTGAGGTTAGAAATCACAAGACTTGGCCACAGACTGGATATGTGGGATGATTCTGAGTAAAGAATTAAGGATGATACTAAAATCACAAATCTGGGTAAATGGAAGGACAGTGGTACTTTTAGGGGCAATAGAGAAGTTTTGTGGAAGGGAGGGTTCAAGAGGAAATAGCAAAATTCGGTTTTGGAAATATTGAAGTAGAAATGGCAGTATCTGGAAACAAATGGATATTTAGGATGACAGAAATGTGCAGGACTTGGGAAGGATGGTGAAGTCTTTGACAGAAAAAAAAAATTCTGAAAGAGGGGAGGGGTTTGGGGAAAAGATCAAGAAATCATTTCTGAACATGCTGAGCTTGAATTGTCCAAAAGACAATTAGTGATGCGGGCCTAAGGGCCAGGGTAGGCTTTGGCTAGATAAATAGATCTGTGAATCATTTGCATAGAGATTATAGTTAAATCCATGGGAGCTGACAAGGTTACCAAGAAAGAGAATGTAGAAGGAGAAATCATAGGGATAGAGGTTGTAGGACAGAACAGATTCTTGGGAGGACCCACCGTTAGGAGAATGTTAATAGCAGTCAAACATAAGATGAGAACCAAGAGGAAAGCAGTGTCATGGAAAAATATTAAAAAAAAAAAAAAAGGAAGGAGTATCTTGGAGGAGAGATTGATGAATAATGTAAAATACAGCAAGCAGGTTGAGCAAACTGAACGAAGACTGTCAAATTTTGCAATTAGGAGAACGCTGATCACTTTGGAAAGAATAACTTCAGTTGAACAGTGGGCTCAGAAGCCAGATGGCAAAGGATTGGGGAAAGAAAGTTGAATGAGACATGAAAACCACAAGTGTAGAAGCTTTTTCCAGGAATGTTGCTGAAAGGGGAAGGGAAGGTATAGGACAACAGCTTGATTATAGAACTTATAGCTGAGAGAACTTAGAAATCATCTCCTCAAAGCTGTCATCTTACAGAAGAGGAAAATGAAACTCATAAAGGTCAAGGGACCTGCCTTAGGTCACACAGGTAATCAGCAGCTGAGATTGAAAAACCAGTCATCTGACCCTGGACCCCCTTCTTCACTGCTCAGCCCCCTTTTCTTTGTATCAAAAGAGCAGTATATTCTGAGTGACATGTATAAGAGGTGCTATAGAGATACAAAAGAGAAAGGTCAAAATATAACTAAGTCAATCAACAAGCAATAAGTCCCTAGTATATATTCTAGGTGCTGAGGATGCATAGATGAAAGTGAAATAATCCCTGCCCTTGAGGAGCTTCCATTCTGCCAGAAATATAGCTTATACATATGCAAATATCTACAAAGTTTATCAGACAAAACAGTCTTTTTCTTTTTTAATTTGAGGGGAGAAGACAGTAGCAGCTGAGAGAATTAGGAAAGGTGAAGGTGAGGCCTGAGCAGTGGCTTGATTTTGTCATTGATGAGGAGAGAATATATCCTACATATAGGAGGTGTGTGTGTGTGTGTGTGTGTGTGTGTGTGTGTGTGTGTTCATCCTTTGTTGTCGAAGAAGACCATGACATGACTTGCACTTGACTTTGTTTTGAGTGAGGGAGGGCTGTGCAGGTCACCAGCCTCACTTCTTCTCCAGAGCCATCTGAATCCAGTGACCAGATATTCATCAGGACGACTGGAGATGACTCAGGATGAGGCAATTGGGGTTAAGTGACTTGCCCAAGGTCACACAGCTAATGAGTGTCAAGTGTCTGAGGTGAGATTTGAACTCAGGTCCTCCTGACTCCTGCACTGGTGCTCTATCCGCTATACCACCTAGCTGCCCATATAGGAGGTAGCATGGAGATTAAACATGCAGTAGTGAGTACAATAAGAAACAATGGGAATAAGAAAGCACCTTTAGTTGGACCATGGTGTAGATGACAGGGAGTGACAAATAAATTAATCCATAAGTATTTCTTAAGGCAGCTATATAGTCCAATAGAGAGGCAGGTTCTGGATCTGCAGTCAGGAAGACCATAGTTCAAATCCTGCCTCAGACACTTTCTGTGTGTGTGACTCTGGGCAAATGACTTAGCCTCTGTCCATTTTGTTTTCTCCAACTATAAGATGGGGATCATAGTATAACCTACTTCCCACGGTTGTTTTGAGGATTAAATGAGAGAATTTTTTTAAGGAAGAGTTTCTTAATCACCTTCTTTATGCCAAACACATAGGTTCCAGGGATACAAATAGCACTCTCTAGGAACTTCTGTTCTAATGGGGGAGATAGCAAGGACATAGGTAAATATATACAGAACAAGAATAAAGAAAATAAACACCAAATTGCTCAATTCAAGATTGTTTGGGAGCGGGAGCACTAGAGGTTGAAAAGACCAGCAAAGGCTTTATGAAGAAAGTGGTGCTGGACTCAAATCTTGAAGGTCAAGTGGAATTCCATAAGGCAGAGAGAGGCAAGGAGGGAGTATATGGCCAGTGAGAAGCCACAGAAAAGGGTAGTGGAGCACTGTGTGCAAGGAGCAGAGAGGCCAGTTTGGTCTAATTGCAAAGTTCAAACAGAAAAGTACCATCCAATGAGGCAGGAAAGGTAGGTTGGGGCCAGGTTGAGAAAGGCTAGAAAAGCTAAACAGAGGAGTTTATATTGATCCTAGAGGCTTAGGTGTTGGGACTGGAAGCTCAATTCCGTGTGGACAGTCTCGGGCAGGTAAAAGTGGGACTTCTAAATCTTAGAGTCTTACGAGGCCCTCCATGAACAGCGGGGGTTCGAGAAGGTCAGACCGAGCTAGCTCGGCTAGCTCGGGTATTTCCGCCTCTCCCCCGGAGATACCTGATGGGTGGAGTCTCCCTGCCCTCGAGGTCGTCCCGGATTGGAGCACACCTAGTTACCTAACAGCATGGTATTGAGATGCAAACTGTGTGGCTGAAGATTAAGTAGGATTCAGGAAGCCTAAAAGCGCTCTTAGCACGTGTGGAGCCAAAGAGAAAAGTAGGGCTCCGCTTCTTTTCTTTCCTCTCTCCCCTCCCCCTCTCTCCCCGCTTGTACTTCTACTTCCATTCCCTTAAGCTTAGCCTTCTTAGGAAATCTCCCCCTCTTCGTCCTAAGAAAGAAGAGCCCCTGCACTTGTAACCGAAACCCTGTAATAAAGCTCAACCCCTGTTTGACTCTGGAACGTCCTTTCTCTCATACGTGCATCCGGCGTGGCCAGCCGAAGACCTGGACAGGTAAGAAAGACTCGGGTAGCCCAATACAGGCCTCTAGGCTTGGCACTTAGGGAACTACTGTACTGATTGAGTAGGAGGGTGATATGGCTGTATCTGTGCTTAAGGGAAATTACTGTGGCTGCAATGTGTAGGATAGACTGATACAGGGAAACCCTTGAATCAGAGAGAACAATTAGAAAACAAAATGGTAGCGAGGGTGTGAACTAAGCTGGTACCTAGGTGAGGAGTGAAGGGGAGGGGAGTGCCTGTGACAGATGTTGTGGAGGTAGAAACAGCAAGATAAGACAACTGATTAGCTAATTGGGGCACAGGAGAGTGGGGAGATGAGAATAACAAGATTACAAATCTAAGAAGCTAAGGAAAACTTTGAACAGAATTTGGAAAATTTGGAAGAGGGAAGGGTTTGGGAGCAAAGACAAGGAGTTCACTGTTAGATGTGTTGCATTTCATGTGTCCCTCAAACATCCATTTTGGAATGTCTAATAATAAGACTGTTGTGGGTATGGGACTAAATCTCTGGTCAGAGGCTGGGACTGGACATGGAGATAAGAAAATCACAGACATAGAGATGATCATGAAAACAGAGGAGAACACCACTGGGAAGAAAAAAAAGAGGCTAGGACAGAGTCTTGGAGAACCTCCCTATTTAGGGGAAATAACATGAAATAAGGCCAGGTTATGAATGGGAACCATAGAGAAAACTGTATATAGTAGTTGACCTCCATCTACCCTTCAAGGGATGACACCCCCAACATCCTCTGCAGAAGTAAGTAGGTTTACACAGGCAGACAAAAGCATCAAAGATTTGGTACTGTTTTAAGGAAATGAGATTGGATGGAATGGCTCCTATAATGGTCCTGGTCAGCCATTGTCAAAGGGAGGGTCGTGTCAGACTTGTTGCATCCAGGTGGAATCAATACTGGTCAGTAGTCCCAAGCATAGGAACGGACCTTTGTAAAAGAACAGAGAAAAGCCCTTTTAGTTACCCACACAGATGGGTAACTGTGCTTGCTCCCAAGAAAATGTTATTTAATTCTAAGATGAAAGGAACAGGTCTACTAATCATCCCTGCAGCTTAAACTTGCCCCGACCGCCTGCTAAACACATTTTTTACAATCTGGCAGTGATCTTTGCCTATTAAGCATCTCTGGCTGCAGAGAAGTGATATTGATTTATTTCACTTTTATGGCTGGAGGTATTTATGCCTATTTGCTTCCTTGCCTCTTCATCCTAGTTTAAAAAAAGAATCCCTTGGTGGTGGTAGAACAGAAAGCAGATGATTCATAGTTTTATGGCTTGAAAGAGCAAAGAGCTGGACAGTGGGAGAAGGAAAGAACTGTTCAGGCAATTCTAGTATCTATCAGGACTTCCTTTTTATTTGCACATCAAAAAGGGAGGAGGGGGGAAAGAGATGGAACAATTAGAAAAAGAGTCAGAGGAATAGGGGGAAAGCAGAAAATAGAGTAATAAGAGTTGAGGGCCATTAGTTTGAGCCTTTGCTTTGCTACCAATTAGCAGTGTGACCTTAAGTAAGTCACTTACTTCTGTTGGTCTCAGTTCTCTTATTGGTGAAAATCAGAGACACACTTTCTAGTACATAAGTCAGGCAATCAATATAGTATTTGTTAAGGACCTACTATGTGCCAGGCACTGTGTTAAGCACAGGGGATACAAAAAGAAGCAAAAGACAATCTTTGTCCTCATGAAGCTCACAATAACGGGGGAGGTAGCAGACAAACAAATGTGTGTTAACAAGGATATATATATATATATATATACATATATATATATAGGGTAATTAAGCAATAATTAATAGAGGGAACTCATTAGAATTAAAAGGGGTTGGGAAAAGTTTGAAGTAGAAGATAGAATTTTAGTCAGAGACTTAAAGGTAGACAGGGAAGCAAGGAAGTGAAGTGAGGAGGAAAAGCATTCCAGGCATGGGGAACAGCCAGAAAAAAATGACTAGCACCAAGAGACAGAGCACTTTGCTCAGACAGAGTGCCTGGCTTGAAGAGCACATGGTGGGGAACAAGGTGGAAGAAGACTGGAAGGGTTGGAATTGAGGGGACCAAGTCAGGAATAGCTTTGAATGACAAAGAGAGGCTTTTGTATTTGATCCTGGATAAATCCTGGACAGGGAGACACTGGAGTTTATTCAGTGGGGGGGGGGGGGTTGATGTGGTTGGCCTTACACTTTAAGAAAATCACTTTGGAGGCTCAATGGAGGATGGAATGAAGAGGGGAGAGACGAGGCAAACAGAACCATGAGCAGACTATTGCAATAGTCCAGGGCTGTATCAGAGAAGAGAAGGGGGTATCTTAGAGAGATGTAGCAAAGGTGAAATCAACAGGTCGTGGCAACAGATTGGAAAATTTTGTAGTCATAACAATTGATATTTATATAGCACCTTAAAGTTTGCAAAGGGATATGTAGTGTTACGGTTACAGCATTTACGTCTCAAAACATCTCTATGAGATGGGTACTATGGTTATTATTCACCCCATTTTATAGATGAGGAATGTCATTGCTGGTAGTCAGTGAATGAATGAATGGATGGATGGATGGATAGATGAATGAATAAATGAATGAATGAATGAATGAATGAATGAATGAAAAAAAAGCATTTATTGAACATCTATGTGCCAGTTTCTATATTAGGTGGGATACAAATACATTAGTATGATATTTGCTTTCTAGGAATTGACGGTCTTATGGGGCAAATAAGACAAACAGAGGAGTCTTGGCCAGAAAAGTGGTACAATGGATACAGTGCTAAGGTCTAGAATCAGGAAGACTTCCTGAGTTCAAATATGGCTCCAGAAACTTATTAGCTGTGTGACCCTGGACAAGTCACTTAACCCTATTTGTCTCTGTTTCCTCATCTGTAAAATGAGCTAGAGAAGGAAATGGCAAATCACTCCAGTGGTCCAGCCAAGAAAATCCTAAATGGGGTTATGAAGAATTGGACGCAATTGAAAAATGACTGGACAACAGCCAGGTAAGAGAAGGGTCTGAAGAGAGATGGCAGTACTAACCCCATTACTTATGCCAGGTCAGGGTGGCAACATGCAGTGATGCATACGAGATGCCTCAGGAGGACAACTGCATGGGACAGAAGATGACCAAAAGTGAATTAGGAGAGTTTACACTCATATCCAAAACTGTTTGGACAGCTCAGCCCCAGGATGGACTTCCAAAAGGGAATGCTATTCCTCAAAATTAAGAATTAATATTATGTTTCCTGGTATAAAGACCTCCCCTGAATGAAAGATAATTGTTCTTGAGAGTCAGAACTTGTAGCCAGATGATAAAAATCTTAGATTTAAAATTGGGAGATACCTTGAACTGAACCTTCTCCTTTTCCAGATGAGGAAACTGAGACCCATAAAACTTAGGTGACTTACCTAGGGTCATACAGCAAATAATAGTCCAAGGTGGGATAAAAATCAAGGCCTTCTTGACCTGGATTCCAAAGTCATTTCAACTGCACCCTACCCCCTATTATTACAACACAGCTCTTAAAGACTACATTACAGGAAAACTGGCATTATCAGCTGCTTACTGCATATATTCTATTGACTCTGCAATCATCCAGGCCATTTTTTATGCCTAGAGTGCATTCCATTGCCTTCCCCTTCATATCTTACCTTCTTTCCAGACCTAGCACAGAAGTCAACTCCTCCATAAAGCCTTCACCCGCACTGTTCACAGTGACTTCTCTCTCCTCAAATTCCATCAAGAGTGCTTTATTTTGAATTTCTCTTTTTCCATAATCATAATGAACCTTGAGATGGTGTAGTGTGGTGGAATGAGCGTTGGTCTTGGAGGCAGAAGACCTGTGTTTAATTCTCAACCCTCTCACTTTACTAGCTGTGTGATAGTGGGCAAATCACTTTAACCTCTTTGTGCCTCAGTTTCCTCATCTGTAAAATGGGAGCAATAATGCTTTTACTACCTATTTCACAGGACTGCTGAAAGTAAAGTATGATGTAATCTGAATATTCATTTGTGTATGCTTCATATTATTATTTCTATTAGGTTATAAACTCCTAAACAAAAGGGATTTTTCATCTTTACAACACCTAACACAGTGTCTAGTACATAGTAAGCCTTCTGTTAATACATGCTGAAGGGAATTGGATCTAACTGCATGGATTTGAGAGTCTTTAAAAATTGATTGATATTGGCATCAGCTAAGATGTGAGAAGCAGCAGACCTGTGGCATGGTCTCCCTGATGGCAAATTCTTTCACCTGGCAAGGCATACCCAACTATCTCTTAAAATTGAAGTGGGTCAGAGGTTGAACAAAAGAGGGGCAGGGATTGGCATGTGTTGTCTAGTAGATCTTAAAACTGCTAAGTCAATTGCATAAAGGTTAGAGAGGGTTCTAATCAGCAAAGCCAGGAGAGAGATTCAAAGAGAAAAGTCTAAAGTGGCAGGTCAGATTTAAACACCAAACAAGCAAGGGTGATAAGTTCCAGGTGAGGTGGACTCAAAGATAATTGAATCTGACTCTTCTCCTTTTCATGATCTCCAGGTCTCTAATGAAACTGCCTTCTCTGGTCTTTAAAAGAACATTACCTGACTGTCCCCTAATATCCTACCAAATTCTGATGCTGGGTATCATTGTAAGTCCAAGGCACAGTCTAGAGAATAATATCTAAATGAGAGCCAAAGGGAAAGACAAGGCGAATAACTGGAGATTAGCCATGAGGAAATACATAGATCTAATTGGATAATCATATTTCTACTTTGGATATATTTCTTTGACCTTGTGTTGTTTATATCTTTACCAGTGATTCTATGAGGCAGTGTAGAGTAGTGGATAGAACATATGGCTTGGAGTCAGGAAGACCTAGGTCAGAAAGACCTGCCTCTGATCTATACTGCCAACATGACCCCCTTAGAAAGTACTAAACCCCTTTGTGTTGTGCTTCAGGTAACTCTCTGAGTCTAAAAAAAATGCAAATCAATTACCAATCTGCACTAATATAGATTGTTTCCAAATGGGAGTGCCCTATAACATCAAAATCATAAGTTTAGTCCAAATAAATAAATGATTGAGATACATATGTAGGTGACATATATGTACATAAATGACCCAAAGGGGGAGGGATATCCAACACGTTGATACTTTGACTCTAATAAAGTCAGATTAAAAAAGATCTCATCACTGTCTAGAATAGGACTTTTTAAATTTTTTCCACTCACTACCCTTTCAGTGCTTCCTAAACAGTGGGTTGAGATGGGGTCTTCACCCACAGTTTAAGAAGTGCTGGTCTGAAACACTGGACTGAACCTAATAAGATAAAATCAAATGTAAATCTTACACTTGGGTCCAAAAATTCAATTTCACAAATACCAAATAGAGAAATGTGACTAGTTCCTTTGATAAAGATGTCAGAGATTGTGTAATCTTGGTCAACAATGCGACATGACAGACAGAAAAAAATCAAGTGATTTGGTGGAATGGTATATTAAGGGAGGCATGGGTTACAGAAATAAGGAGATAGTTCCTCTGTACTATATCCTGCTCAGATCACATCTGGAAAATTGTGTTCACTTCTGGGCCCCACAATTTAGAAAAGATAGTAGCAAAATAGAGCATGTTCAGAGGATGGCAACCAAGGTGGTTGTCCTTAGACAAAAATGGCAATGACATGGAGATTGGTTGGAGGAGCTGGACATATTTGACCTAGAGAAGGAAAGGCTCAGGAAATATTTGATAGTATTTTAGTGCCTATCAATGTGTGCAAATGATTAAAGTTCTATTTTTTAAAGCCCAAGAACCCAGAGCACACAGCTATGAAAATGAATGAATTGCAAAGAGGTGAACTTTGGTTCAATGTCAGGAAAAACTCCAAGCAATTAAAGCCGTCCAAAAGAAGGGAATGGGCTGCTAAGGTAGGAGCCTCATTAGAGGTCTTCAAGAGCATGCTGGATAACCATTTGGAGGATGTGGGGGGATGTTGTAAAGGAAATATATGTCCAGATATGGATTGTAATTTATGATTTCTAGAGTCCCTTCCAGCTCTGAAATTCAATTATTGTGTTTCAACCCAGCAATAAACCCAGGGGCCCCAAAGAGTACGTATCGTAGTCACATCAAGGTTTGTTCCACTATTCCTCAAATCAATGGGCATTTCTTTTGTTTCTAGTTCTTGGATTCCACAAAGTGCTGCTATTAATATCTTGGCATATAAAGGTATTTTATTTCTGTTGTTGACCTCCTTAGATATACATCTAAATTTTATGTCAATGTCATTGACTATGGGTATTTTGTCTCCTTTCATCTGGAGGGAAAAGGCAAAAATCATAAAGGAAATAATGAAAAAAGGTAGGAATGAAGGGCCAAGCAGTACCAGATTCCAAATTACAGTACAAAGCAGTAACCATCAAGATAACTTGATACTGGCTAGAAAATAAAGAAGTCAATCAGTGGAATAGATTAGGTATACAATACACAAGAACAGAAAACACAGGAATCTAGTGTTTGATAAACCAAAAGACTCAAACTACTGGGGTAAGAACTCGCTATTTAACAAAATCTCCTAAGAAAACTGAAAATCAGTCTATCTGGTTGTCCCCCATGCCAGGAATACTCTCCATCATCTCCACCTATTGGCCTCTCTGGTTTCCTTTAAGTCCCAACTAAAATCCTGTCTTCTACAGGAAGCCTTTCCTAACCTCTCTTAATTCTAATACTTTCTTCTGTTAAATTATTTTCTATTTATCCTGTATATGGTTTGTACATATTTGTTTGTTTGGGAGTCCCTTAAGGGTAGGGACTGTCTTTTACCTCTTTTTGCATCTCCAGTGCTTATGACCTTATTGTTGTTCAGTTGTGTTCAACTCTTTGTGACCCTGTATAGGTTTTCTTAGCAAAAATACTGGAGTGATTGCCATTTGCTTCTCCAATGGACTAAGGCAGACAGAGATTAAATGACTTGCCAAGAATCACACAGATAGTAAATGTCTAAGATGAGGTCTTGAACTCAGGTCTTTCTGACTCTAGGCCCAGTGTTGCTACATCCACTGAGCCATGTATCTGTCTCCAGTGTGTCTGGTACATAGTAGGTCCTTAATAGGTGCTTATTGACAGACTGACTCTTCCAGAGGTTTTGTTTTTTTCTCTTTTTTTAAATGAAGGGGAATAGGATGGAGAGAAAATAGAGTTTTGTTTATTAAAAAAAAATAAATTTAATTTTTGCAAAAGAAAAGAAGATGTTTCAGGCAAGTAGTAAGAGCAAGGGAAATTCCACAGAGCACATCCATATTCCACTGGTATTCTGAACTAAAAACAGACTGGATGTGATAGGAACAAATTGATGATCCACAAAGAGTTAAATAGAAAATCAACCCCATAACTAAGAGGATATTCAAGAGTCTCCTTATGAAAGTGGGGGGTGATACCTTTGCCACATATGACCTCTAAGATTGAGCCCACTTTTCCCTGGGCTCTGTATATACTGGTATTAGAATATGCCATAGACTTTTGGGGAGAGGGATCTTTTGTACCAATTTTTCCTATTATACCATCTTAGCAAATGTTATTGGTCATTTTATAATTATAAATTGATTTCATGGCAATTAGAGACCAATTTATATCTCTAACTGCTTTAGAAAACCACTATGTGACACTAAGCAAGTCACTTTGAGGTGACTTGGGGGGGTCTCAGTTTTCTCATTTGTAAAATGAAGGATTTGAACCCAAAGACTTCTAACGTATTTTCCATGATTCTCATCCTCACCACTATATCAGGAAGAAAGCAATACTTCCCTAATTGTTGGGGGAGAGGGGGAACAGAATGAAAACAACTCTTGACAGAATCAGAAATTTAATAATGAGTCATGTATTTTTGGACCTGAGTGGAGTAGGCATTGTTTTATTTGGCTATTCATACATGTTACAAGAATTTTGTTTTCCTTTTTTTCCCAAAGGGCTGAAGGGTAGGACAGAAAAAAAATTTTATTCACTGAAAAAAAAACCTGAGCTTTAAAAATTCTCTTCTTAACTTTGCTATGTGACCTTGAGCAAATCTCTTCATATTTCTGCACCTTAGTTTCCCCATCTCCCAAAATGAGGCAATTGGGCTAGATGATGGTAATAATAATTCATATTTATATGGTCTTTTAGGGTTTACAGAGTGCTTTCCTCACAATGGCCCTGTTACATAAGTAGTGCAAGAATTATTATCCCCATTTCAGAGATGAGGAAAATGAAGCTTAGTGGGGCTAAATGACTAGTCTGTGTTCAGGCAACAGATTAGTTATTGGAGCCAGGATTTAAACACAGTTGTTTTCCTTTCTCCAGGTTCAGTACTTTGCCCATTATACCATGCTGCTGGTCTCTAAGTGCCTGGCCCATTCTATAACTTGCTCCCCAAATCAGGAATGAGGGAGAAAAACTTCTCTGAGGCAGAATTGTAAAAGAGTAATGAATCTGTAGGTGAGACATCCGGAAATCAGCTCCGACTCTTCTGGAAAAACTACAAGTCTTTGGGCAAAAATTTTGTCTCTATATATCAGTTTCCTCATCTGGAAAATGGGAAGTTAAGACTTGATGATCCCTAAGTTGTCTTTCATCTAAAAATACCTATGATTCTACATGCCGAGTTTAATCGTGACGCTTTGACATCCAAAGGGAAAGGCTTTAACTGAAGCCAGTGATCAGCCCATGTCATGAAAGAGAGAATAAATTACCTGGGGAAATGCAATCGTATGGAGGGGGGGCACAGAAACCCTTGTTATTCTTCTTAATGTCTTGGAGCCTGGCTACACTATAGGCTTCAGTATAATAGCATGTGGGTTAGGTTGCTTCATAGGTTAATTATACATGGTGTAGAAAGTATTTCCTTTCATCTGTTCTAAATTTGTTCTCTTTTAATTTTGTCAAGTGGTGCCTTGTTCTCCGATTAGGGGAAAGGGTAACCGGGAGTCTGCAATTGTCTTTCTCTGTGCCATCCATTATGTTCCCCACCTCTGTGATAGCTCGCTTCTTTTCTCCACTCCTTTCAAAATGAAATATTTAATCTTTCCTTGTATAGAAGCCACCCCTTCCCCCATATCCATCTGGTGTGCCCTTCTGGAGACCTTTTCTATTTCTGCTCTGTCCTTTTGGAGATGAGGTGAGAAGCAAAAGAGAATGAGGTATTCAAGGTGAGGAGAGAGCATTGATTCACCAGATGGAATTATAATACTTTTCCAATTGTTCTCCAGTTCTTTCTTGAAGCAGACTAATGTCTTTGCTCATCTTTTGCACTGTCACTCTCCACTTTGAACTTTGAGTCCAATGGGCTATCTAAAATAATGCCCAGTTCTTTTTTACTCAAGAAGTTCCAACTCGTTCTGAACCCACAGGTATGAGTCAGCGGTTTAAATCATTCTCACTGATGATGCTCGTTGCCCTAGATGCCTCTTCCTTGTAAGTGAATGTCCTGATCTTTCCAGGAAGGGATAAAATATTTTTTTTATTTTGAGAGAGAGGCTACATTTTAACTCTCTCTGGTCCTGGAGGTACCTGGCTACTATTTGGAATCAGAGATCATAATGGTCCTTGGGTCAATACCCCCCTTCCCCATAGGAAGAAAATCACATGATCTCAGAGTTGGATATCACAGATCTTCCCTGATCCCCTCTCTGGTTGATAATGACCTTTTGCTTAGAACACACAAAGTACTTTGTTTTATAACTCTCTTGTACACTAATTGTATATCTGGGTTGGCACTTGGATATTTGGGTTAATGTCAATGCCTTCTAGACTATAATCTCCTTGAAGGCAGAGATATGAACTTTTTTACGTTCTATCAAAAGTTGATGATATGACTTTGGAGCCTAAGAGAGGAAGCAGGACTGGAGTGGCAGATAATAGGGGAGCTGGGGCATTAATCATTCTCTCAATGAATTCAATCTGATGAGCATATGATGCAGTAAACTTTCAGCTTGAGTATTCAAAAACACCTCTTCCTATAGAGTATGGACATGCATACTGGAACCTCTTGAGAGGACAAAGACAACTCTTGCTTGTATTCTCCTGACTAGAGATGCCCTCTAGATGATTTGATTGTCTGGAATTCTTAGGAGGACGGGCTTTTGTCAGAGACCTCTTATAGATGAACCCGCCTATGATGGGGAGCTAATAGATCACTTGGCCCTTTTTCCTTTATCACTGCTTCACTTGTACATTTCTTCTGGAGTATAACATGGCATGAAGAGGTTTCTCACTCCCACTCCTTACCCCTGGTTCTTCAGGAATTACCAGTAGTTGCTTTTCAGCAGAAGCATTTGGGGAACTCCACGTGCCCATGGGTCCTGAAAGGGCAGCACCTCAAGTTTCTTTCACTCTCTAAGCACAAGTGAGAGACCACTTCTCCTGATAGTGGACTTTCTCAGCCCAAGAGACAATAGCATTCCAGAAAGCAATAGAATATGAATGTATGAATAAACAAACATTTATTAAGCTGTTACTATATGCCAATCACTCTGCTAACTGCTGAGAATATGAACACAAAGCTAAGATATCACCTGCCTTCAAGGAGTTTACATTCTAATGGGAGATGAAACATATAGAGAAATGATGACAAGGGATAAGTATTTTGGTTTGGAATATTACAAGGTTGGTGAGTAGAGCCAAAGAAGAATCAAGTCAACAGGTCCAAAGGATTTGTTAAGCATGTACTATGTGTTAGGTGCTGTACTAAGGAACAGATGGATATACTTTTTCCAGGAGCAACTACATAGTTGATATAAAGCTGGTTCAAGAACTAAAAAATAACAGTGGTGGATTAGAAAAACATACGTGGCTTAAGTTCTCTTCTGGTCCAGGCAGCAAAGCAAAAAGATGGCTGGTGAAAAGATGGTCAAGGAATAAAGTAAATCGTGGCTGGTACTAGACCTACATGTAGCTGGCAACCTTGAGATCAAGGCTGATTAAGGAGACACAGGCCTGACCACATCACACTCCAGCTCAACAATATTCAATGGTTCTCTATTAAGTCTAAGGTAAACTATCAATTCCTTGGTCTGGCATTAAAGATCCCCCATAAACTGTCTCCAACCTACCTACCTTTCCTATCTTTTTTTCCATATTACTTCCATTTATGCTATCTGTTCCAACCAAGTTGGACTGTTCTCAAACTCAATATAGCATCTCCTTTCTCCATGCATTTGTATAGGTCATTGAATGTCCAGAAAGCAACCCCTCATCCTCAGCAACTAGCACAGTGCTTTGCACATAGTAAATGTGATTACTAAGTAAAGATATGTTGAATTTTTTTAATTGAATTGAATTACTTGAAAGAAGGAATGGATTGGGAGACTAGGGGTGCATCAATAAGGCTTAGTGTAAGAGAATAGTAGAGCTAATAGAATCAGAGGTTGTCACTGGAGAATATAATTATGAGATCTTTGAAGTGGTACAGAAGGTAGTGTCCAAAAGTAGGCCATATCAGTGTGTGATTGAAGAAGAGCAGAAATGGACGTTGGTAGTGTACAGGAGATTAAGGAATTGTGTGGTCTGGTTGTCAGAGGGGTTATCCTCATGAATGCTGAAGCAAGAGCCAAGATGGAGAAGACAACCACAATTCAGATAATAATGTCATTGGAAAATCTCAAGAGAATGACCTAGAATGCAGTAGATGGCAGCAATAAGGATAGGGAGCAAGGTGAACAGACTGCATTTGTCTTAGGAAAGGAAAGGTCACTGTGGGATGATGGTAAAAGAAAGCGCTGCAATCAAGCAACCAATCAGCATTTAGTAAGTGTGAGTGTATGCTGTGCACTGTTCCAGGAGCAAGAGTTACAGAGGTAAAGGCAAAAACAGTCCCTACGCTCAAGGAGCAAGTAGAGGGTCTGGAGCTGTTAGAAACAGCATGTCCACATAAAGATATATGCAATACAGTTACAACAATATTGAAAAATGTACATATGTATATAATGTATATATATGTATGTATGTATATAAATGTACATATATATATATATAAAATGATTTAAGGTTTTGCAAAGGGCTTCACAATACAGAGTGAAACAAAAGTCCTAGGTGCTGTTTTTAAGTTTTAATAGTTCAGAAAGCGCTAAGACTTTTTGGACACTGAGCTTTCTCATTTTATTCTCACAAGTACCTTAGGAGGTATATGTGATTATCATCTCCATTTTACAGATGGAGAAATTATGTCAGACAGTGGTTAAGTGCCTTGCCCAGGGTCACACAGATAGTGTTTGATATAATATTTGAACTCAGTTCTTTCTAACTCCAGGTACAGGGCTCTATTAACTGTGTTACCTACTTGGCAAATATACACAAGGTAATTGGGAGCGAAGGGTAGGTAGATGTTAGCAGCTGGGAGGGAGGATCAGGAAAGACCACATATAGAAGGTGACTTTCATGCTGAAACTTGAATGAAGGTAGGGATTCTCAAAGCTAAAAGTGAAAAGAAAAATCAAGCAGTGTGTGTGTGTGCATCTATGTTTGTATATATGTATGCTATGAATGTATCTCTCTATTTGTCTGTGTGATTTTTCCCCAATTGTATGTTAAAATAATTTTTAGCATTTGTAAAATATACTATTAATCTGGGTGCTGAATGGGAGTGAGAAAGTGATCATCCAGTAGAAGATGACTTTTTATTTGTATTTTTTTATATATTTCATTATATCAACATGTGTTATGTTCTCTGACAGAATGTAAATTCCTTTAATTTAGGGACTTTTTTTGGTCTTTGTCTCTCAAAGCCTGACAGAGAGCCTATCGCACAGTAGCTATTTTATAAATACTAATGGTTTGGTTGTTAGGGATACAACATCCTCACCAAAGACAGGATTAAATTGTAGAAGTGGAAAAAATGTTGGATGAAAAATGTGAGAATGTAGGGGAGCTTGTCGCCTTAGATGGGAGTTAAAAATGACATGGTGGAATTGGTGAGGAGGTGGGTGAACTGACTTAGATTAGGCCTCGGAAGAAAGAGGTGAGATTAGAAGGGAGCTAAAGGTTCAAGGCAAAGCTGAATGAGTCATGATACTTGCACCTTAGGCTATGAGAGTAATTGACCAGTATTGGAGGAAACAGTCATACAGACATGCCTCTTCAATGGAGGATTTACAGAATTAGCACACCTGGTGTTTTTGTTTGTCTCTCTGAGATTTACTCCCCAGGTAACCCTTTGCTCTTAGACTCAGAGAAAGAGACTTGAGGGTTGGGGAACTGAGAAGAATCAGGTCCATGAAGTTACTTCCACCATAGGGAAAGTCTTAAAAGATCCTGAAGAAATAACTGCTTTGGATGACAGGAACCCCAAAGAGAATGCCTTAGTTAGTGCCACTAGCCACATCACCCTTCTGCACCTGTCTCTGATCCTGGGTTTGCTGTCTGCTTGGGCAGTCCATGTGACTGGAAGAGAAAAGGAGGGAGACAAGCTTCAGTCCTTCCACAGAAGCCCTGCCTGCCTAATGCGCTGACTGTTTATTATGGATTCCTCCTGATCTAATGGGAGTTGAAATTTCCATTAATTAAGAATATAAATAAATAAATGGGTAGGAAGGAAAGCAAGCTGGTGGCGTGTTGCCCAGAAGGCTCTGCTGAAAGCAGCCAGTTCACGCTTCATTAGCATCTTCTCTCCCTCTCCAAAGCTGCTAGCACAGCCTTTCAGTTTTGATACATATACAGGGAGCTATAGTTTGGAGGAGATGCTTTTATTTTTCTCCTCTGGGGCTTCTCAGAATCTCAGAAGGAACTTTCCTGGCCTTAAAGGGCCAATTTCCTCTACCCTGAAGTACTTCTTGCCAGCCTTCCAAAAGGTAAATCAGAACCACGTAGTTGGACTCCATTTTGCTGCCATGATGAGCTATTATGAGCAACAAAGCTTCAGAACAAAGTTCTAGGTTTCCTTGGCCAGACCCCTCCCTCATCTGAACCTTTGGAGTATGTGGGTCAATTATTTCTTTTTCCATATTATTTGAATATGGAGTTAGCATAAATCAACCACCACCACCACATCATCCATACATGGAACCATCAGTTACATCAAATGGAGAAATATTGAAAGCTGTGGATAACTTCACTTACCTTGGTAGTATACTTTCCAGGAATGCACAATTGATATCAAGGTTGATGCAATCATTGGCAGAGCTAGCTTAGTGTCTGGGAGGCTCCAAAGGAAAATATGAGAGAGAAGAGGTATTAGACTGACTACCAAACTGAAAGTCTACAGAGCTGTGGTGCTGACCTCATTGTTGTATGCCTTGTGAAACCTGGACAGTCTGCCATGCCAGTAAACTGAATTGCTTCCATTTGAACTGTCTTAGGAAGATTCTGAAGGTCACCTTGACAGGATAAGGTACCAGACACTGAGGTCCTGGCTCAAACTAAACTGCCAAGCATTCAAACTCTGCTTCAGAGAGTGCAACTTCAATGGGCTGGTCACGTTGTTCAAATGCAAAATGTATGCTTGCCAAAAAGACTGTTTTATGGAGAACTCACAAAGGACAAGAGTTCACATGGTGGTCAGAAGAAGTGATACAAGGACAAACTCTCTCTTAAGAACTTTGGAATTGATTGTGTGACATGGGAGACACTGGCACAGAACTGCTCAGCGTGGCATGCCCACCTCAGAGAAGGTGCTGTTCTCTATGAGCAAAGCAGAATTGAAACAGCTCAAAGGAAATGCAGGATGTACAAATCTGGAATATCCATCTCAAATATTCACAGAGGCTATTTGTGCCTGATTTGTGGTAGAGCATTCCGAGCTCTTATTGGTCTAATAAGCTATATTTGGACACATTGAAAATTGACTCTAGCATCATGATGTCATTTTGGTCCTCTTTGAGGACCTTTGAGAATGAAGGACAACAACCCATAACCAACTATAAAGGTGAGCTACCTTTTAGGACTAGCTTGCTTTTAAGTATAGCTTAGGCTTTCCCAGGATCAAAAAGAATAGCTGAGTGATTGATCCAACACCACGTATTTTATTCAACAAGCAGTCACACAGAGTTTAGCACTGTGCAACAAATTCTGGAAAACACCAGGAAAGGCTGTCACATTCCATGCCCGTAGAGAGCTTCTAGTCCAATAGGAGAGGGACTAGTAATACACATAAGCTAAATGCCAACAATATGAGTACATGTTCAATTATGAGACTATAAGTTCAATTTTAAAATTACTTACTAAATACTCAATATTTGCAACCAGATGGCTCTGGAGGAGAAAGTGAGGCTGATGATTTTGCACAGCCCTCCCTCACTTAAATCCAATTCACTTGCATGTCATGGCATCACCTCCCTAATGTCATGGTCCCCTTCCAGAACAAAGAACAAGTAGTAGCAACAGCAATTCGCAGAGAACTGTGCATATATGAGGGAATACACTAACTTCAAAGATCCTTTAGTTTCTGTCCTCAGAGAATGGACAAGCTAGGAAAGGTAAAGAGTTCAGACACAAATAACTATAGTGCAACACAAGAGGGAGACAGTGTGGTTCAGTGGGAAGAAAGCCTGCACTTGGGTTCCAATCCCATCGTGCCACTTACTACTTGTGGGATTGGGCAGGTCATTCTTGTCTTGTCGTCAGTTTCCTCATCTACAAAATGATGATTTAATTCTCAGTAATACTGTGGAGACAATTAGATCAAGAGCTTGTGAAGCTAGCAACATATATATTATTTGTGTGTCAGTTCTTTAATGTTTAAAAAAAAAGAATTCTTTAGTGGTCCATATTGTAAATGCTTTAAAAAGAAGTATTACCTGACCAAAAGTTTGAATTTATCTGTTATAAACTGTATTAAAAATGAAAACTAAAATTTAAAAAAAAAGAAAATGATGAAATAACAGTAGGTGACCTCTTCAGTCCCTTCTGGGTCTAAATCTAGGATCTTATGGAACATGGTAAGTATATGAGATGGACTCATTGTATGATCTATAGGGTCTTAAAGAGGGAAAACTTATTAGCAAATGGAGGAACCACAGAAGACTTCCTGTAGGCTGTGGCCCAGAGTTGGGTTATAAAGGATATGAAGGAATTAAACATATATGAGTGGGAATGGTATTTCAGATACAGGGAATGGCAACCACATAATCACTGTCATCATTATCATAACAATAATCAGTATTTATTTGCTTCACTTTAAGGTTTGCAAAGGACTTTAGAAATATTTTCTAATTAAAATGAAATGTTGTGAGATAACTCTTCATAACAACCTTGGGAGGAAGGTGTTATTATTATCCTCATTTTACAGAAATGGAAACTGAATCAGAAGTTAAATTCCTTGCCCAACAGCACTTAGCTAGTCATTTTGAAGGCCAGATTTGAACTCAGGACTTCCTGACTCCAAGTTCTACCTTTTATGCACTGTGTGACACAGCTGCCTAAGCTAAAGAAAGTGAGGTATTCCAGTTTCATTAGATTATAGGGTACATAAAGGGACAGGTGAAATGATTTTTCTCTTATACTAATAACCAATTATTAAATTAGGATCAAGGTTTTTCCTTTCTATTTCCTCATTCAGGGGTAAGTCATTCAGCCAGTCTCTGAAGGACATTGCTGATTAGATGAGATTGCCCAAATCTATGATTCTCCATCTTGGGTGGGACCCCACCCAACTAGAAGACCTTGCAAACAGAATCCAGTCTAGGTGAATATTTGCCCTTAGGAAATAAGTTCCGGTCCTTAGAAACCTCCATTAGAATTTAGGGTGACCCACCTCATGAAGGAGAAAACCAGGCAGAGTGGTATGGGTAGAGATGGACTCTTTGGCCCAGATTGCTGGAGGTGGCTGAGCCTCATGATCAGGTCATGTTCTCAGCAGGAGGAGCTGAAGACTTTTAGCCTACCTCCTCATTAATATGTCCATCCTCTTATTGCTTATTCAATAATCAGAGTTGATCTCTGCCTGTCAGGGGTTCTCACTTTTCTAAAGGTATTTAAGCATTTGATGATCTCCACGTCTTTATCTTTGGTGGTGGAGAGAGGCTGATGATCACTGATTCATTGATTATGAGCTAACCTAATTAATAAATCGATTATTAATTACCCAAGACCTGTGTCTCGAGATTCTCATTCATCATAGGAAAGTTGTACTGCATGAACTAAGTTTGCAAAAGTAGAATTTTGTCACATTATTCAAGGCCTTAGATTTTACTTAGCAGATAATAGGAAGTCATTGAAGAGTTTTAAACAGTGAAGAGGCATGGTCAGTTTCATGCATAAGGAAAATGTCTGACAACGATGTGAAGAGTGGATGTTATAGAAGGGAAAATGAAGGCAGGCAGATGTATTAGGGGACAAATTTAATAGTCCAACTGACAATACTGGCCTATACTAGGATAGTGCCAGTGGAATTGAGAGGAGGGAACAGATGCAAGAGATATAGAAAGGTGTTCAACAAGACTTGATAACTGACTGAATATCCAATGAAGTAAAGGACAGTTCTGTAGTACCTCATAAGGGAACAAAGTGAGTTGAAAGTTGGAGTAGTCAGGGAAGGTTGCCTGAAGAAAATAGGACCTGAACTGGACCTAAAAGGATAGATAGGCTTTTTTTCTTTCTCTAACTCATGGAGAAAGAAGCTTAGAGTATAATAGGGCTGCGTGGAGTTAAAATCAGCAGAAAATTACTTTAAGAAGTCAAAACAGAAATATCAGTGAATTTAACACCAACCATTCCATACCCTCTCACCTTTAAGGTCTTGTGGCTTAGCTAGGAGAAATAAGTAGAACTTACAGAAAACTTAAACTCCTGCCCTGCTCACTAACCCTCTTCCATCTCCATAGAGTCCATGCTGCTGAGTACTTCCAACTCTAATCCATGGGTCTATGAATGATATTTTCTGCCCCTCACCCTCCCTATCTTCTTCCTCAGGCTGCTCGCCTTTCTCTGTCCAATCTCTTGGTCCCACACCTTCTTTCTTTCTTCCCCTGTGACTGCTTGTCTCTGTATTTTCTGTGGTTATTACTTTGTGATCACCACCCTGCTTCCCATTATCAATCATGGTCTTTCCCAATGAGAACTCAAAGAAGTGGGTATACCTACCCTATTTCATAATTTCATGAATTAATTCTTAATTTATAGGCTAAATATAAGGGGTAAAAATGTAATATTGGGAACCATCCAAGAGTGGAATGGGCTGCTTGAAAAAGCAGTGGGTTCCTCATAATAATAACAGCTGATATTTATATAATGCTTCAAGGTTCTCTAAGTATGTTATATACATTTTCATTTAACTTTCATTATACCTGTTTAAGTACTATGAAAATACCAACAATAATAATATTTATACAGCATGTTAAGATTTGCAAGCCACTTTAACGTACACTAAGTCATTTGATCCTCACAACAAGCCTGGGAGATAGTAGCTATGAGTAATCTCTGTTTTGCAGATGAGGAAACTGAGATGCATAGCTGTTAAGTGACTTGCCTGGGGTCACACAGCTAGTAAGTGTCTGAGACAGGAATTGAACTCAGGTTCTCCCAACTCCAAATCCTTCCTTCTATCCAATGCACCACCAAGTTGTCTATGTATTATTATAAGACTGAACTATCAATATTATTATCTTCATCTAAAGATGAGGAAACTGAGGCCACAGAACATAAGGTAACTTGTCCATGGTCATAAAACTAGTCTCAGAAGTAAAATACAAAGCCAGGTTTTCCTGACTCAAAGTCCAGTACCCTATGTCTAGTTTCTCAGTCCCTAGAAGATCAAATTTACCTCCTTTGTACCAAGGTACCTCTTGCTTTGTTTGCTACCTATACTGTTAATAAGTAACTGAGCTAAGATGGAACCCAGGTCTTCTGACAGCAAGTTCAGTGCTCTGAACACCACAGCAAGATGTTCTACTTTGGAGCTGCAAGTATCTAGCACTCACAGGTTTACAAAGCATTTTCCAGGCATTAGGTTGGTCGATCTTCACAACAATCCTGACAGGCATTGCAAGTCCTGTTATTTCCAGTGCACAGATGACAAAGCTGAGATTAAATGACTTGGCCATGACTACACAGTTATGAAGCCCAAGAGGAAAGCTCAAGTCTCTCCTTTGTCTCCAAACCCCAAGCTATTAATACTATGACATACTGGCTCCCTCCCTCCTTTCTCCTCACACCAAGAAGACCAGACAGAAGAAAGAGGAAGGAGAGAGTGTAGATGACAAGGATGAGATGAATGTAGAGGGATGGACGACAAGACCACTTCACGTCTAAAGCACCTGGTGGTTTGCAAATCACTTCTCTCAAAACAACCAGGTGGGGTAAGTAATGTCAGTACTATTAGTTCCACTTTTCAGATGAGAAAACAAAGGTCCAGAATGGCTAAATGACTTTCTCAAAGTTGCACAGCTAGAGTTAGAGATCAGTGCCAGGCTCTAGGAGCCCAGCTGCATGATAATACATTGCCTCTGGGAAAAGATGCACTAGAAAATAGTATGATAGAACCCTTAAGATTAAAACAATTTTAAGACACTTTATTCTGTAACTAAACATAGAAAATAAATAAGTATAAAAATGAATGGAAGAACATACATACACACATATATCTATCTATATACACTATTCATTATATATGTATATGTATGTGTGTATGTGCATATATAATATATATTTGCATATACACATATACGCACACATATTTCATATACAGGGCATTCCAAAAATCTTAGTAAAATTATAAGTTACTAAGGTTTAAACCTGTACTAGGGCTTGGGGAAGAGAAAGAATTGGGGGGACAGGGGAGGGAGGGAGAGGAAGAATGGGGGAGTAGAAGAGAGAGAAAAAGCAGAGGGTCAGGGAAAGAGGGAGAGAGTCAAAGACAGAAATAGAGAGACAGACCCAGATATAGAGACAGAGACACAGAACATGAAGGTTAAAAAGATTAACTTCTATGACCTGGAACATCTTGGAATAATATCTAGGATATTTATACGGAGATAGATCTCTTCATACAGATCTATATAGACACACACACACACACACACACACACACACACATGCACATACAGCTCTACCTAACAGAAATTTATAGTATATTATACAAGCATCTTGTTCTTTTTTTCTAACCGATTGAAATATTTGTTGATTATTACAAAGTTCACAATTAAGAAATATATGTACATATATATATATACATATATATGTGCACTGCATAAATACATGGAGTGTATGTGCATGTGGGGGGGGGGGTGTATGTGTGTGTGTGTGTGTGTATTTAAGAGAGAAAGGACAGGATGTGCACATGCCCAGACCCTTTAGTCCTAACATTCAAGGCATGCCTCTGCAACCTCCCCTACTCCTATACCAATGTAAAGTCTTAAATAATTCTGGTCCCGATTTCTCCTAGCACTTTTGTATTTAACTGCACAAATGCATAAAGAGACCTACTTTTCCAAAGGATGTCTTCTCTCAATCCATTCCAGCCCCCTTTATTTCCAGGCTACAGAAATCTTAACACTTTATTGAAAATTTGTGACTGAGGTAGTGAGTTGGTCAAGCAAGACAAAGAGGATTTGAGATGTTGGTAGGAAAGGTCTGACTTGGTGGGTGTGAGAAAGAGGAATGTCTTTGCAAGGGATACGTTGTCAAATTTATTCTGTAAAGATAATAAACCAGGAGCTGAATTTCTTTATTTAAAGCTCCCAGGAATGACAGAATGTTAGAGGCAGAGCTGTAACTAGACAGTTTTTGTACCCAGGGCAAATAAGACAAACAAAGCCCAAAGCGAGAGACTTGAGTCACACCTTCTGTTGATGAGAGGGGGAAGGGGAAGCATGGCAGGATGAGGCTCATGGCAGCCCACCATCTGGTAGCATTCTACTTTAACCAATCATTCATACTAGTTAGGTGAAGAGAGCTGTTGTTTCCATACACTGATCGACTTGGAGAACTATTGATGCCATCTAAGTTCAACACTGGGGTGTCAGTAGTAGATATTTAGTAAATGCTTTTTGACTTGACTTCACTTAAAAAAACCTCAAGCCTTGGTTCACCAATGTAGAACCTGTCCCCAAGTCCAGTGAAGAGGACTGAGCAAAGGATTGGAAGGTTAGGTTGAGAGCTCACTTTAAAATCTGATCCTGGTTATTGAAATTGATGAGAGATAAATTGCTGTTGGGTGCTAACATTGTTTGTTGTGGGATGGAGGGAGGATGACTTAAAGAAAAAGAGAAGCAAGGAGGGTCATTACTAGAAAATCAAATGATCATTCTGACCTCCATGGAAGCTAATATCCAAACCCCACAGTTTGCTCAATGATATCCCATTGGTTTGATGACCTGGGAGATTAGGATGACCACACATTCTCCAAGGCAATAAGATGCTGAAGTTTCTTGACCTTTACTGAGGCTCCTTCCCCATTCATTACCACCTGAACTGGAGCAGGGTTAGAATTCAGCTCTGCCCTGAAGGAAAGGCCACTGCGTTAACCCCAAGCAACATGGAGGCTCCATTTTGTTTCTGATGAGGAGAAGATGAATAGGTCTCTTTACTCCTCCTAATGAACATTTCAATCTTCTAATAAACATTCTAATAAAGAAAAATTGAGCCTTAACTCACTTTTATTATCACAACTGACATGTCGCAAGGTCTTAATTGGGCTGAAAACAGCTTCCAATAATAATATCCGCCTTAATTGATTCATTAAAGTGGCCCCTACTGAGACAAAAGTGCTAGTTCCAAGGGGGAAAAAAGAGAAATAGAGGCCTGATTTCCCACTGAGTAGGCTATAATGCCTGCACCATTAACACCCACAAGGCCAGTTAAGAAGGAGCCCAGTAGCACCCCATGACCAGAAGTGTCTCTAGCCCCTTAATAGAGGCACAACAGAAACAATCCATCTTGAAGCCAGGAACATTGAATCACTGAACACCATGTCATGATCCTCACATAGTGCAAAAAGAAAGGGGGGGGGGGGGAGGAATAAGAAACAAAGCCTTTAGCCAAAGAAGTGAGTGGCTAAATGTCTAGGTTGTAAGATGCATCTTCCTGATCTACAGATCTGTTCATGTACCTCCTCATCTCATGACTCTTCAATGGCTCCTCAGTGCCTATAAAAGAAAACCTTTGCTGTCTATGATCTTTTAAAATAGATTTTTGTTAATATCTTCTGTTTTTACATAGTCCAGTTTTCCCTCTCTATCCTTCCCCTCTCTCCTCCCATGGCTCTCTCCTTCATAAGAAGAATTTTTTAGAGGAAAAAGAAAAAACAAAAACATAGCAAAATAGTTAAGATGTTGGAAAATAATCTGTTCCTCACTCCTAATCCCCATCTCTGCAAAGGAAGAGGAAGGAAGATGTTTTCTCATATCTTCTCTTTATAGCCAAATTTGAACTTTATAATTTTCAATATTCCATTCCACCTCTCTGTAATCTCATACCACCTGACCTTTCTAGCCTTATCTCAAGAAATGCCTCTCCATCCACTTTATATTCTGGATCAACTGGAAATTCCTGACCCACAACCTGTATTTTCCCAAATCTTTGTTCATACCCTCTTCCCCATTTCCAAGTCTGGAAATTCTATTTCTTCTGTAAGACTCAGCTCTGATGCCAACTGTTTCATGAAGCCCCCCCTAAGTTCCCCCAGCTAATAATGACCTCATCTTCCATGCACCATATGCAGAGCACTTTGTGTTTATATCAGAGGAACCAGCTCATATGGGCTCTAGAGCTGATTATGAATTGTTCAATGCAAACATTTACACTTGGACATGGGGAAACACATATCAGGGCTCTATTTATTGGTTTGTAAGTTTGAAAGTAATGGAGAAAATGTCAATAATGTAAATTAAGCTTAAAATTATGTCCTGTCTGCATATTTTTTCCCAAAGAGCCAGTGGTTAAACATTTGACAGCACACCACTGCTTCTATTTGCCCTTCTAAATTTTAAGGTATGTGAAGACAAAGCTGGATACTACTCCATAGGCAAGTACTCTATGGATATCATATTAACTAAGGATAGTTGTGTTCAAGTACTTGAATGGCTCTAAACTGGATCTGTTTAGCCCAGAGGCAAGAATTAGGAACAAAGGGTTGAAACTGCAGAAAGATAGAGTCAGGTAAATCTAAGGAAAAGCTCTGAAGCAAACAGATCTCTCTAAAAATGGAATGAACTGCATAGACAATCAGTCAATTGACAAGCGTTGATTAAGTGCCCACTATAGTTCTGCTAGATGGCACAATGGAGTCAGGTGTTGAGTTGAAATCCAGTCTCAAACACTTACTAGCTATGGGACCATAGGCAAGTCACTTAACCCTGCTTGCCTCAGTTTCCTCATCCACCAAAATGATGAATGAAGGAAATGGCAAACCACTCTAGTATCTTTGCTTAGAAACCCCAAATGGGGTCATGAAGAGTGAAAGGATTAAAATGACTAAATACCATGTAGCTGGCATTGTGCAAGGCTGTGACAGGAACAAAGACAAAAATGAGAGTCCCTACCCTCTAGAAACTTCATTTCTAGCAAGGTGTAATGTTAATGGGGGCTAAAAGATCTTTCCCATCCATTAATAGGCCTCAGGTAGAGCCTATTAAGGAAAGTTTGATTAAGGGAAGCTTGTTTTGTAGGAAGGTCCACACCTTTTGTTAACTATTAATGAGGCTCTGAATCATGAAGGTTGTGATGCCCTCTGGCTCTGAAAAGTGTATATATACTCTATGGTGAGGTTTTGCTTTGAGGGCTTACTCTTTGGTAAAATGTTCATGTGCCAGATGAGATTCTGGGTAGCTGTTAAGTAGCTCCCCGACTTTGAAAACCCAGGTGTTGATGTTTCTCTCTCTGGTAATTATGTATGTGTGTAATGATCAGACAGCTGAATCTGTCTGTTGATGTTTGAAATATGTTTTGTTTATGGTCAGACAGTTAGAAGTCCTGTCTGTTGGTCTTTATTTCTCTGCTTGTATTTTCCATATTGTTGAATGTAATTAAATAAGATTGTTGACCACTCAAAAGTTGCTTTCCTTTTAGAAAAACAGATCTAAGAACCTGAGCTAGCAGGCCATTCTGGATGTGTCCAGGTGCTTGCTACTACAGAAAGGTGATAACACATAAACATATAAGAATATATTAAATATATACAAAGTATTGGGAAGAGAGGCAGCTAGGTGGCATAGTGGATAGAGCACTGGCCTTGGAATCAGGACTATTCATGAGTTCAAATCCAACCTCAGACCCTAGCTATATGACCCTAGAAAAGTCACTTAACCCTGTTTGATTCCTTTTCCTCAAATGTAAAATGAGCTAGAAAAGGAAATGGCAAATCACTCCAGTATTTTTGCCAAGAAAACCCTAAATGAGGTTATGAAGAGTTGGGTACAACTGAAATGACTGAACAACAAGAAAAACAACATTGAAGAGAGAGTAGGAATGAATCCCAGGTGAGGATCAGGAAAGGCTTCACTGGAGGAGGGGTTTGAGCTAGTTTTTGAAGGAAACTAGGAATTCTAAGAGGTTGAGGTATAGAGTAACTGTGCTCCAGGCATCAGGGGTGGCCAGTCCAAATTCAGGAAGGCAAGGGGTGGAGTGTTCTGGGTAAGGAAGAGGGAGAGCCAAGTGGCTGGACTGCTAAGTGTAAGAAGGGCTGTGTGTACAGTGAGAGTTGGAAGGAAATCTGCCAACAGCTTGGAAGACCTTAAATGCCAAATAATGGAATGTTCATTTGATCCTATTGTAAAACCATACTTCCAGGGCCCCCGAGAAGCCCCTTCTCTTTCCTCCTACCCTCTCTGTTGACATCTGGTTTACTTTAAAATTAAGTGGGGCCAGGTATTAATAAGGCTCTGTACATGGAATCTGGAGATCAATGAGCCCAAATCAATAAAAGCCTTCTCCCTCTTGTCCCCTTGGGAACATCTTGTGGATAGAAATGTCACAGTCAGCCCCTGTTTGTGAGGGACCATGGATACAGAGGTAGGAAGGAGGCCACTCTCAGCTCAAGGCATATTTGTTTTCGATCAACAAAGGGCAAAGTGGCGATGGGAGGATGGCAAAAGACGAAAGTTCCTAAGTACTTTCTGAGGTCCTCAACTTAAAACTTTTGCTGTACTCAGATATCTGGGTCTGTCCACGGAAAGAGGGGAAACAGCAGCCATCTGGCCCACCATCTCCCCAACTTCCCTCTCAAATTATTAATGAGATCACTTCTCTTTGGTCAAATGCTTAGGAGCTTTTGTGAGAAAGCATCATGGGATATAAATTATAAATGGAGCAGTCCCATTATCTCAAAATTTGTCTATATCTTCTTCTCCTTGAGCGTGTAGGAGGATGGGAGCAATTAAGGCGATGAGTCGTGCAACAAACCAAAAGCCAGACCCAGCCAGACCCTGATGCTCAACTTTCAAATCAGCAAGAGAAATCTCCTGCAGCACAGTGCAAGGTTTTGCATGAACTGAGGAGTATTTAATAAGTAAATTGGGGCAGCTCGGATTTCAGAATGCCTGGGGTAGCTAGCAGTGCTGGAGATTGGAGACAGAAAGGCCAGAAAGAACCGAGTTCAAATCTGGCCTCAGACACTTACTAGCTGTGTGACCCTGGGCAAGTCACTTAACTCCTGCTGCATAAAACTAGAGAAGGTAATGGCAAACCACTCCAGTATCCATGCCAAGAAAATACCTTGTGCACTTGGACCAAAGGATAAAAAGAGTCAGATATCACTGAACAACACCTCTTATCGCCTATGTGACCTTGAGCAAATCAGCTAATCTCTCTGGATCTTTCTTTTCATGTCTATGATGAGGGGGTTATGACACCAGACCCAGCACTCTATCTCCTGTGCCAACTTGCTCACTATAGGACCATCACTGTAGACTTGAAAGGGATCTTCAAGTTTACCTAATCCAATCCCATGTTATAGATGAGGAAATTGAAGCCCAAAGAGGTTAAAGTGACTTGTTAAGTCACATATATGATAAGAGCTAAGATTTTAATCCAAATCTCCTGGCTCCAAAACTAGTGTTCTTCATGTTGAATCATGTTAAAACTTTAATTTTCTTCCCCTCCTACTCTTGAGCTATCAAATATTGCTAAAGGGAAAAAATCAGACCACTGTGCCAACTGGGTCTGCTACAAATTCAACTGGCCCCTCCCTGCTACTTGGCATCCTTTTATTTGGTTACTGTTCATCCTCTCTTACATTTTTTGCAAGGCAGGATGTCGTACTGGGAAAAGAATTGGACCGAGAGCTATGGAAGACGTGGGTTTGGATCTTGCCTCTAATTCTAGCTAGCTTTGTGGGTGCAGAATAGCTACTCTCTGGGATTTGCTTTCATCCTCAAGTTCTCATCCACATTTGTTGCCTCCGCCTTCTCACCTGTTTTCTTTTCAAACCTTTCAAATCTGGCTTCTGAACCAACTGTTAATGAAACTGCTCTCCCCAGCATTACCAGCAGTCTCTTACCTACCAAACCAAATGGGCTTTTCTAGCCATTATTGTTCTTGACCTCTCCCCTCTCTGCAGTTTTGCACATTCTTGTGAATCTCTTTGTGAATTCTCTTTCCTCCCAGAAATTTGATTACACTGATTCTCCTCTTACCTATCTAATCACTCTTAATTTCTTTTGCTGATATGCCCCAGGACTCTTATCTAAGACTTCTCTGTCTGTGTCTGTGTCTTTCTGTGTCTCTGTGTCTGTCTGTCTGTCTCTCTCTCTGTGTATGTCTGTCTCATTCTTTTCCTCTCTGTCTGTGTCTGTCTCTGTATCTCCCTCCCTCACTTTCCTCTCTCTCTGTCTCTCTTTTTTCTGTCTCTCACTCATTCTCTTTCTGATTCTGTCTCTGTCCATCTCTCTGTCTCTCTCTCTCTTTCTCTGTCTGTCTATGTCTGACTCTGTCTCTCCCTCCCTTTCTGTCTTTATCTCTCTGTATCTCTGTCTCTATGTGTGTGTGTGTGTCTCTCTCTGTGTATGTCTCTCTTTCTCTGTCACTGTGGGTCTGTCTCTGACTCTCCCTCCCTTTCTTTCTCTCCATCTATGTCTCTCTGCCACTGTCTCTCTGTCTCACTCTCTTTCTGACTCTGTCTCTATGTGTTTCTGTATCTCTCTCTGTCTCTGTGTCTCTGTCTCTTTCTTTCTGCCCTACTCTCATGCATTCAATCATCATTTCTGAGCAGATGACTCTCGAATTTACGTGTCTAATACTCATCCATCTGAACTCTAATCCTCCATTACTCATTGGACATTTTCACTCAAATCCCCCACTGACAGCTCAAATTCAACATGTCCAAAAGAAACTCATTATCTTACCTTACTGCCCATCCTTTGACCCAAATTCCCTATTTCCCAAATATTCTCAGCTCTTCTGATCAAAAAAAGAAAAACCAACCTCTGCCCCATTACTCCCTCAACCTATTCTCTTTTATCATTCCTTCTTTTCTCTGACAAGAATATCAAAAGAGATTTCTAGAATCTCTGCTTCCACCTTTTTTAATTCCCTTTCACGCCCCCCCCATCATGACATGCTTTTATAGTCCATCCTCCAACTTCACAATTCTACCAAAACTGTTCTGTCAAAGGTCATTGATGAATTCCTAATTGCCCAGTCCAATATCTTTTGCTCAGTTCTTGCCTTCAATGAGCTCTGGGCAGTATTTGGTGTTGCTGCCACTAGGAATTCTCCCCTCCGGTGGTTGTCATGATATTCTTCTCTGCTAACTTTCCTCCTACCTGTCTTACCACTCCCCCTCTGTTTCTTTCTTTGCTTCCTCTTTCTAATTCTGAACCTTAAATATAGCTATTCTCTGGAGAAATTTATAACCAAACAAGATATGGAGAACATTATGAAGTTCAAAATGGATAATTTTGATTACATTAAAGTGAAAAGTTTTTGCACAGACAAACCCAATGCAACCAAGATTGGGAGGAAAGCAGAAAACCGGGAAAGAATTTTTACAAGTAGTACCTGGGATAAAGATCTCACTTCTAAAATTTATAGAGAACTCAGTCAAACTTACAAGAATACAAATCATTCCCCAATTGATAAATGGTCAAAGGATATGAACAGGCAGTTTTCAGAGAAAGAAATTAATGTTATCTATAGTCATATGAAAAAGTGCTGTAAATCACTATTGATTAGAGAGATGCAAATCAAAACAACTCTGAGTTACCACATCACATCTATCAGATTGGCTAACATGACAAAACAGGAAGATGATAAATGTTGGAGAAGATGTGGCAGAGTTGGAACACTAATTCATTGCTGATGGAGCTGTGAGCTGATCCAGTCATTCTGGAGAGCAATTTGGAACTATGGCCAAAGAGCTACAAAAATGTGCATACCCTTTGACCCAGCAATATCGCTTCTAGTACTGTATCTCAAAGAGATCATAAAAGTGGGAAAAAGTTCCAGATGTACAAAAATCTTTATAGCAGATCTTTTTGCGGTGGCCAAGAACTGGAAACCAATAGTACACCCATCAACTGAGGAATGGGTGAAGAAGTTGTAGCATATGAATGTAATGGAATACTATTGTGCTATAAGGCAGACTTCAGAAAAATCTGGAAAGACTCATACGAATTGATGCTGAGTGGAGTGAGCAGAACCATAAGAACATTATACACAGTAACAGCCACAGTGTGCGAGGACTGTTTCTGATAGATTTAGACCTTCACAGCAATGCAAGAACTTAAAACATTCTCAAAGGACTCTTGAGGCCATCCACATTCAAAGAAAGAACTATGGAATTGGAACACAGAATGAAGTAGTTTATTTTCTCTTGTGTTATGTTTTGTTTTGTTTTTTCTCATGATTTCTCCCATTCATCTTAACTCTTCTATGCAAAATGACTACTGTTAAAACGTGTTTAGTAAGAATGTATGTGTGGAACCCATATAACATTGCATGTTGTCTCAGGGAGGAGGAGAACATAAGAAACTTATGGAAGTGATTGTTTAAAAATGAAAACAAATAAATTAATTAAATTTTTTAAAAATATAGCTATTCTCTGAAATCTTTTTGGCTTTTCATTACAGATTCACAGAATTTCAAAGCTAGAAGAGCCTCTCAGAGACCTTCTAGTGTACCCTATATCTGAATGACTATCACTTCTATAGTAAATCCAAAAAACCATCATCCAGTTTTTGCCAAAAAACTTCAAGTGAGGAAGAAACCGCTACATTCTTGTGACAGTTCATTCTACTTTGCAAAGGCTCAAATGGTTAGAAGTTTGTTTGCTTTTCCCCTGACATAAGCCTAAATTTGCCTGTCTGAAACGTCTACTGATGGTTAAGCATTGTGGGGCCAGCCAGGAGACGTCTAATCATTCTCCTGTATGATGACCTAAAGGCAACTATCCTGTCAAGCTCCCTTTTCTGCCCATTATTGCCCACTTTTTCCCTTCTCTAAACTATACATCCCCAGCTCCAGAGGTATACTGGAGCAAGCTCCTACTGGCTTAGGCGATTCAATTGTTAAATTTTCACTGAGAACATTTATACCTCAGAAATCAGCAAATGTTAAAAGTCAGGGCTTGATTTATTGTTTTATTGATTTCTAGACTTAATAAATTGATGGGCAAAATGTTAACAATGAAGACTGAACTTAAAAATGTGTCCTTTGTACATCATTTGCTCCAGAAAGCTGGTTGTTAAACAATGCATTGGCACATTGCTGCCCAGTTTCTTCAATGGTCATCATATGTCCCTCCTAAAATATGGTACCAAGGACTGAGCAAAATGTTTCAGAATTTCTCTGACTGGGATGAATTGCAATAAGACTATCACCTAGGAGCCAAGATGGTGGAGTAGAAAGACACACATACTCTAGCTCCAAACCCACAGCCCATAAAATATCTGTAAAAAAGAACTCCCAACAAATTCTGGAGCAGCAGAAGCCACAGAACAACAGAGCAGATGAGATTTCTGTTCCAGAGAGCCCTGAAAACCTCTCGCGAAAGGTCTCTTGCACACCAGACCTGGAGTAGAGCCCAGCCCTGCCTTGGCCACACAGCACCGAGCGGAGCAGATCCAAACAGGCTTCAGGGACAGAATCTCCAGTGGCTGCACGGGTCCCTCCACCCACAGGCCCCAAAGATTGGTGAGAGGGTCTTCTCAGCTTGCCGAGAGAGGAGTGGGGTGCCCCCCATAACTCAGGCCCCCTAGGGAAGCAGCAGCAGAGGTGGCAGCAGACCAGGACTCCCCAAGCAGGCAGGAGCCTGGATCCATTGTCTCTGCATAAACCCCCTGAGGGAACTGAGTCCCCTGTGGTGGCCCTGCCCCCACCCGAGCAGCTGAACTTAATCTCACACTGAATAGCAGCCCCGCCCCCGTCAAAAGCCCTGAGGCTGGGAAGCAGCGTTTGAATCTCAGACCCCAAGCTCTGGCTGGGTGGATCTGGAGGCCAAGTGGGTGTGAAGAGAATATTCAGAAGTCAAGTCACTGTCTGGGAAAATGCCCAGAAAAGGGGAAAGGTTACTTTCTTGGTGAACAGGTATTTCCTCCCTTCCTTTCTGATGAGGAAGAACAATGCTTACCATCAGGGAAAGACACAGAAGTCAAGGCTTCTGTATCCCAGGCCACTCAATGGGCTCAGGCCATGGAAGAGCTCAAAAAGGATTTTGAAAATCAAGTTAGACAGGTAGAGGAAAAACTGGGAAGAGAAATGAGAGACATGCAAGTAAAAGTAAACACCCACGAAAGAAGACCCAAAAAAATGCTGAAGAAAATAACACCTTGAAAAATAGGCTAACTCAATTGGCAAAAGAGGTTCAAAAAGCCAATGAGGAGAAGAATGCTTTCAAAAGCAGAATTAGCCAAATGGAAAAGGAGATTCAAAAGCTCACTGAAGAAAATAGTTCTTTCAAAATTAGAATGGAACAGATGGAGGCCAATGACTTTATGAGAAACCAAGAAATCACAAAACAAAACCAAAAGAATAAAAAAATGGAAGATAATGTGAAGTATCTCATTGGAAAAACAACTCACCTGGAAAATAGATCCAGGAGAGACAATTTAAAAATTATGGGCCTACCTGAAAGCCATGATCAAAAAAAAGAGCCTAGACATCATCTTTCAAGAAATTATCAAGGAAGACTGCCCTGAGATTCTAGAACCAGAGGGCAAAATAAGTATTCAAGGAATCCACAGATCACCGCCTGAAAGAGATCCAAAAAGAGAAACTCCTAGGAACATTGTGGCCAAATTCCAGAGTTCCCAGGTCAAGGAGAAAATATTGCAAGCAGCTAGAAAGAAACAATTCATGTACTGTGGAAATACAATCAGGATAACACAAGATACATTAAGGGATCGAAGGGCATGGAATAGGATATTCCAGAAGTCAAAGGGACTAGGACTAAAACCAAGAATCACCTACCCAGCAAAACTGAGTATAATACTTCAGGGGAAAAATTGGTCTTTCAATGAAATAGAGGACTTTCAAGCATTCTTGATGAAAAGACCAGAGCTAAAAAGAAAATTTGACTTTCAAACACAAGAATGAAGAGAAGCATGAAAAGGTAAACAGCAAAGAGAGGTCATAAGGGACTTACTAAAGTTGAACTGTTTACATTCCTACATGGAAAGACAATATTTGTAACTCTTGAAACTATTCATTTTCTGGGCATGGGGTGGGATTACACACACACACATGCACACATGCACACATGCACACGCACACACACATAGAGACAGAGTGCACAGAGTGAATTGAAGAGGATGGGATCATATCTTAAAAAAATGAAATCAAGCAGTGAGAGAGAAATATATTGGGAGGAGAAAGGGAGAAATGGAATGGGGCAAATTATCTCTCATAAAAGAGGCAAGCAAAAGACTTATTAGTGGAGGGATAAAGAGGGGAGGTGAGAGAAAAACATGAAGTTTACTCTCATCACATTCCACTACAGGAAGGAATAAAATGCACACTCATTTTGGTATGAAAACCTATCTTAAAATACAGGAAAGTGGGGGATAAGGGGATAAGCAGGGTGGGGGTGATGATGGAAGGGAGGGCATGAGAAGGAGGGAGCAATCTGAAGTCGACACTCATGGGGAGGGACAGGATCAAAAGAGAGAATAGAAGTAATGGGGGACAGGATAGGATGGAGGGAAATATAGTTAGTCGTATACAACATGACTCTTATGGAAGTCATTTGCAAAACTACACAGATTTGGCCTATATTGAATTGCTTGCCTTCCAAAGGGAAGGGGTGGGGAGGGAGGGAGGAAGAGAAGTTGGAACTCAAAGTTTTAGGAACAACTGTCAAGTACTGTTCTTGCCACTAGGAAATAAGAAATACAGGTAAAGGGGTATAGAAAGTTATCTGGCCCTACAGGACAAAAGAGAAGATGGAGACAAGGGCAGAGGGGGACGATAGAAGAGAGAGCAGACTGGTGATGGGGCAATTAGAATGCTCGGTGTTTTGGGGTGGGGGGAGGGGACTAAAGGGGAGAAAATTTGGAACCCAAAATTTTGTGAAAATGAATGTTAAAAGTTAAATAAAAAAATAAAATAAAATAAAATAAAAAAAATTGGGATAATCACAGGGATATTATGAAGATCAAATGAGGTATTAGTAAAATGTTTAGCACAGTGCCTGACAGGCACATGGTAGGTACATAATAAATGTTCTCTCCCCATTCCTCTCCAACAAATAAAATGTTTAAGAATGCTAAAAAAAAAAAAAAAATAAGACTGTCACCTACTTATGCCTGGATACCAAGCTTTTCTCTATACAGGCCAAGATCCCATTCATTTTTATGGCTGTCATAACTGTCAATTAGATAGCTCTTTAAAGTTTACAAAGCCTTTAATATACATTAAGTCATCTAACCCTGACAGTAACCCTGTATGATTGGTACTCTAAATGTTCTTGCTATTTTACAGATAAGGCAACTGAGGCACACTGGGGCTGTGACTTTCATGACTACACAGTTAGAAAGTGTTAGACTCTGGATATGAGCCTAGGTCTTCCTGATTCCTTATTTTATTCTGTTCTTTCCAATCCAAAGATTTTTTACCTTGGTAGAGGAAACAGAAGCCAAGTCAAAACGAGGCATCAGTTTTTATGCCATCCATTCTGAATATCCCTTCTTTGATCTCCCTCTTTTGTCCATTATAGCTTTTTTAAAAGCCTGGTGGTTATTCTTAGCTTTTCTCAACAGCCTCAGCTCACTCTAAGTTTTAGGACTGCTAACACCATTCTTATAGTACAATGTCAGCCTTTTGTATTCATCTTCTGTTGCCTACTCCTTCCAATCTTCTGAATGTCTTTTAAAGATTGAAGTTAGTTGATGAGTTCTCTGTCCAGACATTAGTCTTTTTAGGCAGCTACCTTTTTTTTCTCTCCTTATAACAATTACTACTCTTTGCCTCTTCAGAATTTCATTTTTTACAGTCTTCTTCCTTTCCGAAAATAAACTTCACCTTGCAGAAATTTAAACCATGAGATTTTACCTATGTTTTGTGTGAATCCCTGGAAATCTGATCTCCTAAACTCTAAGGTATATGTCTGACTCTTCTCTGCCTTTCTTTCTCTATTAAAAACTCTAAAATGGAGCAGTCACTGCCCCTTAGGGTTCCCATCACTTCCAACTCGATATTGACAAGTTCATTGACTCTGAGAGCTTCAGTTACACCTTTATGTAGATAACTACCTAATCCCCTGACCTCTCTTGTGAACTTAAGTTCAGCATTTCCAAGTGGCTGCTGGGATGCCCTCACCATGATGTTCTGCCAGCACCATGAACCCAACAAAACTCATCAACTTCTCCACAAAATGTATTCTCCTCCTGACTTCCTTATTTCTCTTAATAGTATTGCCAGCCACCCAAACTAAAAACCTTGTAGTCCCCATTACATTTAATGTCTTCCTCAATGTAGCCCAGCTGTTGATTATATTTAGTGCTTTGAAAAGCTTTAATTTTATGTAAATGGAGCTGCTTATGAAGACTGTGATCCCTCCATGCCTTAGTAGGGTCCTTAAGAGGGCTGTAATGAGAAGAAAAAAGGCATCATGGTGGCCAACCTTCTGTTAATGAGCCTATCTAAGCTGTGCTATTGGTCTTTCAATGACACAATCTATTGCCAAGCCCATACTCAAAGGCTTGAATACCAGATGATGAAGTACTGAGAGAGATTAATCATAGAAATGATTTTTTTTAATCCCACAAAATGTCCTTTTGTGCCATTGACAGAGGTAATTCTTATGCTATTGCTAGGGACTACATGAAAACAGTGCTGATTTGAAAATATATGCACAACTACAATAAGCTCCAAATGGATTTAGGACCTTAACATAAAAAGGTTATGTCATAAATAAATTAGAATAAAACAGAAGGCAATACCTTTTACAACCATGGCTAGGAGTAGAATTTTGAACTAAATAAGAGTTAGAAGTGATCATAATATATAAAATCAGTAATTTTGATTACATCAAATTAAAAAGCAAATCAATGTGTTTAAAATAAGAGGAATTGTTGAATGGAGAAATCTTTGCATCAAGTATTTCTAATAAAGGTCTAATACCCCAAACTTATAGGGAATTGAGCCTAATGTATAAAGCCCAAGAGCCAAAGGTTATAAACAGTTTCCAAAGGAAGAAATGAAGGTTCTCAGCAACCATGCTATAAATGTCCCAAATTGCTATGAATAATAAAAATATAAATTATAACAACTCCCTGGTTTCCACTCACACCTTTAAAAGTGGTAAAAATTATAAAAAGATAGAAATAGCCAATGGAGGCTGGAGAGGGTAACAGGAGGATGCTCTTGGCACTATTGCGAGTTCACCCAATTGTTCTGGAAGACAATTTGGGACCTTGTAATAAGAGTGACTAAATTGTTCATATCCTTTGACTCCATGATCCCACTACTGGATACATACCTAGAGAATTCCAAAGACAAGGATAAAAGTGAAATATTTATGCCCACATGCTCCATGACAGCAAGGTTGCTGCTGTTGCTTCCATCGTCACTCATTCTTTGTCTTGAAGAGCAATGACTTCATGAAGGTGAAGTCTTAGAAACAACTTGGAAGCTCAAAGACTGGGAAAGGATCATCATCATCATTATTGCCATTTTACAGATGACGAAATTGAAGCTAAGAGAGGTAAAGTGACTTTCTCAGGGTACTCCCAAGTCCAGCTCTCCATCCACACTAATTCACCTAATTTCAGTGGCCAGTCTTGTTCCTGGAGAACAGATGATCTACTTCTTTCCTTTCTAGAGATAGATGGAGAACGATGAGAATGGAATGATTCATACACAGATACAGCTATTTTGCTGATTGGTTTTATTTAACACTTTCTTTCAAGTGTCAGTACACAACCAATGGAGCTTGGGTGAGTTATGTGCTGTTGTATCTGTGGGACATGTTACTAGCCTGGAGGAGAAAAAGCTAAGCAGAATGTAATGCTTCTGGGTAAGAGACTTGCGGAGATGGGCCAGAATTTCCTCAGGGAAAACATGTATGGTCCCAGACACTCTTCAGGGAGAGGCATGTGGAGAGGGAAACATCAGATAGGTAGGGAAGCTGGTTCCTTGGCATGTCCCTGATTTCCTTCTTGTGTCCCAAGAGATGACTCAGATGGACCTTCTTGAATGAAACCCGGCAGTCTTCTTTGGTTGGAGCTGAAATATTATCACCCTCTCAGCTCAAAAGCTTATTTAGTCCTGTGTATTCTCTGATAAATTCTACTCCGTATAACTTCTCCAATTTCTCTTTGCTGTTTTGCTTGCATAAACAGATTTATTCTCTTTATTTGTGATGGTCTTTGATGCAACCAGAATTTGGTGGGCAGGAGAAAAAATGGCATCTGCAAGGTAAAGGCTACCCTTTTTCCCTTAACAACAGAGTAGTGCCAAGTTTTAAAAATGAATGTTAAGAGTTCTTCTTACATGCTACTGGGAAATAAGATATACAGGCAATGGGGTATAGAAATCTATCTTGCCCTAGGAAAATAGATGTGAAGGGGATAAGGGAAAGGGGGGGTTGATAGAAGGGAAGGCAAATTGGGGGAAGGGGTAATTGGATTGCATGCTGTCTTGGGATGGGGGAGGGGAGAAATGGGGAGAAAATTTGGAACTCAAAATCTTTTGGAAGTGAATGTTGAAAACTAAAAATAATTAATAAAAAGAACCAAAAAAGAATTGAGTGGTGGTTTAGGTTCTGAGGCATAGGCAAGAGATATTTGAGGGGTAGCAAATAGACACAATTCTAACCTAATATTACTCTCCATGACATAGGAAAGAGTATTGGACTTGAGGTGTTTCTGGGTCCTGCCTGCAATGTCCACCCGTTCCCCAGCTTGTATATTGGCAGTATAAGCATAACTCTTGGCTGTCCTTCTCTCTGCAGGGGAGAGTCCTCCATCACCCATGAGCTGAGCTGCCTCTAGATATTTTGATCCCATGTGGACATACATACATGATGTAGGGTTCAATGTAAGGAGAAGTGGGGCACACATCAGAAAATGGTGGTGATCTAGAAAATGAAACTTTAAAAATAAAATATTTGACTGTAGACCTCAGAGGGTTTTTTTCAGATTCAGCTAATGACATGCTTGGTATCAGTCAACAAACATTTATTCAGCATTTACTATGTGCCAGGCACTATGCTAGGCATCAGGGGACCTTACATTCTAAAGGGGGAAGACTCTACATAAAAGCAAATTTAAAAGTTTCATAGAGGAGTAAGAGAAGGTGTGGAGTGGAGAGGGGTGACTTCCAATGTATGAATTCCATGTTAAGGTGGTTTTGAGGGGTTTTAGAGTAAGTCAGGAGTGAAGCCTGGAGAGGAATGTCTCTGATTACTACAGATAATCTGGAAGTAATCTCACTTCACCTGTGTTGGGTACCAGAATTCCCAAGAGGTTCCAGTAACACCCTAGAATCTCAGGATCCCCGAGTCTCAAAATTTTAGATCTCAGAGGCCATGTGGTTCAACTCTCGCCTAAGCAAGAACCTTTTCAATAATATTACTGACAAAATGGTCATCTAGCCTTTACTTCATGAAGACTTCCAGTGACCAGGAGCCTGCCTGTCCTCAGAAAATCCATTTTTTACCCAAAGCCAAAAAACAGGACTTCCCTGTGTCCTCAACTTTACGTTTCAGGAAATGGATGCTCCCTCTTTCAGGCATCACAGCCATCAGAGAAACAGTCACCAAATGAATTCCAGGAAAAGCAAAAACCTGCAGTACAAATAAACCCAATGTGCTCAGAGCATGACCTATATAATTTCCAGAAATGCCAATCAGTCCAGGGGCTACTACCAGTATCTGTATCAAGGAAGGTCCTTTCTTTGTCAAATGGAATGCAAGAAGGTGGGTTCTTTCTTTTTTTTAATACCAGAAGAGCCTATAAATATTCTCACTGCACAGAAATAGTAGAATAGTAAGTATGCAAATGGTTGTCCACTGGGTAGGGGAAAAAGGTCAAATCACTAACTCTTTCAATGCCCATTTGCTCCATGGAGACTGCCAACACAGTATTTGTGAGGATGATTATTTGAGAAAGAAATCTCACCCAACATTTCCTCTTAAGTCTAGCTCAAGTTATGCTTCACCCCACTAGTGGTGCTGGGCCATGGCTCCCCCTCACCCCTAAATGCTTTCTAACAGCAATCTGTCCATCATACAGCCTCTGTCTCCATCCAGGACCAGTGTGACTCCCTGAAAAGCACACACAGATATCCATGGGATAAGATAGGTAGGCTGGGGAGAAAGTATATCCCACAATTTCTCTGGCAATGATCCAGTGCCCAAAATGCCTTAAGGGGACTTATCCATTTACCTTTAAGGACTGAAAGCTTCCATTAAAATGTAATCATCAGGTGTCTAGAACAGGTAATTCACACAACTCTTTTCAGTCATTAATACCTCTGCATAAAGTAGCTTGTAAGATTTAGCAGAAGATTAGCACAAAAGCTGAACCTAAAGGAATGGGACCACATTCAAGGTAACAGTTCCCCAAATATCAGACCAGGCTCCTTGAGGGCAGAAAATGTCTCACCTTTGTACTTATATCTCAAGTGCCTAGTACAGGGATATTTTTACCTAGAGAACTCTCAGTGAGGAAACATCCCCTACAAAGGTAGATAAGCAACTGATCTGAGATTTAGATTCATTCCTGAATGAATATTCAATATAGGAATTGCCATTCTTATCACCACCATTACCAAGGTTGCCTAGGTTAAGGGACTTGTCCAGTTCCATGAGTCAATATGTATCAGACAGGACTCAAACCCAAGTCTTCATGATTTAAAGGACAGCTCTCTATCTAGCAGACAGCAGGTGCTTAATAAATGCTTATTTCTTGATTAGAAGGTGCTTTTCTCACAATTTCCCTATGAGATAAGTAATACGAAGTTCCATTTTATGGATGAGAAAAATGATGAGAGAGGTTAACGCTTACACACAGTCTTGCTATCTGGGAAACTTCTGACTCCAACACCAGAGCTCTTTCCACCATGACAAGAGGTGATGCTTCAAGACACAGAAGTGTTGGCTCTGAAGGCAAGAAAAAGACAGGAATAGGTGGTGCTAATGGAGATGGTAGTACTCAATGAGCAGAGCCAGCCCCAGGATACTGAAATCAAGAAAGTCACAAGTATTCAAGAGATGCCATGCTGTTACAGGGACTCAGAGACGATGGAGACTAGAGACAATGACTCAGGGAGGGTGGAGGACAAGAATCCACCTCCATCTAGTGCTCTAAATGATGTGAGACAATGAGACGGGGGGGGGGGAGAGAGAGGGAGAGAGGGAGAGAGAGAGGGAGAGGGGGAGAGAGAGAGAGGGAGAGAGAAAGAGAGAGAGATTGAGAGAGAGAGAGAAGGAGGGAGAGGGAGAGAGAGATTGAGAGAGAGACAGAGAGAGGGAGGAAAGGAGGGAAAGAGAGAGGATGGGTGAATGGATAAATAGATAGATAATAGATGGTAGATAAATAAATGGATAAAAATGGATAGATAAATAGAAGGATAGATGGATAAATAGATGATAGATAAATGATGGATGAATAGATGGATTGATAGATAATAGATACACAGGGAAATAGAATAGAGGTGGTGGATAGGAAGTGATATGGAAAGTGAAAGTTAATTTCAGGCTAATAGCCTCAATTTTTTATGAGTAAAATAAATAGGAAGGGCAGCCAGGTGGAGCAATGAATAGAGCACCAGGCCTAGTGTCAGGAAGACCTGAGTTCAAATCTGGCCTCAGACATTTCCTAGCTGTGCAACTCTGAGCAAGTCACTTAGACCTGTTTGCCTCAGTTTCCTAATCTGTAAAACAAGCTGGAGAAGAAAATGGCAAACTGCTCCAGTGTCTTTGCCAAGAAAACCCCAAATAGGGTCGCAAAGAGTCAGATACAAATGAAATGACTGAACAACGAACAAAATAAACAGGTAGAACAACATGACCTCTAAGGATCCTTCAACTCTAAATCTACAACTGTGTCAGAGGCACTGTGTTATACGTACATGCATGCATACATAGATGCAGAGACACATATACATACATGTATATATACATATATTGTGTATTTACATATCATGTGTATGTGTATATGTACATATACATGTATATATATATTCATGTATGTGTTATTCCATAGCATGTGACACATAAGAGATGCTCAGAAAATATTTGTAACCAGTTCCTCATTTGTCAAAGAGAAGACAAACCCAGAAATTAATTAATTAATCCAGAGAGGATAAGTGATTTAACTAAGAATACCCAGGTAACCAGTATCAGAGTCAAAAATTGAACTCAAGTCCTTCAACTTCAAATCCAGTGTCCATTTCACTGTGCCATGTTGCCTGATACACTACATACTCTCTTCCTTTTTCCCCTAAAGGATGCCCTTGATCATTTTAATAAGCTCAAACTGGTATACAAATAGGGGTTAGAAGACAGGTGCAGGGAGCCATAAAATGTGATTCATATGGGTATCAATCCCTACAAGAATTGAGGACTTGCCAGTGGGACACGCCATGTGGGTTTTGTTTTTGTTGGTTTTTCAGTAGGACAGGTGAGTGGAGTCTTCGAGGGAGATGAGCAAAAAATAGTGTCAAGGTAAATACAGATTTCACCTCCTTCACAGTCATACCTCCAGGGGAAGTATATTTGACAAAATGGAGACACACCAAGTAGCTTCTACCTACTTCACAGAAGTATATCATGGAACAGGTATCAGGCCTTTCCATCCAAGTGTAAGGCCTACTGTACTAGGACACCATTCAGATTACAGGTTTGAAGGAAGACTAATCCCCAACCCAAAAAGAAACAAAACAAGGATTCAAAGAAATAGAGGATACCTGCCATCTCCCAAGATTCAGGCTAGTAGCTCCATAAATAAGAATTTGCCATCAGAGAGACCTGCTAAAACCCAGTGCTGGTTCAAACAGTTTGGGGAAGTTTATAAGCAACTTCTGGTTAACAGTTCTGATTTACATGCCATTAAATACTTCAAAAACTTGCCTTCCTCTTCACCTGTATAAACCAAGGAGAAGTACCATTTTATTGGTCAGGCTTCCTAAGAACTCCAAGAGATCACAGACTTACGAAGCTGTATCCACTCATTTGAACAATGAGATGTGAGATACAGGGAAAAAGCAGAAGATACCTTAAAGGCTTGAACAAATTTGTTAAAATGTTGTTCATCATCATATATTATTCATTATAATCTCTCCATTTTTTTAAGAGAAAGGTTAGAGAGAGAGAAAACTAAAAGAAGACACCATATTCCTTCCATATAGAGCTGGCTTCACCTACCAGTAAACATGACTCAAAATAGTAATGGAACCAATATATGAAAGCAATAATTTTTTAAAAATCCATAAACCCTTGGCCCAAGAAACCATTCTAGAGGAAAAAGTAGAGTCAAGGAGAACAATGTGTATACCTTTCTTGGAAAGAAAAGAAAGTAAAGAAACTTGGCAGGAAAAGACACTGGGATTAATTAACTACAAGTGAGGAAAAGGATTTCTCTTCTAAACCAATGACCCCAAACCTAATACAGAGAAAAATAAAGGAGAATGAATGGATTATAATTGTCTAGGGGGGAAAATGGTGCAGGAGGTGGAAGTCCAGGGTTGTTTGCATTGGGTTGTTAGTCTAAGTATGTTTATTTTCCTTCATCCCTTCTCCCCACCCACCCCCCAGCAATAAGAAAATGGAAACCAGTGGAATTCAATGACTGTTGGTCTCAAATTAATTGGAAATCCCATTAAATTTTTTTTACAAAAATCTCATCTGGTCATTCACTCATAATCATAGGGTCGCAGAACCAGAAGATAATAGCTTTAAAGCTGGAAGGAAGCAGAGAAGTCATTTAGTCAAATTCCAGTACTTTACAGATGAGGACATTGAGTTCAGTGCACTATTTTAGTCCGTGGGGAGGGAGATCCTACTGAGATGAGGCCTGGTGCCTGACCCCATGTAGCTCATAGATTACAGACTTGAAAATCAGGCAAATGACAAACCAGATAGCCTTCAAACTCAGACTATAGAAAAGGAGTCTGGGAATGAAAAGCAGTTAGCTGTGAAGTAAAATGACTTTTTTTTTTAACTTTCTCAAATCACCACCTGGTTGAAGCACTCAGGTGTTACAGAATTATGTGCCGTAGAAACAGAGAGGCGTGGAGTCTGGCCCCAACTACTTCATTTGCTCTCGAAACTTAAAGTCAATTTGGATTCCTTGGCTCCCACATGTCTCTCTGCCAACCAACTTCTGGCCTCTCTATTGTCGTCCCTATCCTGAACTCCTAGAAACTTCCAACAAACCATCTGAGTCCTGGATTGAAATAGCTCCTTGGCATTCCAGCACCATACCCTCCCTGATCCTGGTCTGTGATTTATCTTCAGTTCTGATTGGCAATACAGCTTGGCTTATTTCAACTCCAAGGCCCTCCTGGAGAGACCTGTCTTATGTGCTGTACGTGGTGATTTTCAGAGATGGAAATAATATGTGTGAAATCCATCCCGGTTTCTTTTCTCCCTAATATCTTAAACTGAGCTGGTCTGTCTCTCACTCAGTTAAGCTCAAGGGTTAAGAAGCTGAAACTGTTAAACCTTATCCCTCAAACCTGCTGGAATCATTGCTTTAAAATACTGTTTGAGCACGTTGGAGGAGAGGCAAGGTCATTAGAATGCCACGTGTCTACAGATTTATTTCTATATGTACACCCGAGCCTGTAGGAAAGGAATTTCAGTAAACCCAGAGGGAGAAAAGGAGGAACTGGGGAAGAGGAAAAGAGAAGTAAGGAGGGGGGAGGGAAGGAGAGAAGCAAGGTGCCCTGGTGAGTGGATCAATTTCCCCCATGTCTTCAGGCTGGCTCTCTCACTTTGAGTACAGTAATATTGCCACCTAGAGGCTTGCCAGAGGCTTCTGGAAAGTATACACTTTTATTCCATAGATTTGATCTCCTTGTGCTATTGGGTAACTGGAATTCTTTAAAGGAAGAAGAAAAAAAAACTGGGGATGGGGAAAGCAGTGCAAAAACAGTCATCCTTTGGTAAGCCAAGGTGAGAGAGGTACCTGTAACCTAACATTAGCTGGAAAATGCAGTTTGTGCTTTATCAGTTCATCAATCAGGAAGAATTTGTTAAGTACCTACCATACTAGGTACTGTGTTAACACCCTGGGGATACATACACAATGATGAAATAAGAAACTTACTCGTAAGATAGAAGAAACCTAAAGAGGTCATCTTAACTCTCCTCTCTCCCCACTCCACCACCTTCCAACAGGGTTATAGGCAGCTAGGTGGTACAGCCAATAGAGCACTAGATTTCCAGTCAGGGAGACTTGAATTCAAATCCCACCTAAGCCAATTACTAGCTGTGTGATCCTGGGCAAGTCACTTAAACACTGTGTGCTTTGACTTCTCCGTATTTAAAATATAGATAATAATGACCCCCACCTTTTTCAGGTGCTATGAGATTAAAATAAAATAATGTTTGTAAAGTGCTTTGTAAACTTTGAAGTTCTATATAAATACTAGGTGTTACTACCACTACTACTACCACTACCACTACTACTAACACCACTACCACTACTACTACTACCACATATAAACCATATCAGGCTGGCATGTTGCTGTTATAACTTTTCACTTGTCCTCCACACTTGCCCCAGATGGGAGTGTGACTCCCTCAATCATCAGTGTGGCATAGATAAATCTGCCCTTGTTAGTCCCTGGCTCATGAACCTTCAAGGTCTCCCTCCTACCTGTAGGATGAAAGGTAAACTCCTTATCTTGGCACTCAAAGCCCTTAACATTCTGGTTTCAAGTATACCTTTCCAAGTTCATTTCACATTTCTCCCTTTCAGACCCCCTGCATTTGAACAAAAATAGTCTCAAAAATAGTTTCTCAAACTCAGTGTTTTATGTCCCACCTTTATCCCTTTACCCAGACTTGTCCCCTAATGCCTAGAATTCCAGTTCCTCCCCTTTATGTCTTAGAATCTATTTTCTCCCTCCAAGCCAGCTCATGGATCATCTCCTATGAAGAGCCTTTCTTGGCTTTCCCATTTGTTAATGTTCTCTTTCTCCCCAAATCATGCATACCGACATGATGGCATGTTGTATCCTTCTGGGTAGAATCTAACTCCTTGGGAACAAGAATTGTTGTTTGTTCATTTTTTTCATTATTTCTTTATACCCCTACTCCATGGTATAATTTTCCATAACCTGGCACCCTATGGAAGAGTCAAGTCTCAGACATGTACATATAATCACAGTTATTAAGTTCTATACAGTTCAAAGCAAGCCCAGGCAATTGAAAGCATATACTTTAAGAACTACTGCCTTAATGCCAAGCACAGTGCTTTGTCCACCATAAGAACTTAACAGATGTTGTTGGGTTGGGATCCATATTCTGCCTTATATCTAACCCAAGACTGCCCTGATTTAGCTACAGCTCATTTCTCCTAGCTCTGTCCTCAATAGGGATGGAGAATAGCTTTGGTATTTTCAACCTTGTATCAGTGGACAGTGAGACTTTGATAAATTCCATCCCATGTTTATTTTCAACAAGGCTAGCCAGTCACATGATGTCTGAACTGGGAGTGAGGCGTGGAAGGGCAGGGGGTTGGGAAACCAGTGGAAAGTAGATTATTGTGTATAGGGAATAGGAAAGGAAGTACAAAGCTTCAGAAGGATATCAGGATCTTTTTCTCCTGGGAAACCATTTGACTTCCCTTTCAATTACTGTTATACCACACACACACACACACACACACACACACACACACACACACACACACACACACACACACATGCATATATTTCCCTTCCCATTGACTGAAAAAGGAGAGATATGGAAAATTAAGACAGAGTAACATCCTTGTGGCTCGACTGTTGGTGAAAACAGCTATAACTAATTAGTTTTCAACTGGCTTCTACTGATGAAACCAGGAGGCTCCCAATTCTATTCTAACAAAACTATCCTAGGAGATGGAAGTCCTGTTTCAAAAACAGCAGAGAATGTCTATGCTTCAAACTATAGAGGACTCTTGGCAAGATGAGGAAGATTATTCTAGATTCTGGATATAGACAATAGATTGCAGGATATCAGTTTCTATTCAGAAAAACCCTTTCCAACTAGGAAGCGAAAGAGAAGATTGAGGAAGAAAGGGAAATGAAAGGGAAAGGGAAGAGGAAAGGAGAAAGGAAAGGAAAAAGAACAGGAGAAGATAGGATGAAGGGAAGGGAGGAGATGGAGGGGAGTGGAAGAGAGGGGAGGAGAGGAAAGGAGAGGAGAGAGGAGGAGAGGGGAGAAGAGGGGAAAGAGGGAAGGGGAGAGGAGGGGAGGGCAGGCGAAAGGCAAGACAAGACAAAGCAAGGGGAATATAAGCACTTAATGTGTCAGGCACTGGACTAAGAACTTTATGAATATTATCTCATTTGGTCCTCACAACAACTTTGGAAGTTTGGTGCTATTATTATCCCCAGTTTTACAGATGAGGAAAATGAGGCAAACAGATACTAAGTAACTTGTTCAAAGTTACACAGCTAAAGAATGCCTGAGGCTGGATTTGAACTTGGATCTTGCTGGATTTGAACTTAGGTCTTGCTGACTCCAGGCCCAGCACTCTATCCACTGTGCTACCTAAAATAGCTGGTCACCTGAAAAAGATTTGAGGATTTTAGTAGACTTCAAGCATAATATAAATCAGGAGTACATTGGGGCAGCCAAGAAAATGAATTCACCCAGGCTGTGTGTAAAGAGGTGTAGTGTCCAGGATTAGGAAAGCAGTTGTCCCATTGAATCCTGTACTGGTTGGAATACATCTGGAATATTATGTTTGGTTCTAGGTGTTATGAAAGATGTTGATAAGCTAGAGACTGTCAAGAGGAAGGTCAGTAAATGGGTTCAGGTTTATACCTTATAAGGATTGGCTGAAGAAACTAGGGATTTTTAGCCTGGAGAAGAGAAAAATTAGGAGGAACATGATAGCTATAGTCAGGTGTTTAAAGGGCTGATACACGAAAGACTTGTTTCTAGAGGGCAGAACTAGAAGCAAGTAGGTAGAAGCTGCAAAAAGGCTAACTTAACTGTGATGCAATGGAAAAAATCCTAACAATTCAAGCTATCTGAAAGTGACATGTGGGTTCCCATCCCTGGAAGTCTTCAAGCAAAGACTGGAAGACTACCTTGAAATATTTCGTAGAAAAGATTCTTTTGGAGTATGGGTTGAACTTGATAGTCTCTGGAGTCCCTTGTAGACTAAGTTCTGAGATTCCATGAAGTAGCCTGAATTGTAGTTAATTATTATTAGGAATTTCCAGATCACCAACCCTCCAAACTATGGAACCATCTTGTTCTCTTCCATCTCCCACATCAAATCCCTCATCAATGAGTCCAGATAATTCTGTCTCTGAAATGTCTCTCCCATCCAGTCCTTCCTTCTTCCTCTTTTAAGGTTACTACCTTTTATGGGAGGTGGGGGGGGGCAATCATACAGCTGTTATAGGGTATCTTTGGACAATACCAATCCCCACTCCCATTTCTAGAAAGTGAACTTTGAGGGTGAGAGATCCATGAGAGGTTGAGTTACAAAGAGTATGTGGATCAATAGATGGTCATTCCTCCCCATATACAGGGACTTACTGTTTCAGGACTCCATGTTGCTAACTGTAGCTGTTATGTAGCTCCATGTAGTTATTATAAGTTTCAAAGGAGTTTGAACCTTTAGAAGTGAATACTCCTTCAAGAAGGAAAAATCTGTCCAAAGGTAAAACTCTGAGAAGTGGTGGATCTTCATTTAGGTTTTTTTTCCTAATATGAAAGAGTATGCAATAATAAATGTCTGTTAAATTGTATTGGATTACATTAATGAAGTACCTGCCTCACCAAAAGAGCTAAAGCTCAGGCTCTAAACTCTAATTTAAAAGAGATGCCATAGAGTCTACTCTTCCATTTATGGGGAAGATGGGAGTACCTAAGCTGAGGAATCCAAGGGATCCATAAGGTGAAAGCAAAGAGAAATTCTACAACCATGAAACAAGTGAAGCACCATTTGACAGAAACCCCAAACGTGTGTGTGTGTTCATCCTTCATTGCCAAAGAAGACTGTGCCATCAGAGAAGTAATGACATGACTCTTACTTGACTTTGTTTTGAGTGAGGAAAGGCTATGCAGGTCACCAACCTCACTTCTCCTTCAGAGCCATCTGAATCCAGTGACCAGATATTCATCAGGATACTGGAGATGACCCAGGATGAGGCAATTGGGGTTAAGTGACTTACCCAAGGTCACACAGCTAGTGAATGTCAAGTGTCTGAGGTGAGATTTGAACTCAGGTCCTCCTGACTCCTGCACTGGTGCTCTATCCACTGCACCACCTAGCTGCCCTGTTCCTCCTGTGTATCTCCATACGAACTCCCCCAAACATGTTCACTTTTCTCATTGATGATATGTATTTTTGTGGGAAAGGTTTGTCCTACTGTTGTTTCATCCACTGCCTTCATTTTTAACTAATTATGTACTCTAGTAAGAATGAACACATTAGTGGAGGATCACAAAAAATTTGTTGTTGTTTTGTTTTATTTTTATTAGATACAGACCCAGGGAGTACCTTAAACATGGAGTTACTCTTCTAGGACCTTAAATTATAAGAGATGCCTCAAGTGTTGTATGAGCACTTATTAAGCAATTATTATATGAAAGACATTGAGCATATAAAAATAAAAATGGAAAACATTTCTGTCCCTAAGAAGTTTACAATACATTTAATAAATATTTGTTGAATTGGTTTGTTAAATCATTGTCATCCCTATCAAATTAGATTTATGGAAGGTCACACGGTGATGTAGTAAAAAGGGCCGTGATTGATCTTCGTTCAAGTACTGACTCTGAAGACTATTAGTTATGTGGCCTTAGGCAAATGGTTTTACCTCTCTAGGTATCGGCTTACTCAGCTATAAAATGAAGATAGTGCATGTGCTATTTATCTCTTTGGATTGCTGGGAGGGTGAAATAAGACAATGTATGTTTAAAAAAGAACCTTGTAATTAACAAAATGTGGAAAGTTGTTCAATCATTTGGAAAGGCAGAAAGGCAGCAGCTGTTGCCAGGGATCCTAAGAATGTCAGATTATCTCCCACTCTAAGGCTTCCCATAGGCAACAGAGAAAGTTAGAGCAATCCTGGGCCACAGAGCTGGTCTTTAGAACAACCCATTATGCTGTGGTGGTGAACTGTTTTAGAAGGAGAAAGAACTAAAGTGTCACATGGGTAAGAGCTTTCATGGGATAGACACAGATAGATTGATGGAGAGAGAAAAAGAGTTAGAGTGAGGGAAAGAAAGGAGGGAGAAGGATGAAAAGACAGAGAGAGAGAAAGACACAGAGAGACAGAGAGAGAGAGAGAGAAAATTCATGAAGTCCTGACTACATAGGCAGGTACGTGACACAGAGGATAGAGCACTGGGTCTGGAGTCAGGAAAACCTAAATTCAAAACTAGTCACAGCTATATGAGCCTAGGTAAGTCACTCAACCTGTCTGCCTCAGTTTCCTCATCTATAAAATGGGGGTGATCATAGGTCAAAATTTACAAGACTGTTATGGGGTTTAAATGGGATAATATTTGTAAAGTACTTCCCAAACTTTAAAGTTTTTGTGAGTGCTAATTATTATAGCAGCTGCTACTGCTGTTACATGCCAGGCACTGTGCTAATCACTGAGAATACAAGTATTAGCAAAAAAAAAAAAAAAAAAAAAAGGCAATCCCTGACCTCAAAGGCTTTACATTCTAATGGGGGGAGACAATTTATAAAAGGGAGCCGAAAAATGGAAGGGAGAGAAGGGTGAGTGGAGCAACAGGAAGAAAGGCAGAAAAGAAATCCAGATAATTACCGTTCGAGCCCATTTTGAAGTGAACATGGTTGACATGGATACTTCCTCAAATGAGGATTCTGGGAAGGAAACTCACCCATCTCAAGTTCTGGGTGGATTTATGTAAAACGAATGAAAGGGTGGACAAAAAAAGGATTGATTAAGTTTTTACTATATGTTGGGTACTGGACTAAGTGTTGGGCCCATAAAAATACAAGACTGTCCCTACTCTCATGGAGTTTATTTTCTAACAGCACAAACACAGAAGTAGTGGTCAGGCAAGAAAGCATCAAGGAAATCCGAGGTAAAATGATCCATAGGATAGCCAACTGATAGACCCTTTCCATGAACAAGTGGTGGCATGGATTTTATTATTGAGCCTAGAATGACAAATAGAAAATGAGGACTTCTCACACTGTGAGTTAACTAAACATCACAAATCCTCTTCAGAGTACAAAGAAGTCTGAATAAAGTTCTACGAGAGATTTGAGGAACTACAAATCACTCTGACCTTCAGCAGCCCAAGAGCAAGAAAGAATAAAGTCAAAAGATATATTATATAGATCTTAAAATAAACAATTATTTCAAAGAACTTGACTTTTGTCCTTCCACTACTACAGATCACAACTCCTCAGTCCTTTAGTTTTTAGTCTGAGTCTCTGTGGTCTAAAATCCTAATCTCAGTAACACCTGTGAGGACAGAAGCATTTCTTAAGTGCCTCCTAAGTGCCAGGCACTGAGTACTAAGTGCTTTGCAAACATTACTTCGTTTGATCTTCATAATAGCCCTGGGAGAGAGGTGCTCTTATGATCTCTCATTTTACAGTGGAGGAAACTGAAGTTGTGACTTGCCCAGCGTTATAGAACTGAGGTCAGATTTGAATTCTGATCTTCCTGATTCCAGGTTCAGCCCAGTATTCTACTTAATGAGCCACCTAACTGCCTCAAATATACTGATAAAATTTCAGATTTCCATAATATTTGTCTTTTGAAATATTCCAAGTACTACCATATGGAGTGGTGGTCTCCAAATGTTTGCTCAGGCCCCTCACCAGTATGAATAAATAAATAAAAATTTACAAAATTAGCATGTACCTCTAATATATGTATATTTACTTAACCATACAGATATACATACATACCTATATGTACACATATATACTCTTACACTAATAATTAGTACTGTTATTATGTGGTAAAATATGGTATATATAGTAATATATAGTATATAAAATAATACTAATAATAATTATGAATCTTACACAGTAAATAAAAAATTTTCAAGGATAAGTAAAGATGAAATATTTAATCTCAGAGACACTGGAGTTTACTGAATAAGAGAATAACATAAGTAGATCTGTGATTTAGGGATATCACTTTGACAAATAGATGAAAAAAGGGTCAGAGAAGAGAAACAAATGAGAGAGATGAATTAGGAAGCTGTGGTGATATGATATGAGATACAATGGGGACTTGAACCAGGACGTGAACAGAGAGAAAGGGGAGGAATGTGAGAGAGCTTATGGAGATAGAAATGATAAGATTTGGCAAATGATTGGACACGTGGAATGAAAGAGAATGAGACATCAAGGCTAATGGCAAGATTTTAACCTGCGTGACTAGGATAGTGGTGCCCTTGACTGAACTACAGAAGTTCAGAAGGGAAGTAAGTTTGAAGGGAAAAATAAGGGAATGAGCTTGGTTACACAAACTGTAATTCTCCCATGTCTGTTCATCCTGTATGATTCACATTATTCCACTGGAAATGAAAGATGTGGGATGGGGAAGCCTGGGCTAGTACCAGACTCTGTCCCAGAACACAGAACTCACCCTCTGCAGGAGTTTCCACCACAGTAATGAGATTTTGGGGTGCAGGATGTGAGAATATGGGGTAAGATGTCTGCTCAGCTGCTGGCTTGGGTGCCTAGGATTGCAGGTAGGTTATCTACCTATTTTCAGTGGAGAAGAGGAGAGGACTTGGGAGGCCAGAATTAGGGAGAGGGAACAGTGGGTAGGTGCTGGTGACTGATTGTGCTCATCTTTCATTGCCAAAGAAGACCATGCCATCAGAGAAATGATGACATGACTTGCACCTGACTTTGTTTTGAGTGAGGTAGGGCTGTGCAGGTCACCAGCCTCACTTCTCCTCCAGAACCATCTGAATCCAGATATTCATCAGGATGACTGAAGATGACCCAGGAAGCACTGGGAGACCTTGGGCCCTTTAGGCCAAGGTCTTTGCAGGTACTTACTTAGGGTGAGGCAACATCCATTCATTGAATAGGCCTGAATGGTATACTTGTATTGGAAAAAGTTGAATTAGGTGGCAGGGAGGGATGATGGGATGTAACCTTTCTTCCCAAGCTCTCTGATGAAAGTATCTCAGGCTTCTGATGATATTCCTAAAAGTAGTCCAAGTTCTGTTCTTTCCTCTTTGCCTGTTCAGAAATCTAGGCATAGAGGGTGATACAATTAATAATATTTGCTTAATGTTCATTAATTAATTATTTTTGATTTTTATTCATTTTTATTAATTTGTTAATAAGTTTACATGTTTATCTGTAAATAATATGTTTATTAATTAATAGTATCAGATTAGGTAAAGGAGTAGGTTAGTATAGAGAAAAGTCACTTCTTTCTCTTAAGAAAGTGGAAAAGAGTAGCTATGAGTCACATATTGAGATATTTTGAGGGGAACAAGAAGAGTAAACTGAAATAGGATAACCTTGATTTCCTTGACTTCCATTTTCCAGACTTCAGTTACCAGTGTTGGGATGTTAAAGGCTAGCCCCCTAAAACAAATATTCCAGGGAATCTATATCCTAGGTGGTTCATCAAAGCAATGTCGGCAGTTAGATCATCAAAGCTCAACCATCACTTGGCTGCTGGGTTTCAGACAAAGAGAGGAAGCGTGTAGGTGTTGAAAAAACATTAAAAAACGCTGAAGCTCTTTCGTGAACCCGGGGTCAAGGTCTTCTTGAATATGGGTAGACCAAAATGAGCACAGTGATTTGTGGCCTGCAGACTGTGAATGAGTTTAGCTGACAACAAGATCACAAGCAGACACAAGGCCTATTTGTCAAGGTTAACAGCAGTGGGGAAGAGGGGTTACCTTCTCCCAACAAGGGTATAGTCCTTTTCTGAGCAGACATGAAATAGCAGTCAGCAAGTGAAGCCTTGAGGACTATAGGCAGACAACTCACTAAGAGAAGTCATATATAGCATCTAAAATGATAACCAGTTACTTTTTTTAAGAGTAAAAATTTAGGGTCTATCATGTTCTAAGCTTGTAGTATAAATTTCCAGCTTCATATTTTCCAGTGTGGTCCTAACATAAGTGGCTAAGGGTCCAGTGGCTTTGTCCAAACCTGAACCCAGGAGCTGACTCTAGACATACTCTCATAACATAACCTAGATTGTAAACTCAGGGCCTAGTTTATTCTCATCTTTCTGTATCCAGTGCTTTGCATGTTATTATTTGGTTTGCTTTGTTTTTTTGTCTTTTTGACCAGTCCTGTGATTTCAAGGAAGATTTCACGAGAAAGTCCCTTCTACCTAAGTAGATTCATACCTATTCTGCCTTTTAGAAAGGTACCTGTGAGCACTGAGAGGTTAAGTGGTTTGCCCAAGGGTGATGTAGCCAGTGGCAGAGATGTACATAGTATGTGCTTAATAAATGCTTGCTGAATGAATGAATCAATGAATGCCCACTGTGAGTGACTAGAATATTGGAAAAGCATATAGGAGTTCCTATTTAGAAAAAAGGAGCCAAGATGATGAAACAGCACTGAGCTGGGAGACAGGAGACCTAAGTTCTCCCTTAGGCTCTGTCACTAAATAACTTTGTGCCTCATTTTAACTTATAAAATGAAGGTATTGAACTATTTGGTCTCCTGCCAGTTCCAAAACTCTATGACCTGTTATTTTAAGGCAGGAGTTTTTAACCTTTTTGCATCATGGACCCCTTTGGCATTCTGGTGAAGCCTATGGACCCCTTCTCAGAATAAAGTTTTTAAATACATAAAGTATGGATAACATATAGAAAAGAAATCAATTATATTGAAATACAGTTATGGAAATATTTTAAGAAACCAAGCTCTTGAAAATGTAGCACCTCTACCCTATTTCACAAGTGGTATCTGAGTTCAATCTCTGCCCACTGAATTTTAAAATGAAGGTGCCTGGGAAAATAGCAGGGATCTGTGAATATGGTCCAACCTATGCCCTCAGGGAATTAATCACCACCATAACAAGCATATCAGGCAAGTGCTCATTTAATCTCTATGTCTAAAGACTTGGTAAGGCCATTCTGGGACTTCTAGTTATTAAATCCCGGTGACTGGGCTCTGAAATGGAACCGCCCTATGACAAATTTCAAGCCCCAGCAACAGTAATTATGGCGACATCCCTGGACGTTGTTCCTTTTCCTCTGGCGGGCCCCAAAGTCAGTCTGCCTTCCTATGTCCAACTCAAGCCTCAGGCGAGAGACAAAATGAACAAAGCAAACTCTTGAACAGCTTGGCAGCTCCCAGAGGAAAAGAAAATTGGGGGAAGGAGGATAGTTAAGCTTCCTAATTGAATCTTAAAAACAGGGCAAGGCTTGGAGAAAGCATCATATTCAGCAACATTTCAGTATTTGAGAAAAAAAAAGAAGAAGGCTGAAATTCTGATGAGGAATTTCCTAAATTCATGCTAATTCCTTCAAGTTCCTTTGACTTTAAAAGGGTAAACTTCAAAAGACAGGTTTGCAGCCTCTGGCAGGACCTAGTTCTACTTTATAATAATGGCAGCCCTTGATGATGATGGAGACCTATTTCCCCATCGAGTGTATCAGTTCAGGTGGTTGTATTTATTCAATTCAGTAAACATTTATCAAACCCCTTCGATGGGTTAGGCACCAGAGACATAAAGAGAGATTTGATGCAACCTCTGCCTTCAAAAGGCAGGGATTTTTAATCTTGAGTGTAACAGTCTGTGTGTGTGTGTGTGTGTGTGTGTGTGTGTGTGTGTGTGTGTGTGTGTGAAAACAAGTCCTTGAAAATATAGCATGGCTTCCCTCTTGAGGGACCATGTGTCTGTCACTTAACCTCTCTGAATCTCAGTTTCCTCAGGTGTAAAATGAGGGTGAAAATAGCTATACTATTTACTTCAAAGCACTGTTGCAAGGATTAAATGATAATAATACATAAAAAGCACTTTGCAAACCTTCAAGTCCTATTTAAATGTAGATTATCATTATTATGGGAAAATCACTACTTCCTAAGGGAATGTTTGGATAGCTCTAACTGCTAGAATTTTTTTCTCCTTAAATCAGGCTAAAAGGTGCCTTTCTACAGCTTTCTCCCATTGCTTCTATCACTATCCTCTGGGACCAAGGAGAACAAGTTTAATCTGTCTTCCACGAATTATTGAAGAAAGCTATCATCCTATCTCCCCCCCACCACATGGTCACACAAGTAGCAAGTACCTGAGGTAGAATTCAAATCCAAATCCTCTGCTCCTTCTCCTGTAAGATACTGCCCCCTAATGACATACCTCCAGAAAAAGGTAAAGCAGCCTCTCCTGGACCAAATCCATGACCCAGGTTAAACAAAAGCATTCTCTTTTCTAATGAATATGAATAAAAAGAGGGTCCCGCCAAAAAGGGAGCAAGTACCCTTCTCAGCAGACAGTTCTAAGCAGAAGATTTTCTTTTTTTCTCCTTCAGATTCCCATTCCTGGGACCCCTTCTCCAACCTCCTAGGAACCCCATAGCGGTTTGCTGCTAACTGGCCCTGTCTCCATCCTCCATATTTCCATGGCAGCACAGAGTCCAATTCCAACACCCGGGTTTTCTCCACTTTGCCAGCAAAGCCAACAAAAGGCTTGCAAAAACAAGAGAGAGAAAATAATGTTAGGAGTAAATAAATCACTGAGTCGTGAAAGGAATTTCTACAAAGCACACTGAGAGGCACAGGCCAGCATAGGGGAGAGCAGGGCAAGACGGAGGGAATAAGAGCAAAGCCATGATCCTACCATTCTCCATAGCACAGGACTTGTCAGAGCCTGAGGAAGGAACTGTTCTAAATTGCTAATCAATGTTAGGTATTAACAGCATCCGCTATTAACAAGGCCCACCTCTCCTCAGTGGTAATTATTTCTGACACAGGTCTCCAGGAGGAATGTCAAGACTTAGGTTAGCCGCTCCGAGTGAAAATAACCCAAGATTACCAAAAATTCATAATGTCTGAAGAAATGGAAGGTGGGGACAGGGGGGAACAATTAGAAATACTTGTCATTATGACTGCATTGTGAATAAGGGGGCATCCACTTTGCAGCAGTCTGGGTTGGATTTCAAGGGCTTGGCTTCAGCAAAACTTTGCCAGGACAGATAAAGCAGAGGCAGAACGCATCAAAATTTCAGAAATAACAAAGTGTGAAAAATACATGTCTTATAAAGGTGTCCAAATAATGGTGTGCTAGATAATAAAAGCTTTTCAAATCTGTAGGGCCAGGAGCAGTACTACTTTACCAGCTAGGAAAGTTGCCAGAAGCTACAGGGGGGCTGAGGCCCTGATCTCCCAGTATTATCTTGGTGATATAGCAACGTTCTGTGGCCTCTCTTACCCCCCATTAAAAGCCAGGGGGGTGGCAGAGAGAGGTGGCCATGTCCCAGCCACTCAGATTTGATTCTGCAATCAGTCACTTTGTCAAAGGCAGCATGTGAATCAAAAGCACCCCATGCTGAGGTTATAGGCTGATTATGTGGCTGTGGGCACTATGTCAACAGAGGCCTCTTGGAGGGATGGAAGAAGGTATATGCCATACAGCTTTGCCATCACTCTTCCCGTGTTCTAGTTTGGACAATGACAATTTACAGGGAAATATGATGAGGTTCATTGGGGTCTCCAATGCTACATCCAAATTAAGACTCCAACTTTCAAGTGTCACCACATGATATGCCCTCCTTTGGGCAAAGTGGGGACATTTATAACAGGTGCTTACTTTATTATGGTTCCTGGGAGAAAGTATTTGTTACCTGGTTGGTAAAATCCTTGATTTACCAACCCACAGAGGTTTATTCAGCGTATTTCTAGTGTCCCTTTGTTACCACTCACATTTAGAAACCTACCCATTGTTAACAATAATTCAATCCCTTAAAATTCTATGCCTTTTTTTAACTTTAGCAAAGCATTAAAAATAAAGTAGATGTCATCAGTTAGGGAATAGCTAAACAAGATGTGGTGCAAGAATGCAATGTAAAATTACAGCAGTGAAGGTGGGAAGTGGTGGCACATGCCCATAGACCCTTGCTGCTAGGAAAGAGGATGCCGGTGGATTGCTTGAATTCAGGAGCTTTGAGCTGAACCTGGCACTAATATGGTGAGTCCCTGAGAGTGGAAGACCACTAGCTAGCTAGCTAAGGGGAAACATACTGACCCTGGCCAGAAAATCAGAACAGAGTTAAAGCTTCCGTATTGATCAGCAACCTATCAAAAAAATAAAAATAAAAATGAAGAAGTAATGGATAAAATGAATGCAAAGAAACACAGAAAATGTTAGGAAGTAATGCAAAGTGAAGTAAGCAGAACCAAACGATATACATGATGCCTCCAACAAATGGAAACAGAAAGAAAAACAACAAAACCAAACGCTATGAAATTGTAATAGCCAAGCTTGGGTACGAGCAGATGGAAGAAACCATTTAGCTCCCTTCTTTTCAGAGGTGGGGGGCTATGGGTGTAAAGTATTGCAGATAATTTCAGACTTTGTGGAACTATTTTCCCTTCTTCATTAAAAGAAATATCTCTAGAAAGAGGAGGGGAAAATACACATTTGGAAATGTTGATAATATAAAAACAATTTTAATGCCCCTTCCCCACATAAAAATTTGCTCCTTCATTCTCTGCCAGACTATTGCCAAGCCTGTTGTGGGAAGGGTTCAAGTGGCTCAACTGATTCCAGTTACCAACTCTTAAAGATTTTTTAGCAAGTGGTAGAATCTGGCATGACAGAATCTCACTCAATAAAGCAGCTATTGCTTTTCTATGCGGCATGGGGCACAGGAGGGAGGACAAGAGAGAGAAATATGATGAGATCTAAAAAGCTGTGGACTTTTGAGAAAACTTCTCAGTTTGTAACAAATATACAAATCCGTCAAAATGACTTTAATAAATTAGCAATATAATCATATGGTCCTTTAAACAGCAGGAAATTTGAGTATCATTCCTGATACCCTCCGGATTCTGACACAGAACAAGGAAGGGGTGGAGGACAAGGACTGGGTCTGTGTTTCTCTACCAACAGGGGAAACACTAAGAAACAAAGAAAAGGAAACAAAAGTTCCCTATTGTTGGGGATGGAAGCTCAATTCCATGTGGACAGTCTTGGGCAGGTAAAGGTGGGAACTTCTAAATCTTAGAGTTCTCATGAGGCCCCCCAGAAAACAGCAGGGAATCGAGGAGTGAGACCGAGCTATCTCGTGTATTTCCGCCTCTTCCCGTGAGAAACGTGATGGGAGGAGCATCCCTGCCCTCGAGACTGTCCCGGATCTGGGCACACCTATTGTTATCTAACAGGCACGGTATTCAGGTGCAAACTACACGGCCGGAGAGCTTAATTAGGGTCAGGAAAGCCTGAAGGCGCTTTTAGCGTGGAGGGGCCCTGACAAGACAGAAGGCTCCGTTTTTCCTCTCTTCGCTCTCCCCTCCCCCTCTCTCCCCACTTACACTTCTACTTCCAATCTCTTACCGTAAGATCTTTGCCTCCTTGGGAGATTTCTCTCTCTCTCCTAAGGAAGAGCTCTCCCTGCACATGTAACCAGGACCCTGAATAAAGCCTAACCCTTGTTCAACTCCGGAAAGTCTCTTCTCTCATACGTTTATCCGGTTTGGCCAACCAAAGACCTGGGACAGGTAAGGTAAGACTCGGGTAGCCCTCAGGCCTCTAGGCCTGGCACCCTATGTATCTTCTCAATTGATTTATACCACTTTAGGTCCTTCTTGCTTCAGCTGTTCAAGTCTACTCCTCAACACCCCCTGGAGCAAAGAGTCACCTGGAGTTCCAGCTTAATGCTGGATCTCCTGTTTAAGAGACAAGTTGGCTCTGAAACAATGAGGTCCGCCATGACCAGTTAACTATAGAAAGCTTCCTCCTGCCTCTCAATAAAATCCCACCACGATGGTCCTTTTTCTAAAACCTTCTATCCTTGGGGGAGCTGTGTGTGTGTGTGTGTGTGTGTGTGTGTGTGTGTGTGTGTGTGTGTGTGAGAGAGAGAGAGAGAGAGAGAGAGAGAGAGAGAGAGAGAGAGATTAAAAGGGGAAGACCTCAAGACCATTTATTGATAGGAAGCAGCCCCATTCCAAGTTTAGAAGTCAACTGACTTTTATTAAGCATTTACTATATGCCAGGTACTATGTGCTAAGTAGAAAGAAAATAGTCCCTGTCTTCAAGAAACTCATAATCTAATTCTGAGACAGTAATACCTGTCTGTTGATCAACAGATTTATGAATTTATAAACACAGTAAAATTCCACTATAGTTCTGGAGATATGAAATGATGAAAGAGTCCACTCATTGGGCTCCCTATGGCTTTAGTGCAAGAAAGGCATTACTCAACAATATGAACATGAGGAGTATGACTTGGCCCTATGGCATAACTGGACTGGAGCATAATGAGGCTCTCTAAACAAGGGATTGTCATTCTCTGTTGAATAGTCTTTTGTCTTTCCTTTTATCTCCAGTGCTTAGCACAGTACCTGGCACACGATAGGCTCTCCATAAAAGACTGTTGACTAACTGGCTGACAAAGTAAAATCAACAATCCTTTCTGGAGGGGATGGGGTCTTGAACTATAAGTGTAGTACAGTATAAAAATGTTGGATTTGGAGTTAGGTGACTAGGCTTGAACCCCAGGCCTGCCACCTAGTACCTGAGGGATTATTGCCTCAGTTCTCAGTTCTTTATCTAGGAAATGAGGGTGTTTGACTAGATGACCTCAAGGTCCTTATCAGTCCTGAACCTTTGCTATTCCTCAGTGGTCTCCAAAATCTAATCCTGGCAGAACCACAATTTAAAAAAAAAAGAGTGTGATTCTGCGACAATAGGCAATCATGGTTTTGTTCTTTGATCCAACTTCAGCTACCCTGATCCATTGTAGCCCATACTGCACCGCTTCACATGGCCTTCTGTACAAGCTCTTAGCCTCACTCTTTCTGCCCTAGTCATTACCCCCTCAGAGCAGTGGACACCCATAAGAACAGCTGGACAGCTGCCCTGGGACAACCCTCCTCTCTACCTGCAGATATCCCACCCCCTAAAGCTCATATAACAGAGGCTTTTCTGCACATGTCCAGATCATTTCACAGAGGCACCTTGTTTCTTAAAGAAAACATCCTGTGATCCCCTGCTATGTGAGTAGCAATAGACTCTTTGCATTGACTATCAATCCTGAAACAGGCTTCCTCTTTAAAATCTCCAGATTGGGATACTTGCTCTTTTTTCCCATGGCATGCAAAAAGGCAGACAGGTCTTAATCATGCACAGTGTATGTGCCATGAACTCAGCTGATAAGAGTGATCTCCCCTTTTACCCTATGGCCCTGAGAAACAGCCTGAGCATTTTATTTTGATCTGCTTTATTTGTTATTCTAGGTTCCAGAAACAGGCTGCTTTTCTTTTTATTAGTTATACCCCCAGTGTAACACAATACCTGGCACTTAATAGGTGTTCAATAAATGTTTATTGGAATGACTAAAATACTCACTGGATCCAGAATCAGAACAAGGTGATATTGGAGCCAAGATTCCAGACCTGAGTGCAGTCAGCCCAGTAGGGAAGTCCTGAAAATCCAGAGTGCTTGGGACTCTACCAAAGGAGGCTTTGGACTTGGAAGTTGAGATTATGTTACATAGGAATTGAACTAAGCTATATACCCAATCCCCTTTGCCATTCCAGAATATTAGGTGATATAGGTGGGGATAATGGCCTCCAAGGGTTTGTGTAGGAATTTTTTTTTGGGAGGGGGGTTGGGGATCATGTTTGTGTGTTTACTCTTGCTCTTTCTTTGAAGTATATATCCCTTTGTTAAAAAAACAATCTGACAGTTAAATGGTTAAATAGAATTGAAGTACAGGGGACCCCTAAAAATTGACCATAGGTGAGAGAGCCATTGGCAGAGAGCTGAGATTCCCTAGGTCCTCAAAAGGTGCCAAAGAACCCTGAGAGTGGGGTAAAGCGTAATAGATCCAGCCTTCAGGCAGTGGGGGCCAGGGTAATCACCATTACACTCAGTTTTTTTTTTAACTACTACAGATGTCATCACAAAAGTTTAGAAACCACTAATCTATATGATGAGATAGAGTAAAGCCATGTGGAATAGATGTACTTTCTGCTCACCGCCCCAAAGCAATCCCTAGCAATTTACCCAGCTAGAAGTCAGCCATCTTTGTATGGGTCAGTAACCTTTTCAGAAAAGAAAACTATAAAAGAAAAAAAAAGTCAGTGCATTCACACACCTCTGCACAGCTACCCACACAAAAATAAGCATGCATGTACATGATGCACACACAAACACACACCCTTTGCCAAGGGTGGAATTAGTCCCTATTGGAAACCAAATTGTACATGATGAAAGACTCCATACGTAGCACTTGTATCAAAAAGGACTCAGCATCTGGGACTGCAGGATAATACCTCCTGTCTTCTGTGGCCATTTTAAGTGTGGCCCTTATTGCACACACCAACAGTTGTTTTGTGAAGAGCAGGAAGTGGAATTTTATGACTTGGCTTCTGGGAAACACAGATGCTGCAGGCAGTGTCGTGGTGGGGTGGTAAAGGCACTGGGAAACGTTGGAAGGCATTCATTATCTTCCTGCAGCTGTTCATTAACCCACAGACTCTGTGTGCTAGCCGACTACGGGACTGGCAGTCACTCAATTCCAGAGGAAAGCAACCTAGGTGGTTTGACAGGCGAAGGGAAGGTCTACATGAATATTAAAACCCAGGAAGGCAATAGGCCAGTAGGTACCCTGCTATGACTTCCTGGAGGGGCAGGCAACCACGAAAGCATTTGTGCGGGGCACATCTGAGCTGTCAGCTCAACTTATCATCCAATAACATCTGGAATAACTGCTCTTCATCCAGATGCTAGAAGACCTATTATGACTTTACCTGGTCAGGGGGAAGATCAGAGATCTACAAAGCAGAAAACTTTTAAAGCTATACAAGAAAACAAGAAGTTGGAAGAAAACAAATCATAGAAGCTGGCAAAAGAATCTGCATAGTGGGAAAATATTACTCTCATGCCTCATCTTGGCATGGAAGTGACCCTGAATCCTTGGAGAATATTCCAGCAATGTACAAGCTCCTTAAGATCTCACCAAAATGGAAAGCCAAGAGGATCCAGCCAACAAAGGACTGTCTGTGTGTTTTCAAAGGGTCAGTCCAGCTAGGTCTGGAGATAAGTGGAAACTTGAATTGTGATGGAAAGGCAGAAACTAATTCACATTAGCTACTAGGATGTGAAGCAATGGGTAAGCAACTCACATGGATGACTTCATGGATCCTTGAAGTAAGTAGGTGAAAGGTGTTTGGGGTGTTACTCTAAGAGGCAAAACTCTTGTGTGGGGAAAATAAAGAAAGTATAGCCTTTAACACTGATAGAGAGGGAAATATTTCAGGCTTGGGTTCCATTTAGTCTATTAGAATGTCACAGTCAGCCAATGAGCATTTATTAAATACCTACTATGTGCCAGGCGATGGGAACCCAAAGAAAGACAAAAGAACCCATCGGAAAGCTCACAGGATGGTGGAGGAGACAATACACAAACAACTATGTACATAGAAGATACATACAGGATCAATTGGAGATAATCAACAAATAATCTCATTGTCAAATAACCCTGTGGATAGAGTGCAAAATTTAGAGTCAGATAGACATGGGTTCAAGTCCTGCTTCAAAGGTTTACTAGCCTTGTAACCTTGGGCAAGTCACTTAAGACAGTAGAAAGAGCACTAGACCTGGAGTTAGCAAGATCTGAATTCAAAAGTTGTCTCAGACACTTATTAGCAGTGTGACCTTGGACAAGTCACTTAACTTCTGTCTGTCTCAGTTTCTTTTACTGTAATATGTGGATAGTAATACCACCTATCTCCTAGAACTGTGGTGAAGATTAAAATGAGAAAATACTTACAGTGCTTTGCAAACCTTAAAATGCTATATTAATGTTACCTGTCATTATAACCCTAGTCATGGATGGCTTCCTAATAAGTAGCTACTTATATTATATATATATACACATATATATAATATACATATATATTATAAGTGGATAGATGGTGGGTCTGAAGTCAGGAAGATCTGAGTTCAAATCTAGCCTCAAACACTTACTAGCTGTGTGACCCTGAGCAAGTCATGTCACTTATGGCTGCCTCAGTTTCCTCATCTATAAAAGGTGGGTCATAATAGCATCTATCTCTTAGAGTTATTGTGAGGATCAACTGAGACATAATTATAAAGCACTTAGTACAGGACCAGGCACAGAATAAGCTCTGTATAAATGCTAGACATTATTATTTTTATTAGCTACAAATTCCAACAGAGTGACCCAAGATAGAACCAATGATCTCCACCTAACAAAACATAACCCTTGTTTCTACACCTTCTCACAGGCAGTTCAGTTCCCCCTACACATTTGTTCCCAAACCCATTCCAGCATGAATATGTCTTAAAGGACATCTTCAAATCCAATCTCCATGAAAGCTTCTTGTCCCACCCAATAACACACTCACTACCTCTTAGGACCCCTCAGAAGAGGAAACACAAGTGTTATGTGGTGTATGATATGTCAGAAGAGCCCCAAGCTAGTGGTCAAATTGATCTTTAAGCTCAGTTGTAGATCAGGAATGGGTGTAGCATTCATCCCTGTACCTTACAGGTTTGGGTCAAGAACAATCCCAAACCTGAGAAAGTGTTTTAGAAAAAAGTTTGTGGTTGTGGCTGTTGTTGCTGTCTGTGCTCTGGAAGGACAACCAATAAAATCAGGAGGGCAATGTCTTGACTTGCAAAATGAATTGGATTTAAGTAAGATGACGCTGTGCAAAGTCATCAACCTCATCCCTTGCTAGTCAAGAAAGAAGTTTAAGTCACTGAGCAAAGGGGAGAGCTGAAAAAAGTGGACAGCTCCCCCAAGACTGTAAGCTTGACTTTATATGGAGTTCAAAGGCACAAGGAAAAATAGCTCATTTACCCACACATAGGCAGTTTCTAAATAAGGCATATACATTGTATGAAATGTATAACAGAAGGAAATTTTTTGCAATTCTTGCAGTAATCTCTACATGAAAACAAGGCATGCTGAGTGTTAGATCTAGAAGGTATCTGGGGTCATTATGTCCTGCACAACCTGCACATCCTGAACATCCTGAGCTGGTCTAGACAAGTCCAGTTTTTTGCTATGGAGGATGAAGCTAATTTCTCCACCCAGGCATTTCTGATGAGACTCATGGTTGGAAGCTGCTAATACGAACTCCTTGGCAATTTGGGGTACTTCCAGAAAAGAGACAACATAACAGTTGGTAACAATGGCCCTTCCCTATAGCATCAAGTAATCATTATCCTTCTCCCCCACAAAAATCCATTCTTAGACTGTCAGCACTCCACAGACACGTTATCATCAATGAGCTTCTCATCTGAAAAAAAGTGATCTTTAGTCTGAATTTTTTAAATTTATGAGCCTACAGATTTCTACTGTTATCTCACCACCTATGGATCAGGTCTCTATCTATCCCTTTGTGTTTCTCCATGTTTCCCATGTTAATGCACCATCATTCTGTCAGTCCCTCAGATTCACACATTAGGTGTTATCCTCAACTCATCACTATCTATCACCCTACTATATTCCATCTGTTGCCCAGGCCTGTTGATTTCTCTTCTGCAGCACTACTCAGATATTCCCCCTTCCCTTCTATGATTCTGCCACTCCTTGGATGCAGACCCCCATCACCTCAGGCCTGGACTACAACAACAACCTGCTGGTTGATCTGCCTGCCATGTCTCCACCCACTCCAGTCCATCCTCCATTCAGCCACCAAAATGATTTTCCTAAAACACAGGTCTAATCATGGCTCCCTCCAACTCAGTTATATCCAGTCACTTCCAGGATCAAATACAAAATGCTCTATTTGGTGTTCAAAGTTCTTTGTCACTTAACCCTTTCTTATCTTTCTAGTTTTCTTACACCTTACTTCTTACCATGTATTTCTTGATCCAGTGACACTGTCTTTCTTGCTGTTGCTCAAACAAAACACTACTTCTCCTGGTTCTGGGCATTTCACTGGCTGGGCTGTACCCCATGCCTCCTCATCTCCAACTTCTGGCTTCCCTGGCTTCCTTCAAGTCTCAGCTAAAATCCTTCTTTCCACCACAAGTCTTTCCTGATCCCTTTTTTTTAAAGAAAAAGGCATGTAAATCCCCTTTTAAAAATGTTTGTATTTATTTCTAATTTTTGGAATAAAGCAAGCATTTCCATAACATAGAATAATAAAAAAGATAATTTCACATGAAACTACAAATCTATTATGTACAAGTTGCTATTCTTTTAAAATACATAATAAAGTTATCATGTACATTTCTTTTTTTCTTACCTCGCCCCCCACTGTTAGAGATGGCTACAATTAGAAACAAAAATGTATATATGTAAAATCATTCTATACATTCTTCTATTTATCAGTTCTTTCTTTGGATGCAGATAGTATCTTAAACTCTCTTAATTCTAGTGCCATTTTCTGTTGATTTTTTTCCCTAATCATCCTGTTCATTTCTTATTTGTACCTAGTTTCTTTGTATGTTGTCCTTCCCATTAAATTGTGAGCTCCTCAAGTCAAGAACTGACTTGCCTTTCTCTCTATCCTCAGATCTTAGTACAGTATCTAGAAAATAGTAGGCATGTTGGCTTGTTAATGGCTATAATTCAAGTTTCTTCACATCATCCCTCATTCTTACTAAAACGTTGTCTTCCCTCAACTCGTGAGATCCTTCATGCTGGTATTAGAAGCTTGCCCTTTTAAGTTCTCCTCTCTTTTTATAATCCTACTCTCCTTTTCCATTAGTTCCTCCCTACTGCCTACAAACATCCTCAGATTCTGGCCCCCCTCATTCTTAAAACTATCTTCACTCAATTGTGACATCCCCTGAAGCTATTACCTTATGTAACTCATCCCTATCACTGCCAAACTCTTAGAAAAAGCTCCCTCTTACTCACTCAGTGGCTCTACTCAGTGGCTCTGTTCAGTCTTCTCACACTCACACTTCAGATCCTTTAATCTGACTTTGGATTCCATCCCTCAATAGAAACTGCCTTCATCGATGTTAACAGTGATGTAATAACTGCAAAATCCAATGGTCCCCTTCTTAGTTTTCATCCTTCTTAACATTTCTATAGCTTTTAACAATATTGACTGTTTCTTCTTCCTTGACATTCTCTCCTCCCCAGTTTCTGGAATACTTCTGGCTCTCTTCCTACCTATAGGGCCAGATTCTCTTGGTTACCCTTGCTAGAACATGATCTGTGTTGTGGTGCCAAAGTATGAGTGTATCCCAGGGCTATGCCCCTCATCATCTGGCTCCAAACTACCTTTTTAGATTTATTCTATATTATTCCCTTTTATGCATTGGATATTCTAGTCTAACTGACCTATTTACTATTCCCTATGAATGAATGACATTCCATCTCCTACCTCAGTGTTTTTGCATAAGCTGTCCCCCATACCAGGAATGCTCTCTCTCCTCAGCTCCACCTTATGGATACCTAGCTTCCTTTAAAGCACAGCTTATATGCAACCATCTACAAAAGGACTTTCCTAATCTTATTAATTCTTACTGCTCTCCCCATCTCCAAACACATTACATTAACCTTGTATCTATTTTGTATTTACTTACTGGTGCATTTTTCCCTTTAATAAAATGTAAGCCCTTTGAGGACAGGAACTATTTTCTCTTTAGCTTTTATATCCCAAGTACCTAGTACAGAGCCTAGAACATAGAAGGTACTCAGTGAATGTAAGGGAATGGAATAGAATTGAATCTTGTAATTAAAGATATTCCACAGTCTGCCTCCAACCTACCTTTCCAGTCTCATCCCATATGACTACCATTCTCATACCCTACATTACAGGTATCATCTATCCTCACCCTGACCTGTCTGATTTCTAGGATCTTCCCCATATTGTCATCTATTCCTGCAAGAGTTAACTCCCCTCATCTCTATCTGGTAAAGCTCTTCTTTTCCCTGGAGACTCAATTTGCATCTAATGTTCTCCATGAAGACTTCTTAAGCCCCTCCAGCTCAAAGTGATCTTACTTCTATACATCAATCCCTCAATTAGCAAGCATTTATTAAGTGTCTCTTTGACAGGCTTTGAGGATACAAAAACAAAATAAAACCTACCCTCAAGGAACTTACAATCTAGCCAGAGAAAACAACATACACATTTAAAATTATTTTTAAAATATGTAAAACATAGTTTTGAGGGAAAGGCACTAGCAACTCGAAAAGCTTCATTTAGAGGGCTAAGTCTAAGTCTTCAAAGAAACAAGAGTTTCTAAGATGCAAACATGAGGAGAGAGTGCATTCCAGGCCTGGCAGACAACCTGTGAAAAAGGATGATGGAACATCATTTACAGAGAAGCTGTCTGCTGAATGAGGAGAGCACCTTTCTTAGATTTTACCTACCACACTTTCCTCATATCACAATTATTTATATTCATGTCTTTCCAAAGAATTTTCTCCATCACTTTCTTATAGCTAGACAATCCACAAAATAAATCAAGCCTGATTTGTTCCATTTTCTAATTTCCAAATGTATAAATGCTCACACTGAAAATTCAACAATTAGCTCACCTGAATCACCTGGGCTGACTCCAGCACACCCATACACTAGAATCCAAATTAAAGAGAACCTCTCCAGATTTTAGAGATTTCTGGGGAAGGGAGTCCTTTCTATCTTGTCCTTCAGCATTTTGACCCTCCCTTACAAAGTTCTTCCATAGATCTACTCTGAGAAACTTCGTTGAAATTTGGGGCTATTTTTTCCTGTTCTGGCCTCAGAAACACATTTTCTCTTCATCACCTCCCAAACTCAGGCGTACATTTAGAAGATACATTTTGAGGGTAGCCATTCATGCTTCCAAAGAGTTCTACTTCCTACGCCTACAGGCCTTTTTTCTAACATGGTAGTTTTGGGGATTTCTCAAGAAAGAGAATTCTTCTTTTCTCCTCTTCTCTCCAAGTATCAAGACAAAACTATTCTCCCTTTTTTTAAAATGGGGTTTTTTTCTCATTTCACAATAGTTCCCTTTTTTGACATTTTGCTATTTTTATATTATTTTTGTGAGTGTGACCCATTTGTGATGATTGTCTGTGATAAATCCTTCAGGCAATGGGAAAAATCAATGCAGAGGAACTCTACTATGTCTAAGTGGTGTTGATATCTGCCTGGCTTTTTAAAAAAAAATATGTTAAGCGGGTTTGCAAGTTCACTTTAATTGACAGGGGAAAAAGAATATGCAATTAAAAAGGTGTTTTTAATTTATTTTTAAGTGGAAATTAATAGATATTATCTCCACGAAAAGCAGGATAATAAAAGCATGTTTTCTATTTAAACACTACCAGCAACAACTCATGTTTCTACAGTACTTTAGGGTTTACAGAGCCTCCTTAAAATGACAATCCTCTAAGGAAGGTAATTCAAGCATTATTATTCCCATTTTACTGGTGAAAGAAATGAAAACTTAGAGAATAACTTTTCTCATGGTTTCCACAGCCGCCTTCAGAGGCAGGATTTGAACACATCTCCTGACTACAAATTCAGAGCTATTTCTACCAAGTAGACCTGTCAGCAGAAGTAATAGTCAAGAAGTTGCCTTGGAGTCTCTGTTCCTAAAGACTAAAGCCCATCAGCTGTTGTCATAAGTAGAATGAGACACACCCAAAGGGACCATTGGACTAAACTGGCTTTGTAACTCACAAGCCTGAGTCTAAGGGTCAAGGAGGATTAGGGTTTAAGAGATGGAAAACGCCTTCCTCTAGTTCAGTCACTGAATTCTAAACTCTTTGTTTTAAAAAGGATGATTTGCCAAGGATCATATAGGGATATAAACCCAGAATCTAAACCCAGGTCTTCTACTACAAATTCACTGTCCTTCTCACCACACTACACTTCTGCAGCTACCTATAGGTAGATCATGAAAGAGTGGATAGAGCTTTGTAGACATGAAGACCTGAGTTCAAAACCAGCCTCAGATACTAGCTATGGGACCCTAGGCTAGTCAATTAAGTGTTATCTGCTTCAGTTTCCTCATTTGTAAAATAGGGATAATAATCACAGGGTTCTTTTAAAGATCAAATGAGGTAGTATTTGTAAAGCACTGACACAGTGCCTGGCAAACAGTAGGAGCTTAATAAATGCATATTTATTCTTTCCTCTCAGAGTTTTCACATCATGAAGCCTTCACCAAATTCAGTTTAACCAAGACAGAGAAGTACTTAAGATACTGTCTGTTACCTCATCAGTAAAATGGGAATAAAATTCCCTTAAAAGCTCCTTACATTTGAATTATACTTTACAGTTGGCACAATTCCAGCTACCAACGGACTGCAGTTGTAAAGGAAACAGAGCAGGTGTCATAATCTTGGATTCCAAAACACAAAATAAATTGAAATCATGAGCTAAGCCTAATTGTCTTCCTCTTCTTTCATTCAAATATATGAAGCACCTACTTTACATAGAGCACAATGCTTCATGCTGGGAATCTTCCACAGAGGGAAACTGGCGAAGTTCTTGACCTCAAGAAGTCTGTAACCTAGGAGTGGTATGTGTTTAGATTATTGCTCAGGTGTTTCTTTCAGTCATGTCTGACTTTCTGTGAACAAGTATTACTATAGTAGAAGGTGGTGTGCAAAAAAGATCAAAACAGTGTGCCCTAGTATAAAATGGAGAGGTGGAGGTCACTTTCAGTGGGAGATCAAAGATTTCAAGGGCGCGGTGGCAATAGCTCCCCCTGTGCCAATCCAGTCTCTACATTGCCAAGTTGATAATCCTAAAACAGATCTGCCATGTCATCCTGCCATGCAAAAATTGTCAATGACTCCCTATTACCTCTAGGATAAAATCCAAAATTCTCAGCCTGGCACATAAAAGCCTCTACAATTTCAGTTCCACCTACTTTTCCAATCTTATTTCCTATCCCTCACCTGCATATCCTCTTCATTTCAGTCAAACTGGCCTGCTCACTGAGCTCCCTCTATAACATTCCATCTCTGGTCTCCATGTCCAAATGACTCTCCATGCCTTGGATGCTCTCACTCGCTGCTCATCACCACCTCATAGAAGATCTCTATCTCTTTTGGAAGAGACCCCAATTGTTACCATACTCTTCCTCTGGAAGTAATTTGATCAGAAGATCTCTATCTCTTTTGGAAGAGACCCCAATTGTTAGCATACTCTTCCTCTGGAAGTAATTTGATATTAAGATCCTAGATTTAGAGCCAGCTAGACAGCATCTAGTCTAATCATACTCAGAGAGGGTATGGGATTTGCCCAAGGTCACACAGATATGAAGTGTCAGAATTCAAACCTCATCCCTCTAAGTGAGTATCCAACATTCTTTCTACAGGACCAGCTATACTTTGTACTTACTTATGGAATGGGTATAAATGGCAGTATGCTCCTTCCCCCCACCTTAGCTAAACCACACACCACCCCCTAGAAGAGTGAAGGGGAGGGGGAGCCTACAATTTACCTCAATTACATTTGAGGTGTTATGGTGGGAATTTTACCCTTTTCTCTTTAAATTTCCATTGCCTAGCATAGAGCTTTGCCCATAGTAGGCATTTAAATGCCTGTTGAATTGAACTGAATTGGTATCTGAGCTGGAAGAGAAGGATTTCAACTCATGTGACTGAGGAAAAAGTAGGAGAGAGAACAGTGGAAGTGGCAGCCAGTATTGGTGTGTCAGAATCTATCCCTTCTAAGTAGGAAATGTTCTTTTCAAATGGAAGGGTAGATGGTCCCCCAGAGCCTCTCGATTATCACTAACCGAGTTCTGGCCATTTAAGGGTTAAAGGGGAAATTTACAAGGACATATCTCTTTCCCTGAAACATCAGGCAATCCATATGTACACATTTCTCTCCACTAAGACCTAATTTTCCACCATTTGCCTTGATTTGCAGCTCCTTTTTCCCCATTTCCTTGATTTAATACCCAATTATTTTTTGTCCCGTTGCCAGTAAAACAAAATATTTCATAACCACTTCTGCGAGGTTTTTTGGACACTGCTTTAAATACATGACTTAACGCCTCTTGTATCACAAAATTTAGAGGGATCTATTGAACACCTAGAGATGAATTCTGCATTTTTCACAGGAAGTTGATCTGAACTCGGCATTTAGAAGCATTGCACTGGGCTTTCAAGTGTCTCCAGACTTTTTCCACCCATCTTCCATCCCAAATACATGGGCACAATTTGATAGCATCCACATCAGAACCAGATTCCCACTCCTACCAACACCTTCCTTTTTCCTTACTTCTATCACACATATTTTTTTCCCTTACTTTCTCTCCCCATACAGCCTGTATTGAAAACATCAGTGTGCCAAACATCAGGAGGCTGGATATTAGTTTCAGCTTTGCCACAAAATAACCATGTGACATTAGGCAAGTGACTTAAACCTTTTTCAAATACATTCCCTTTCTTAACATTTCTGGATTTAACTCCATGACCTCCAAGGTTCTCTCTAACTATAAAAGTCTAGGATTTCCAGCAAAATGAGAACACCATGAGAAAAGAATGGGCATCAGGACCCTGCAATGCTGCAGGTGACAGCTGACTGGGCCACACGTGTTCTAGACATGATCATATCTCCCTTTTAGGGTAATCTATACATGTATACCCATCTTTCCCACTGGTACCATGTGTATTTGCAGGAGAATGTACACCAGATTTATAGAGGAGATGTCTTATAGTTATTGATCACACGATAGCATTTTAATAAATGTTCCTTTGCAAAAACAAGCAGCCTACGATTTGTGCAATTCGCCTTCAACATCCTGGAAATGGAGGCCAATAACAGTAAAAAAAAAAAAAAAGCATAGTTTGTCATCAGTCTTTGTGTGGGGAGAAGGTGAACTATGACCTATAAGTAAAGTCTGTTGTTGTTCAGTCATTTCCAATTCTTTGTGACCCCATCAGGGTTTTCTTGGCAAAGATACTGGAGTGGTTTGTCATTTCCTTCTCCAGCTCATTTTACAGATGAGGAAACTGAGGCAAATAAGGTTAAATGACTTACCCAGGTTCACAGAACTAGTAAGTGTCTGAGGCCAGATTTGAACTCAGGACGATGAGTCTTCCTGACTCCAGTCCCAGCACTCTCTCTACTATGCCACCTGGCATCCTACACTTATTTAAATCATTGCTCACATATTATTTTTTGGAGGGACAGTATCACTGTTACTGTGGTTAATGATTATTTTTTAATGAAGTAAAATAAAAATAATTTGGCTTTGACAAAGTTTTTTTTTTTTTTAATTACGTACTACAAAGAAGAGTCCCAAAGTCAGGGGTGTGCTAGAGCCAAGTCCTATTGACTCAGAAGGGCTAGTTGTTAAATTTTCAATGTGAGCATATAAACTTTGGAAACCTGCATCAGGGCTTGATTTACTGTTTTGCTGATTGTCAAGATTTAAGAAAGTGATGGGAAAAATATTAATAATGCAGATTAAATTTAAACGTATGTCCTAGAGCACTGACCCTGGAGTCAGGAGGATCTGAGTTCAAATCCGGCCTCAGACACTTAAATGTGTTATCCTGGGCAAGTCACTTAACCCCACTGCCTCAAAAAAAAAAGTGCGTTCTGTAAATTTGGTAGGGGAGGGAGCTGGTGGTTAAACATTCACCAACACATCCCTGTCAAAAACCTCTAGGCAAATGTTTTGTTGCTATTTTTTCTTTGTGCAGCTAATTGGATCTGCGTACGAAAAAGTGAAAAAAGCAGTTAGACCGATGGAAGAGGTATGATCAGATCCCTTGGATCTGACTTGGCTCTTGGTACCTACTTCCAATGGAGTAGCGTCTGGGGAAGGTGTGGCCAGCAGAGGAGCACGAGTCTATCCATCAAGAAGCAATGTGTGGCCATGGGGACTACACGTCCCCATGCATTCAATAGAGAACACAGGACCATAGAGAGCAGGCCTTGTGGGAGCAGAGAAAGGACCAGAGGAAGATCTCAGTAATCCTACAGGAGCAGATATGGGAGGGAGGTGCTCCTCACCCCATGGGTCTCTGTGTGTAAAGGTAGGTGTGCTTGTGATCAAGAAAAGCCAATGACTGCAGGTAAAATGTTTTGTTCCTTCAAAATATTTACTCCTTTGATTCACTATTAAAGGTAAGCATATTGGTCAGGATTGTGAACTATGAGTGTGAGTATTGTGGACCTTTGGAGTAGCTTATACTTGGAGTGCTCATTCCATCCCGGTGGAGCGACTCTAATTTAGGGGTAACCCTCAGACTCTGCACTGATGTATAAGTACCAAAGCTAACCAAGTCTTTAAAAAAATTGTCCATATTTCTCATTCCAATGATTTCTAAATGACTTCAAAGAATTTATGCCAAGTTGACCTTCCTGGTTCTGCTTTTGAATCCATCCAATCATAAATCCATAAGTGAAGTTACAGAATCATAGCAGGATCATTGACATAGAACTGGAAAGGTCAATAGGAGCTATTGAGTTCAGCCTCCTCATTTTACAGAAAGAGAAACTGAGGCATAGAGAAGTTACAGGACTTACCAAGGGTAACAACTAGTAAATACCTGAGGTGTGATGTCAACCCAAGTCTTCCTGACTCCACCTTCAGCATTCTCTCCATTAATGTACAAGAGCAGTAGAATTCCTTAGAAATTTTTGAAAACAGCCACCAAATCCTATAAACATGTTTAATTTGCAAAAGTGATTTGAACCTAACCAACTAATGAGTATTTTTATCTTTGGGGAAACACTGTTCACTCCTTGCAGAAGCTCTGCAAAATTGGCCCTTTTCCATTTTCAGCTTCAGACAAGCCTCAAGTCAATCCAATACTTTTGTCCATCCCCATGCAGAGAAAATGAGGTCATCCAGTTACATCAAATGCTCCATGTAGTTTGTTTCTCCAAGAACCTTCTCCACAAGCCAATGAAATGTAGCACATACCTCCAAGGTGCCTTGGAGCATATACTGAAACTCACAAAATTTAGCCAGTCAGATAAAAGCTGTCTTCCCCTTGCCTTCCCCAGCCATCTGGTAGCATCCACTGCCCACTGGCTGCTGGTAAATAGACTGGGGAATCTTAAAATCTTGGCCTGGTATACTAGACCCCTTTAGTTGTCTTGTTTAAAGTCCAATAGTTTGCACATATCCAGACCTTTCCAGTCTTTTCTCATACCACTATTCTAGTTGATACATATGGATGACTAGACTTAACAGAATCACAAAAGTCACTGGATTTAAGAATGGTAAGTCTATCTAGTCCAACCCATACATACTGAATCTTCACTACAATATATCCAACAAAGGGCCATCCAGTTTCTGCTTGGAGATCCCAAGGAGAAGAAAGTGGCCAACTCTCCCATAGCCCATTCCACTTTGTGACTCACTGTGATAGGCAGCTCAAATTGTCAAACAGCTTTCCTTCACCTCAAGCCTAAATGTGCCCCTTTCCAACTTGCCAACTCTGATCCTGATTCTAACCTCTGGGTTCAAATAGAACAAGTCCAGGGCCTCCTCCAGATGGCAGATCTTCAAATACTTGGAAATAACTACCACTGGCTTTTCTTTTCACCAAACTAAATATGGTCAGTTCCTTTAATAGATTCTCATCTAACATGGAGGTTGGGGTGGGTGCTTGCAGCTAGGTAGCACAGGGGATAGAGAGCCAAGTCTGGAGTCAGGAAGACCTGAGTTCAAATCCAGTCTCAGACACTTACTAGCTGTGGGACCTTGGGCAAGACACTTAACCCTCAGTTTCTTCATCTGTAAAATGAGCTGGAGAAGAAAATGGCAAACCACTCTGGTATCTTTGCGAAGAAATCCCCAAGCAGGGGTCATGTAGAGTTGGACACAACTGAAAAGACTGAATAGCAAATATCTAACATGGACTCAAGGATTTTAATCATACTGGTTTCCCTGATCTGTATATTCTCTAGCTCATCAATGTCCTCACATGATGGACTAGAATGGCAGGTGATGGATATACCAGATAAGGTCTGAGGAAGGCAGAGTACAGTAGGGCCATCACTTCCCTATGCCTCACTTTATATAACCTGAGATCATACTGATGCCTTACATGGAGCTCACAGTCCTCTAGAATTCCCAGAGCTTTTCAGAACTGCTGACTCTCCATTCTGTACTTGTGATGACTTTTTTGCACCCAAGTGTAAGACTTTACATTTATCCCTATTAAATTCCATCTTAGTAGATTTAGCCCAGTGTTCTATCCAAAGCTCTGCAAACAAAGAGGTCCAAGAGCCAAAGCTGGTGATTTTCGTATAGTCCCTAGCTAAGAATAACTTTAACATTTTTAAAAACAATAAAACTTCACTTAAAAATGTAAAAGCCATTCTCAGTTATGTACTTGGTCTAAGGCTTAGTTTGCTTGATACTTGTACTATTCTGTTGGATCTCACTTCTCTCATCTACAGTGTCAGTTTTCCCTCCCATGTGGGTGTCATCTGAAAATTTGGGGAACAGAATATCTATGCTTTTTATCCAAGTCATTGATAAAAAATGCAAAAAGTGCTGAACCAAGCACAGATTCCTGGCATGCCCAACTGGGGGCCCTCCTGTCTTGTTGACATTGAACCATTAACTGCTACTCTTTGGATCTGGCCATCCACTGAGTTCTGAACCCATCACACTGCTTTATCATCGAATCCATATTGTTCCACATTCTCCACAAATAGTATGGGATAGTTTATCAAGACCTTTGCTAAAATAGAGGTAAACTACTGTAGGTGCCAGTTCTATTGTTGCTCACTCATTTCAGTTGTGGCTGGCTCTTTGTGACCCCACTGAGGGTTTTCTTGGCAAAGATACTGGAGTGGTTTGCCATTTCCTCCTCCAGATCATTTTCCACATGAGAAAACTGAGGCAAACTGGGTGAAGTGACTTACCCAGGGTCACACAGTTAATAAGTGTCTGAGACCAGCTTTTGAACACAGGAAGACGAGTCTTCCAGATTTCAGGTGCAGCATCCTATCTGCTGTGCCACCTAGCTGCTTGGCTTCCAGCTACATAGATACATCTAAAGATAGAAGGGACATCAGAAGTCAACTACTCCAGCTGCCTCTGATGAGGAAACTAAAGCTCAGGGAGGTGAAATGATTTGGCCAGGGTAGATGTGTGCTGGTAAACATTTAACAACCTTCTCAAAAAAAAGGTACACAAGACACACTTTTAAATTTAATTGGCATTATTTACATTTTCTCCATTACTTTATTAAGTTTAGACAACCAACAAAACACTAAATCGATCTTTGACTTATAGAATTTTCTGATTTCTGATAAAAATTTAACTATCAGATTTTACAAGCTGGTTTGATCTATCTCTAGCCCACCCCTGACCCAAAAGTCATATAGTTACAGTGAGGTGAGTTTTGAAACCAGTTTTTCTAAATCCAGTACTCTTTTTGCAGCATTCTTCTGCCTCCTTCCCTATTCTTTGGACTGGCCTTTGGGACCAAACAGAATAAGTATAACCCCTCTTCTACGTAGCCTTTCAGGTACTTGAAAACTAGAATTGTTGCTCCCCCCACCCCAATTTTCACTTATTCAGTATAAATATCTGCAGTTACTTCAGCTGATCTTGCAGCACAGAATGGACCACAGTAGTGGCCTCCTCTGGACACTCTCCAGCTTATCCATGTCCTTTCTAAAATGTGATCAGAATAGAATATATTACTCTAAATCTGATGTCACTAGGGCAGGAGAAAGGATCCATCACCTCATCTCAAAACTACATTAGCTTTTTTCACACTGTTGTTTCATATTGAGCTTGTGGTCCACTAAAACCTCAGGACTTTTTTCAGATCCACTTCTATCCAGCCATGTGCCCCCATTTTATGCTTGAGAAGTTGATTTCTTAAACCCAAGTCTAAGATTTTACATTTCCCCCTGTTGTCTCATCTTATTGGAGTCATCTCAATTTTCTTGGCCTGTTGACATTTCTTAGTAGCCTAACTCTGTCATCCACTCTATTAGATAGTAATGTAGACAATTTTATAGCCTTTCTTGGACAAAATTTTCATTACCTAGTAACTACATTTGGAACAAACATAGCTAAAAAATCATTGCTGTTTGTATGTTGTTTATTTTACAATTCTTATTACAGTGCCTGACAAAGAATAGGCGTAAATAAAAGTTTTCTCTCTCAGTATCCATCATCCTTTTAACTATCAATCATCTATCATTTGTCTATAATCTATCACCTACCATGTGTCTATCTATAATGTATTATGTATCTACTTATCTAGCACCGATCTAGTTATCAAGCGTTTATCTATTAACTATCATTTTTCTATCAATAATTTATCATTTATCTTGCTCTATTATTTATCTATCTATAATCTATATCTATCTATCTATCTACTTACCTACCTATCTATCTATCTATCTTTTCATCCATCCATCAGCGGTAAGAGCCACTTTCCAAAAGGAGACTATGGCAGGAAAGGAAGGTGTCTCAAAACTAAAAAGCATTTAAAGTCAGGAGGAAGGTAATATTTCAGGTGGAGGAGAAGTCGTACTCAGAGAATTGTACAATGCTTTTCTTTCCTACCTTCCTTACATAAGCTTTGAGTTGAGAAATGATGGAAAATGGCATAGCAATGGGGACCCCAAATAAAAGACCCTCTCGTCCCAGAACACAGAGAGACTCTGAGAAGCAACAGTGCTTACTTCTCACAGTGAGCATGATGACATTTGGGAAATAGCTCCAGGCACAGCCTGGCCAAATGCTTCCAATCTGCATTCTATGGGGCAGGAACATTCAGAAACCCCTGGTGTCCCATTGCCATAACATACTGCATTTCTATGGTATCCTAGAGGGCTCCCATTATAACTTCAGACTGTTCACCCCTCTGTACAGAAGATATTTTGACTGCTGTCCGGAAGACAGGAACAGCTGGGTTGTTAAAGTCAACAGGCTCCCACTTCCACATAGACCAGATTGTGTCATAATTGGAAATGTGAAATATGGCTTCCGTTGTTTAAGTTTCAAAAGGCAGGATAAAACCTGTTTTCATTGCCTCTAAATCCTGCAAAAAAACAGAGTCGCTGCTGAGGAAACAGGGCTAAGTGCCCTGTATGCCTAAAGAAATCCTGAGGGACCTGGGGAGAACGAATAGGGTTCTTAGGCAGGTCCTCCAGATTCAAGTCTACAGAGTCATGTTTCGTGGAAACACTGGAAGAAAAGGAAGCAAGCATTGTGCTAAGCACTTTACAAGTACTACTTCATTTGATCCCTATGATATGCCTGGGAGGCAGATGCTATTACGATCACCATTTCATGGTTGAGAAAACTGAGGCAGACAGAGGTTTAGTCACTTGCCCAGGGTCAGATAGGTAACAAATGATTGAGGCGAGAATTGAACTCAAGTCTTCCTCTATCCACTGGCACCATCTAGCTGCCTCTAGAGCACTGGAGTTTGGGGCAGAGCATAGATCATGGTCCAGAAGAGTTGTCCAGAAAAATCTAAGCCCCTCCTTATTTTGTATATCTATATAGCTCTTTTAAGGGTCACAATCTATTTTATATAACTTATCTGATTCTCTGGACAGCCCAATGTGGTGAGTATTATAGATAATACTGTTTTATAGATGAGGAGGAGCAGCTAGGTAGTGCAGTGGATAGAGTACAAGGCCTGGAGTCAGAAGGACCTGAGTTCAAATCTGGCCTCAGACACTTACTAGCTATGTGACCTTGGGCAAGTCACTTAACCCTGTTTGCCTCAGTTTCCTCATCTGTAAAATGACTTGGAGAAGGAAACAGCCAATCACTTCAGTATCTTTGCCAGGAAAACTCCAAATGGGATCAGGAAGAGTCAGATACAAGTGAAAAATGACTAATAGAGGAGAAAACTGAGGTTCAGATCAGTTTAATGAGTCACACAAAAAGTGCCATAGGCAGGATTCAAACTCAGAATGCCCTGACAACAAGGCTAGCATTCTTTCTTCTCCATCAGATTGTCTTTCTGAAATGGTTTCCAATCCCATTCGCTATTAATGTTAACTTCCAACTTTTATATTCCCACAGGTTTTAGGTCTAGAAGGGAATTTTTCTTTTGAGGGTGTTCTCCCTCTGGACCTCTGCAGTCCTTGTGTGTATGATAGGGTGGAATCAGGAGCAGTGATCAGAAAAGCCTCTGATCAATACAATGAGCCCTCTCAATAGACTGGAGGAGACTACAGGTCATGGGTTTTTGTTAGAAAGGGATGCCTATTCTCACTAAGTCAGCTATGCCTTAGCCCTTTGCTGAAAGAACATGTGGTCCCCTTGCTGAGAGGAGAGAATGGACTCTAATTGCTTCCCAGTGAGAGGGGTTGCCCTGGAGATAACTCAAAACTAAAAGAGGAGACAGAATTTTGTCAGACCAACCATCCTTCTTGTTTAGAAGAGTAAACTATAAAATTTTCCTTGTATTTCCAGACCAAGAATATAGAAGATATGTTTGGCTGGAATGGAATTTCTCCTCTCCCCCAAATAATTCTCCCTACCCTCCAAACAAAAAGAGAAAATACTGTCTTATAGGAGAAATGCATGAGAATGTCAAGCAGACTATGCTTGCCCAGGTAAGAGCCTGAGACAGGAGTTCTTAAATTCTCAATTAAGTGGCAACTAAGTGGTGCAGTGGTTAGAGAAGTGGGCTAGGAATCAGGAAGGCTATATCATCCTGAATTCAAATTCAGCCTCAGACTGTGTGACCCTGGACAAGTCACTTAACCCTGTTTGCCTCAGTGTCATCTGTAAAATCAGCTGGAGAAAGAAATGGGAAACCATTCCAGTACCTTTGCCAAGAAAACCACAAATGAGGTCACAAAGAGTTGGACATGACTGAACACTCTAAATTCTTGGTTCTCTTTTCTTCTTGTTTCCTGAGCACAGAAAATCAAGCAGTCCTGAGAAATAGAATAGATGCTTCCTGTATTGGGGTTCACCTCAAGGGCAGTCCTGAATTCAAAATCCCCACATTTGAGAGAGAAGCACCAGCTCCTTTGAGAGAGATTTCCTTAACACCATGCTTTTAACACAAATGTCAATAGGAACTAGCTTTTAATACAACTATCAATAGAAACTAGTCATGCTATGACTGAGAAAGAACTTACGAGCTGGGAAACCCTCCATGATAATTGCTATGAGTTTCTTGGACAGCAAAGGTCCAAGATGAGTGGGAATTATCTATCTCGTAGTCCCACAGAGTGTCATTATTTTCTGAGGTCAGCATAATATGGGCTATTAAAGTGTTTTATATTCCTTGTATTTATTCATTTATGCTGGGATGCTTATGCTTATATTTTTTTGGTAATGGAGCTATTCTCTACCTGATACCCATATTGTAAAACTTACCTTTGTGGGAGGTACTTGTTACTCTGATATAGGGAAACCCTAAGCAATCTTTTATAAATTTATCTGGAGTTTTACTCTGGGGTGAGGGCAGAGACAGAGAGATAGAAGCTGACCCCTCAGTAGTCAAACTCTCAGGATCAAGGCTGTTCACATGAATCTGGTCTCTTGGACAAGACAACCTGGGATATATGAGTCCACTCATACCACATTTGCCACTATTGTACCCTGTGGCATCTCTTTTATTGTTAACACGTACTACTGACTTTTCATGTGTATATCTCTTCTCTGGAAATTCCTTAACCAGAGACCATGTGTTATTTCTTTGTGATCTCATTAGCTAATTAGTGGGAGCTAAATTCACTTAGTGAGTACAGTATTTGTTGAATTAAAAAATAAATTATTAAATAATTCCTTTTCGGGGCAGAGCCAAAATGGCAAAGTAGAATGAAAGACCTGCTCTAGCTCTCCTCTCATAGCCCAAAAATTACCTGTAAAAATTACTCTAAACAAATTCTACAGTAGCAGAAGCCACAAATTGACTGAGTGAAAGAGATTTCCATCCCAAGACAGCCTGGAAGGCTGACAGCAAAGGTCTATTGCACTGGGTTCAGAGCAGAGTGGCTATGTGACACAGACAGAACTAGAGCAGGCTTCAGAGTGAGGAATCATGGGTAGCAGCTGTGGCTCCCAGATTTCTCAACCCCAAAACACCAAAAACAGCTTCAAGGTCAGTAAGAAAGCTCTTTCACCTTGGTGAGAAGGGAGCATGGTCTGACCCCAGCCCCAAGGAGCAGCAGTGTCCACTTTTGAAGCCCTCTGCCTAAAGACCCTGGGGGAATGAGCAGCTGATCTGGATCTCAGCCCTGAGTGGTGCTCCTGGGGTGAGGAGGAGCACTGGTTGGCGTGGTGGAGCTGGTGGTGGCTGTGGAGAGGGAATGTTACTTGCAGCTCCAGGGCAGAAGAGTGCTTGTGCTTGCTCTTAGACCAGAGTGCAGGCCAGGAAAGGAGTAAACTTTTCTCCCTTGATTGTGCCACCTTGGATGAAATGAGAACTTACAGGTCCCTAGAATATACCCTCCACTTGACAAAGGACTCAAAAGTCAAGTAACTGGTTGGAAAAAATGCCCAAAAAAGGAAAAAAAAATAAGATTATAGAAGGTTACTTTCTTGGTGAAAAGGTATTTTCTTCCATGCTTTTCAATGAGGAAGAATAAAGTATACCATCAGAGGAAGACATCAAAGTCAAGGCTTCTACATCCAAAACCTCCAAAAAATATACAATGGTCCCAGGCCATGGAAGAGCTCAAAAAGGATTTTGAAAATCAAGTAAGAGAGGTAGAGGAAAAATTAGGAAGCAAAATGAGAACAACGCAAGAAATTCATGAAAATGCTGAAGAAAATAATACCTTTAAAAACAGACTAACCCAAATGGCAAAAGAAGTCCAAAAAGCCAATGAGGAGAAGAATGTTTTAAAAAGCAGAATGGTCCAAATGGAAATGAAGGTTCAAAAGCTCACTGAAAAAGATAGTTCTTTAAAAATTAGAATGGAGCAGATGGAGGCTAATGACTTTGTGAGAAACCAAGAAATTATAAAACAAAACCAAAAGAATGAAAAAATAGAAGACAATGTGAAATATCTCATTGGAAAAACAACTGATCTGGAAAATTGATCCAGGATAGATAGTTTAAAAATTATTGGTTTACCTGAAAACAGTGATCAAAAAAAGAGCCTAGACATTACCATCCATGAAATTATCAAAGAAAACTAACTTGATATTCTAGAACTAGAAATAGAAATGGAAAGAATTCACCAATCACCTCCTGAAAGAGATCTCAGAAGGATAACTCCTAGGAATATTGCAGCCAAATTCCAGAGTTCCCAGGTCAAGGAGAAAATATTACAAGCAGCCAGAAAGAAATAATTCAAGTATTGTGGAAATACAGTCAGGATAATACAGGATTTAGCAGCTTCTACACTAAGGAATTGAAGGGCTTGGAATATGATATTCCAGAGGTCAAAGGAGATAGGATTAAAACCAAGTATCTGGCTAGGTACCCAGCCAAACTCAATATAATACTTCAGGGGGAAAAATGGAATTTCAATGAAAGAGAGGACTTCCAAGCATTCTTGTTGAAAAGACCAGAGCTGAATAGAAAATTTGATTTTCAAATACAAGAAACAAGAGAAACATGAAAAGGTAAACACAAAAGAGAAGCCTTAAGGAACTCATTAAAATTGAACTGTTTATGTTCCTACATGGAAAGATGTTATTTGTAACTCATGAGACATTTTTCAGTATTAGGGTAGTTAGAGGGAATATATATATATATATATACACACACACATATACATATATATACACACACATATATATGTGTGTGTATTATATATGTGTAGGTATGTATATGCACATGGGTGTATGTGTATGTGTATGTGTGTGTGTGTGTGTATACATACACATAGATAGAGGGCACAGGGTGAGCTGAATATGAAGGGAGAATACTTAAAAAAATAAAATTTACTGTTGAATGGAATGTACTAGAAGTAAGAGAAAGAGAGAGGTAGAATGTAGCAAATCATCTCACATAAAATAATGAAGAAAAAGCTTTTACAATGGAAGGGAAGGGGTGGAGGAGATAAAAGGAAGTAATTGAACCTTACTCTCATGAGATTTGGCTTAGGGAAAGAATAACACACACTCCATTGGATATGGAAATCTATTTTACCCTGTAAGAAGACAGGGCAGAAGGAGATAAGAGAGGGAATATAATAGAAGGGACAGCAAATTGGAGAAAAGGATAATCAAAAGCAAACACTATTGTGGGAGGACAGGTAAAGGGAGAGAATGGAATAAATGAAGAGCAGGATAGGACAGAGAGAAATGTGATTAGTCTTTTACAACATAACTATTATGGAAATGCTTTGCAATGTTACACATGTAAGACCTATATTGCTTGTTTTCTCAATGAGGATGGGTGGGGAGGGAGGGAGAAAATATGGAACTCAAAACTTTAAGAATGAATGTGAAAATTGTTTTAGCATGCAACTGGGAATTAAGATATATAGGCAATGGAATATAGAAATTTATTTTGCCCTACAGTAAAATAGAGGAGAAGGGGAATGGAAGAAGGGTTGAAGAATGGAGGAAGGGGTAGATATGGTTCATGCTGTCCTGGAGCAGAGAGAGATGGGAAGAAAATTTTGAATTCAAATTGTTGTGGAAGTAAATGTTGAGAAGTGAAAAATGCACAAATTATTTTAAAAAATAATCCCTTTTTCCTGTTCCATAGAAATCTAGGATCTCTGACTTCACATATCCAAAGTCTGACCCTGAGGTCCTTCAGGGCAACCAAGAGAGAATCCAGTCAAATCCAATATGCCTCAACATAATCATCATCCTCCTCATCATCAATAATAGTTAGCATTTATATAGCATCTACTGTATGCCAAGCATTGTGCTAAGGACTTTACAAACATTATCACATGCATTGCCTTCCTACCATGTGAAAAGAACTAGAGACATGAGGGCAAAAATGAAATAGTTCCTGCCCTCAAGGACCATACATTCTCCTGGGGGACTACAAGGTATAAAAGAATAATTTTATACATAATAATTGAGGAAAGAAAAAGTGCTCACAAATAAGGAAATGAGGAAGGTCTTCCAGAAGTAAATGCCCAAACTGAGCTTTGACAGAAGATGGAGATTGTAAGAAGCTGAGATGAGGAGACCACGCACTCCAGTCATAAGGGGACGGATTATGCAAATGCAAAGAGGTGGGAGATGGAATACAAAACTCAGAGAACAGCAAATTTGGCCAGAACATGGAGTGCTCTGGGAGTGGGACCAGAATAGTAATGATCTGTGCATTTTTGTCTTAGAAAGAGGAGACAAATAAGATGGCCCTGGGTTTATAAAGGGAAAAGAAATGCCAACTTTGTAGTCTCATCTACCCTAGCTCTGCCTTTGATATCTATGACATCAAATCATATCAAATGCCTTGTTTCCCTCTTACGTAGAGGTGAGAAACAGGTCTGTTTAACAACTGTATTGAAGTTATCAGAAAGCTTAATCTTGCCTTTTCCAAAGAGACTAATCCAAAGCCAGAATCTTGCTGGTGGCCAAAAAAAAGGCTGTCGGCATGCCAGTCCAGGGACATTGTTTTCTGCCAACAATTTGGCTGAGTTAAGGTTGAGAAAACATCAATAAAATGTTTTTAAAGGGAAAATTGCCCAGGGTCTCACTCCAGAGAGTGACGAAGAGTAAGAACCTGGCTCAGTGAAAATAGACCAGTGAGGATGCTTATGGATTGCCAGAGGTAAAAACTGGGGAGAAGGAGGGAAAAGAGTGAAGTAAGCCTTGTATTTGAGGCTAGATTTTAGGAAATGGAGTGTCATAGAATTACTGGACTTCAGAGCTAGAAGGGACCCAAGGATTCACCTACCCTGCTGCCTTCCCTGATTGATATATGAAACCCTTTGGCCACATGCCCATTTTGTCTGAAAAAAAATTTGCTAGAAATTCACCAAGCCCATATCAGTCCCTAGAACAATTCTAAATATTTGGGGCTACCCTTGGAAAGCCCATCTCCCACTCAGGGTTTTCAACACTCAAGGCATCTTAAATATGTTGTAATACCCAGGTTGTAGATGGAGCTTCATTCTACACTTAAAATATCTTGGTTTTTTTTTCCTCTTCCAAATGTATTTCTCAAGGTGCCAAACCACATTAAGTAAGTAACAAATGAAAAGTCCTTCATTAAGCTCTTGTTGCATACCAAGGACTATGCTAAGTGCTGGAGATACAAATACAAATGTGGAGACAGTATCTGACCTCAAGGAGGGGGGAGACAGTGCATATTGGGAGTCATATCCAAGGAGGGGTATTTCAGTTTGGGAAGTTACATGAATAACGAATGGTGTTCCAGTGGGGAAGACTTACACACTTTTCCTATTACAATGGTAGTGTTGATTGGATCTGGAAGAATCAAATATTGACTCCAGTAAAAGAGGAGCACGTGAATGGGAGCAGACAAGGAAAGGAATAAATTCTGCTTTGAGATAAACCCTGAATGTTGCAGGAGGAGATCCAAGAATTAAGGAGGAAATGAGATAAACAAAAGGCGTCCATCCAGTGAGGAGAAGGTAGCCTCTACTATCTAGAAAGCAGCTGGATGACCCAGTAGATAGAGAGCCAGGCCTGGAATTAGGAAGACCTGAGTTCAAATCTGACCTAAGACACTCACTAGCTGTGTGACCCTAGGTACATCAATTAACCCCATTTACCTCAGTTTCCTCATCTGTGAAAGTGAACTAGAGAAGCACATGGCAAACTACTCCAGTATCTTTGCCAAGAAAACTCCAAATAGGGTCATGAAGAGTTGGACATGTCTCAACAACACTGTCTAGAAAAGGAGCTAGAGTCAGAGAGAGTAAATGAATCATAGCCCAGAGACCAAAGGTCACTCCGTTTATTCGTTTGTTTATTCATGTATGTATTTATTTATTTATACCTAGAAAAGGCCTTTGAGGTCATTTCATGAATCAATTGTTGTTCAGTTATCTCCAGCTTTCCATGACCCTGTTTGGGGTTTCCTTGGCAAAGACACTGGCATAGTTCACCAAATCCTTCTCCAGTTCATTTTAAAGATGAGGAAACTGAGGCAAAGAGTATTAAGTGATTTGCTCGGGATCACACCATTAGTAAGTGTCTGGGGCCAGATTTGAACTCAGGAAGATGAGTCTTCCTGACTCCAGGCCCACTATCCACCCATGTAGCTGCCCTCATGAATAAATAAGTATTCATTAATGCTATATTATACCAATACAGTTGTGCAGACAGCCTTTGCAAAGACATGGAGATGGGAAAATGAAATGTTGTATCTGATGAGCAGCAAGTTGCCTAGTTTGGGTAAAATCTAGAGTGCATGAAGGGAATGAATAAACCTGGGAGAGCAAGCTGGAGTCAGATCATGGTTCTAGAAGAGAGGATTTTGAATTTTATCCTAAAGAAATTGGGAGATCTGGAGCTTCGTGAAGTAATAATTTCAGATCTCCTTATGAAGGAAGAATGGAATCCTAGAAAGGATAGAGGAATCATGGACCTAGAACCATGGCCAACTCCTTCATTAAACAGTTGAGGAAATGGAAACCCAGGTTAAATTCAAGCTCACACAAATCGCACATAAGCACTTGAGTCAGGATTCAAAGCCAGGCTTTTTGACTCCCAATATGGTGGTTTTATTTTTCCACTTGACCACATTATTTTCCCCTCCAGGAGTCCCTTTCCTCTGCGCCTAGAAGCATTCAAGGCCAACAACATTCTTATTAACAGAGGTGATGGAGGTAAGCAATCTGACCAGGCCAGAAGTTCACAGAGACACAATAATAAACACAATGAGAAAAAAACAAGCTGTTAATCTCATGTTAGCCATCATCAACTGCAGATGAAAAATAGAGCTGAGGCAAGGCATGGCTTTGATATTATCGGAACTAGGTTATTTTTCCCCTAGGAATGGCCAGACATAAATATGATTTGGGGTTTTAAGGAATTTACTCCATGATGCTTTATACAGCTAAAAACCTTCAGCTTGTTAGCAGCTGACCCCAATGAGTCAAGGGCAGCAGACAGACTGAGACAGCAGATCAGAAAACTGAAAGGGATGCCAATACCAAACGTTCTGTACACCCTATGAAATAATGTCCAGGAAGCTGCAGAGAAACTTGGCACAAACATGGGCATGGCAGTTGGCCTGCTGGCAGCAACAGTGACCTGTGTAAAAGGGGAAGAAAGGCTTCTTAGCCTACGACACTCTCACTGTTTTCCCAACTCACTGGAGGTTTGAAGGAGGTTTGGGAGGATGATAAATGTGAAAGAATTTTATCCCTGTCACCAGGAAGAACCAGAACCCCAGAGTCCCTGAAGTAAGAGCACGCCTCATGTTACTGAGAAGCAGAATTATTTGGGAATGTCAAGGCCCCAAGTGGATGCCTCTTCACCACCACACTCCACCCCTGGCTCCAGGAGCTTCTGAGGCTGCATGAGAAACAATCCAAGCCACAGACTGAAGATTTGGAAGTGTCTGGTGATGCTCCTGCATTTCCGGAGCACACAATGTGTATCCTCAGGCCACTTCCTGGGCCTTTATAATTACATGGGGTTTAGATCTAAAAGAATTTAGAGACAATCTAATCTAATCTAATCCTCCTACTTTGACCAGTAAGGAAACTGAGTTTAAGTAACTTCGTGGGATCATAGATCCAGAGTTGGAATGCACCTCAAGACCGCTGAATTCAAATCCTTCATTTTACATTTTGAAGTAACTGAGGCCCACGGAGGGTGATTGGCCAAAAGCCACATAGTAAGTTGCAGAAGTGGGACTAAAACCCACAAATTCTGATTCTAAATCCAACGTTCTTTCCACTATGTCAGTTTCTTTTTCCATTGAAGGAATGGAAAGGAAGCCAGGAAGGAGGACTTGTGCATTGTTCTCCAGCATCCCCTCGGTGAAAGTGTGCCCATTCACAAGCCATCTATAATCCTGCCTTCTAAACCTTTGCATTATTCCTCCTGCCGAAGTAGCTGCTTTTCTATGTTTCACAAGCAAGGCCCACCTCCTCCATGAAGCCTTCTCTGCCCAGCCCAGCCCACAGCCACACCACCCTCCCCTGATTTCCCATAGCATCTGCCTTGAATTTTTCTTAGGTAATAAACCCACCTAGATTGTCAATTATCTAGGGACAGAACTGGGGTCTTATACCAGTGCCTGGAACAACTCTACATAGAGAAGATACTCAAGAGCTACTTACCAACAATGATGGTAAGAATGATTGATGTTAATATGTCCCACCTCTGACCTTAGCAATGAAGCCAGAAGCAATCACTCCAGAATCACCCAAGAAGCAAGTCTCTCTGAGACTTTTACATGGACAATAATAGTTGTACTGTCTGTCTCTCAGGATTATGGTGAAGAGAGCATTTCCTAATGCTCTATAAAAATGTAAGCTGTTCCATGATGCTGCTGATTGCTATGATAGTGGTCCTGATGATGGTGGTGTTTGGTGATGATTCCTCCATTGATGATCAAGGCAGTGTAATGATGATTCCATCCATTGCATTCCATTCCATAATAGCTACCTAGTATAAAAGGGGAAGAAGTAAATAAGGATCAAGGACGTAGCAAAGAATTGGAAATTGATGGAATGCCCTTGTCATCCCAGAGTGGAAGAATGCTTTAGGAGGAAAATTATATGACTTCAAGATCAAGCCTGTTCCAGGAGAAAAGAGATTTAGGGAGAAGAGGGGGGGAAGAAAGGTGCAAAAAAATTTGGTTTAGTTTTAGAAATGAAAAGAACCTTAGAGACCATCCAGTCCAATCCATTCATTTTACAGAAGAGGAAACTGAGACCCAGAGAGGGGAATTGAATTGTCCACAGCCATGAAGGTAGTGTCAGGGCTGGGATATGAATCCAGGTCTTATAATTCCAAATCAAGTAAATAAGTCTTGACTTGTCAAGTCAACAAGTATTTATTAAGTATTCAGTATATATCAAACACTGTGATAAGTGCTAAGGATACCAAAAAGAAAAATCAAAAACAAGCCCAGCCCACAATGAGCTTACATTCTAGTGCCCTTTCCACTGTACTCCACTGCCTCCCAGCAGAGACAGAGAGGATACCTGAAACTGGGCATTAGTGCAGTGACTAGACTTATATAAAACAGCCAGACTTAAAGGATTTTTCTCCTTATTGATGTGGGCCCTCACTTCAACCAAACAAAGTAAGTCAAGTCCCAACAGGTACAAATAAAGAATTCCATAAAGTGGTCATATTATCCGAATGCACACTGTATACTTTTATTGGGTTGGAAGAAATAACTATATTTTATATAATTATATCTTCAAATAATGAAAATTCCAATATATGCAACCATTCCACTAGACTGATTATTTCCACTTGTCAGGACCCAGGGATGATGATGAAGAAGAAGAATAGGATTATTATATCGTTTTTATGTGTACAAAGCATTTTATAGATCCTATTACATAAGTACTATTGTGATTCCCATATTACATGTAAGAAAAGTGAGACTGAGAGAGGTTAAGCAACTTGCCTCTGTTGGCAAGCATCTGAGGCAGGATGTGAACTCAGATCTTCCTGACTCTAGGTCCAGCACTCCATCCACTAAATCACATAGCATATGGATTATAACTCAGTCTTGACCTTAACTGCTGTTCATGTCTTATAGAAGTCCACCTGGACTCTTCCCTCTCAGTATCAGTTATAAGAACATAATGCTAAAAACACCAAAGTCTGTAAAATTATCACCTCCAAGACAAATGCTCATTGGCTATCTTAAGGCCTGAGATCAACCATAATTTCACTTCACTCAGTAAGGGAAGCAGAACTTCTAAACACCGATGACCAGGGGAAAATCAATCTAATCCAGAGGATCAAAAATCTAGGAATGAACAAGACTTTAGAGATCATTGAGATGAACTTCCTCATTAATCAGATTAGAAAACTAGAGATCCCAGAGGTTAACCAACTTGCCCAAAGTCACCCAGCTAGAAAGTTTCAAGGATGGGCTTTGAATCTTGATTCCAAATCTAGTGAACCATGCCCTGTCTCCTCCTTGTTGCTCTTTCTCCACCTGTTCATTCATTGTAGGTACACTCTACCACTCAGAGTTTCTGTTCTGACCTGTACATATCCACATGGACAATTCATTGTTGCCTCAAATTCAACACAACTAAAACTGACTTCATCATCTTCTCTGCAAATGAATTTCCCCTCCTGATATTGTCATGTCTATCAATACTATCTCCACACACTGGATGTCCAAGAGATATCACAAATTCAATATGTAAAAAAAAAAAGAACTAATTATCTTTCTTGCCTAAACCCTCTTCTTAACTTTGCTCTTCCTGTAAAGGGGACTCCCACCCTCCAGTCACCCATTCTCACAAACTCTGTGAGCCTTGACTCTTTATATTCATTCACAACATATATTAAATCTGTTGCCAACCTTTATCATTTCTACTTCCATATCTCTCCAAGATGTTCCGCCCCCCCTCTACTTGTGAAGATACCCCACTGGTGCCATCCCTCATCACCTCATAGCTAGATTATTATAATGACCTTCTGGTTGGTCTGTCTGCCTCAAGCCTCTCCCAACTCTAGTACATCCTCCATTCAAATGCCAAATTGATTTTCCTAAAGAGCAGATGTGACCATGTCACTCCCTCCCAAAATGTCAATATCTTCCATTAGCTCCCTGTCACATGCAAGATCAAATATAAAATCCTTTGATTGGCTTTTAAAGCCCTTAACAACCTAGCTCCTTCCCACCATTCCAGTTTTCTTAGACCTTAATACAGTTCAATAACATTGACCTTCTTGCTGTTCTTTACATAATACTCTATGTCCTAACTCTGTAGACCTTTTCCCTGGCTATCCACCATTTCTGGAATGTTCTCCTTCCTCACCTCCACATCTCAAATTCCCCAGTCAGTTAGCCAGCACTGCCAAGTGCTAGAGATAGAAGTAGATATAGATACAGATATAGACATATATGTATATATATATATGTGTGTGTGTGTGTGTTTATGTATATATCCTGTGGTTATCTTTAATTTATTTATATATGTGAATATATATAAAATATTTGTGTGTAATGTGTACATAAATGTATTCATATACACACACACATACATACATACATACATACATACATACATACATACATAATAAATTAAAGTTAACCACAGGGCAGCCAGGTGACTCAGTAGACAGGAACAGAGTAGTGGGCCTGGAGTCAGGAAGATTCATCTTCCTAAATTCAAATCTGGCCTCAGACACTTACTACCTATATGACCCTGGGGCAAATCACTTAATCCTGTTTGCCTCAGTTTCCTCATCTGTAACATTATCTGGAGAAGGAAATGAAAGACAACTCCAGCACTTTTTCCAAGGAAGCACCAAATGGGGTCACAAAGACTTCAGACAGTACTGAAAGGACTGAAAAACAAAAGAGGAAATTCTAGGTGCGATTATATGGCCAATGTGAAAAATTCCCTGATTCTGTGATTCCTTCCAAATGGCCTTTTCATCTGCCCCCTCCCCCCACTTTCCCTTCCAGTGACAACCATCTTTTCTTTCTTATCGAGTAAAATGACTAACCTCCCCCGTCTCTAATGTCTCCCCACCACCACAATCCATCTTGTATACTGACTCAAGGGCATTGATTTGTCTTTCATTTTCTGGCTCAGAAGTATCCAGGGATACCCCACCCATACCTTACCCTACCCCATCTCCCACTGTTTATAGTCATTCAAGGCCTAGAATTCAAGACCTTGTACAATCTAACCCCATCCTACCTAATTTTCTAGCATTGTCCCCTACTACGCTAACCTTCGGCTCTGGCTAAATTTGTCTAGTCACGTTTCCCCAGAGATGTTCCCTCTTATTTTACTCCTTTATTGCTACCCTGCTCCCTACCTAGACAATTCTCCATGATCTAAAGCTAGATTATCTATTTCTGTACATTATCTAACTCCTATTCATCCTCCATTCTAGCTTTAACTCCTATTCTCTCCATGTAGACTTTCTGTTGAAATAAACTTTTCTAGCCTCCAGGAGCATTTTTGTCTCTACCACTCCTTTGGTAATTATCACTACACCACTTTATACTGATATAGGCCAGGTGATGGACTGAGGTCTTGGGACCAGCCTAGATAGATGTATCCTGGCAGGTCAGGGAGAGACTTATATGAGCTTTTCAGTAAACCACAATTCAGGTGAAGTACATTGTTGAAGGTCACACAGCAGAAATGAGGTCACAGAATTATCTGATCATCAGTTTAGATATGGGAGGGACCATAGAGGCCATAAAGTTCAACTCCCTCATTTTGCAACAAAGGCAACCAAGGCCCAGAAACATTAAGTGATTCTCACCAAATCACACAGTTAATGAGTGTCTGAGACAAATTTAGAACCCAAATCTTCCTAACACCACCACTTCCAATGTTCCATCCATGATGTTTCAAGAACTTGGATATGAATCTCAGTTCAGCACTCTTTGGAAATACAGATCCATTAAATCTGATCAACAGTCTACCATTTTCAATGGTCTGACCATGCCCAGTAGATACCTTGAAATCCAGTGGTCTGTACATAGGATAACAGTACTGTAGAATTATGAGTCTGGAGTTATGAGTTACCTCAGAGGATATCTAGTCCCATTCTTTAATTTTATAGTTGAGAAAACTGAGACCCACGTAGATGAAGCAACTTGCCTAACATCACACAAGTAGTGTCAAGGGTGGGATATTTCAATATTTCCAGGACACACAGATTCATTGGTACAACTGATCCTCTACTGAAGGGGGAAAAATAAGCATTGATTGAGCACCCACTATGTGTCAGGCACTGTGCTAAGAACTTTACAAATATTATTTCATTTGAGACTCATAATAATACCCTAAGGTAGGTCCTATTATGATCTCCATTTTACAGTTGAGGAAATTGAGGCAGGTAGGGGTTAAATGATTTTACCAAGTCACAGAGCTAGTGAGCATCTTGAGCTCAGGTCTTCCTGACTGTATCTATTGTGCCTCCTAGCTGCCTAATGAATGATCTTCATAAAATGTGGAACAAAATTATGTGTGTGCACCACCCTATCCAGACTGATCTATGATGGTCCTCAAATGATATACTGATCAATGAATTCCTACTGTATCCAAGTTGGTCAGTGGACCCATACTTGAAATCATTCTAGTTTGATCATACATTCTGAACTTTCCCTACTTGTGTGGCCTTTAAAAACCCAGGATCACCTTAAAGCATCACATGATAACACGATCTCAGAGACAATAAGCCTTAGAAGGCTTCTAGTTCTGAAAAAGCATCCCCTCAACAGCATATCTAACTAGTTATCCATCTTTTGATTGAAGATGTCCAGTAAATGGGAACCCAGCAGCTCCCAAAATAATCCATTCTGCAGATCTCCGGTTGTTGGAAATTTGTTGTTGTTGTTTTTTCCGACATCAAACTTGACTTTGTCTCTTTATGATTTCCTTCCTTTGCCCCCCAGTTTTGCCTTCTATGGCCAAACATGACAGATCTTCTAAGACATTTATTGTGACTCCCTCAACCCAACTCACCCCAAATCTTCTCTTCTCTAGATTCAAAATGGTTGCCCACTCTTGAGTGCTCTCTGAATTATACATGTTATTTTAAAAGCATAATGCCCAGAACTGTACACCACACTCTATATCTTCTGTCCAGGGAAGAGAATACAATGGAACCATCACCTCCCTGGTTCTACACATAGCTGCCCTCTATAACTCACAGGGCTCCTGGCTATGGGAGTTCAGATCTCCAATCTCCTCGGCCCACAGTCTCAGGCTTCACACTCTAGTGTCATTAAGGTAACTGCTGGAAGGTATAGTCTAAGTTGAAGGCCAAATCCTACTATGCAGTGGTCTGACCTTGAGTCAATGACTTCGCCTCTCAGACCCAGTCACCTCAATACTTTAATGGAAGGCTTTTCAACCAGGTGATCACACCTCTAACTTCCAGTTCTAATCTTCAGTGAGATGGCCATTCTCTTTCTGAAAATTGCTGATTTATCCTAAGACCCAGAATTATGTTCTTTCCCAGACTGGGAACTCTTCTCCACTATCCCAGACCACACAAACCCACAAGCTGCACATGTGTCAGCACATAACCCTCGGGAAAAACCAAGCCATTCAACTGTCTTGTGTGCATGATAAAATATTGATTAGGGAATTTTAAATTTTGAAATGATTTAGGAGTCCCGAGATGGGGAATGTAATGTACTGTGCCCAGCTGCGTTATGAGCCATCTATCTCCTGTCAGCAAGCAGCAAGAAACTGACAGAATCAATACAAACGTGTCTGAAGACAGGCTTAACTCATTTCCCTTGCCCCTGGGGCGACAAGTGGAGCAGGTCAGCAGTGGGAGGATTGGGGACCAGAGTGCCAGTCTGGGCACCCAACTTACCAAGCAGAGAGGACAGTGAGAAAAATAGATTGACTTTTTCATCCATTTTCCATTCGCAGGAACCACTGGGATGAACTAGCTTGGTTACCTCTGACACAAGCCTGGGAACTGAACCACACATCACCAAAATATGCTGTTGAGTTTAACCAAGACTTTGCTTAGGACTCGGCCTTAAGATAACAGGCAATGGTATCAGAACTCTAGAGACAAAAAGAAACTCCAATGCTATGTAGTCCAACCCCTTCATTTTACAGAAGAAGAAACTAAAACCATGGACATAAGGTGACCTACCCAAGAACATACAAGCACTAAGCATAAGAGGCAGGATTTGAACCCTGGAGTGACTCCAGGGTCAGTGCTCTTTCCACAGTTTCAAGTTGCACCCATAAAAAGCAGCTGATTCTTGTGAGAAAAGCGCTCCCTCCCTCATCTTCAGGGGCTTCCTTGGCCCCCATTCTTGGTAACATTTCCTGGTATATTTAATAGATGTACCTGGTAATGGTCCAACTCCCTCCTGTCTCAGATGTGGTTCTATGCTCCAGAGGCATTTATTAGCCATTCTGAGAGAATTGAAGAGATGTGTTGTTCTTGTTTTTTTTTAGCTAAAAAATAGTACATACAGCAGGCAAATAAACTGACTTGTTTAACCCTACCCTCAAATACAGTCAGAAGGGATAGGCTAGCCACCCCCAAGAGAGGTTGGCAACACTTTTTTGATATGGAATACGAGCGAGCATGTCTGTATTAAAGACTTATTTACCCTGTCAGGAAAAAATAAAACCTCCATTGGCTGTTGACATATTGGTCCTTTATTTTATAGCCAAGTTCTCTTGACTAAGAAGGTTTTATGGTTAATCCATTCTCCTGAGGGATTCCTCATAACAATCCAGAGAAATGACTTTTATTTGGTCTTCTGTCAGCCCTAGTTCATGCACCTGCCCTTGATCCCATTTTGTCAATCCTTAAAGCATGAAAACTCAGTTTGGTCTTCACTCTTTCAGTCTTTCCTCCTTCTCACCTCATCACTTCTTTTTCCACATGCTCTTTAACATTCACTGTATACCAGGCCATCAGCTGTCATCTTGACTTTGGTCTTGCCACTAGACTTCAATGATTCTGGAAGAGAGTGAGGCTGATGACTTTGGCAATTCTGCCTCACTTAAATCAAATTCATTTGCAATTCAAGACATCATCTGTGATATTATTGGTCCTCTTTGAAAACGAAGGATGAAGAACCATATAGTCCATCACTCTCTTCCAATTTTTGATACTTGTGCTATGATTGAGGCTGGAAATTTCTAGAGGTAGGTCAAGCAGTAATTTCCTAGGCTTGACTTATTTAGAGACCCCGAGTAGCACAGATCCCTCAGATGCCCTGAACTCTGGGTCTGCTTGCATCTCCCACCGAGTAGTTTTTCCTTTTTCTTTGTGGAGGCTATGGAGGACTCTGAAAGTGCCAATTCATACACATGTAGGAGAATAAACTCAACTGATATTTGCTCTGGATCATTCTCTCTGATTGATACTTTGAGTGACAGGTACTAGCTCACCAGGTTAGCATACAGGGTCTTAGAAATCAGGACAAAGACAGAATACTTGAAGGTAAACTTGTCTCCCATTCAAAAGCTCATCCCCCCCTTCTCTATGCTCACACCATGACCCAGGGCTGTCAAACCCCTAACAAACCATCATATATTCTAAGCTAACTAACTTCATTCTCTTCATACATACCTCTGTTCTCTGCATCAACTCCTGACCTTCACCAAAGCTTCTATTCTCTTGGTTTACATACAAAGTAGTTTATAACTGGGGGTCTACCATTTTGCATTTCTTAACACCAGTGTAGGAATCGTCCTAACTCTTGATAAATAGCTTGGGGGATAATTACCGGTTGCAGGCAGCTATATGCAGCTTCCCAACCCCAGCCTTGAGCACAGAACTGAATCCTCTTCAAATTATATCATTAAGAAGAAAGTAGCTTGGCAGCCTAGCACAAAATGAGTGGAAATTTAAAGACCAAGAGTGGGGAGCAGGGAGAACTAGGGCATTTCTACAAAGGGTAATTACAAGATTTTTTCCTTCACTGCTTTGAATGACATACATTCATGAGAACGGTCCTTCTGAAGTTTTTCTATGGGTTTCTTTAGGATCCACTGGTCCAAGTAAGGGGAAAGAGGGAAAGGAATAAGCATTTGTATAGTACCTACTATGTGTCAAGGGCATTTAGGTGGTCCAGTGGATAGAGCACTAGGCTTGGAATCAGTAAGACTCATCTTCATTAGTTCAAATCTGGCCTCAATCTCACCTACTACCTGTGTGGCCCATGCAAATCACTTAACCATGTTTGTCTCAGTTTCTTTACCTGTAAAGTGATCTGGAAAAGAACTTGGTAAACCACTCCAGTACATTTGCTAAGAAAACCTCATATGGGATCACAAAAAGTTGGACGCTACCAAACAACAATTATGTATTGCACTATGCTAACCACCTTTTATGTGTTTTCTCATCTAATACAACAGCTGTAAGTTAGGTGCTGTCATTATACCCTTTTATAGTTGCAGAAACTAAGGCAGAGGTTAAAGTGACTTTCCCAAGGTCACACAGCTAATGTCTCATGCAGGATTTGAACTCAGGTCTTCCTGACTCCATGTACAACATTTTATCCACTATCTTTACTTGTTACCTCTACTAGAATGTAAATTTCTCTAGAACAAGGGCTTTTATTTTGTCATTGTATCTTCAGTGTCTAGTTCAGGACCTAGCATATAAGAACTGCATAATAAATGTTTGACTAATAAATGCCATAAGAAAGGATGATAGGAGGAAAGAGTTGGGAGGCAAGACTGAAATCCCAAGAAAGGGGTGGAGTGTGGAGACTGGAAAAAACCAATCCCAAAAAAAACAAAACAAGGAGAGAAACTGAGGCTTTATCCTGGACACAGGACCATCAGTACTTACACTCCTGCTGTAGCACTGAAATGATCAACCCACTTTAGCATTTAACAAGAATGATTTGTTGTTATATTTGTCTTTCGTTCTTGAAGAGGACCATGACATCAAGATGATGGCATGACTTGTAGTTGACTTTGATTTGAATGAGGAAGGTTTGTGCAAAGTCACCAACCTCACTTTCTCCTCCTGAGCCATCTGGGTCCAGTCGCCTGATATTCATCAGGACAACTGGAGATGGCCCTGGATACAATGTGAGACCCTGGCCCTTTCAGGCTAAGGTCTTATAACGTTCTCACTTTGCCTGAGATACAATCATTCAATGAATAGGTTTCTTTAAGTAGTTGCTCAAGGGATGGCCCCTTTAATAAAAAAAAAAAAAAAAAGATCACACTGGGAGGAGAAGACCCTCAGGGTTCCTAGGTATAAGAGAAACAATTACTATTTAGTATTTAAATCCACTCTGTGCTAGGTGGGTGGGGACTTGAGTTCCAAAGTGAATTGGGTTTGTGGCTTGATGTTTGAACAAGAAATGTAGCCAGGAAACCCAGAGGGGAAAAGGCAGCTTTTGGGGGTGGAACACAGAGGAGGAGGAAGGGGGAAGGGGGACGGAGAGATTAGTTAAAATAGGAAACTACGCAGTGTTACATGGGCCTCCTCTCTCTTGACAGCTAAAGGACCCCAAGTGAGGCTACACTCTCCCTACCTGATCCATGAGGGCTAACACCCAGGGTCTCTCTATCCAACCCTTCCAAATGAATGTCTTAAAAAGTTGATGTGAGGGTACTTTTTGTGCTGCATCAGAATATTTTATGAAGTTTTCCTCAGGTACAAAAAGGCTAGTTATATCTCTAGTCCTAGGAAAAGACGGATGGACTTAATGATGAGTTAATGATAGGAAATAAAAGGAAGAGATTATGCAAATCTGATGATGACTGTAGAGAACACAATGCAACAAAGCTACAGGGGTGTGATGGCAAACACCAACTACATGCCAGGCACTGTGTAAGACCTTGGGTTTATAAAGGGAAAAATAAAAAAAGGAGTCTACATGGGGGGAAAGGTGAAGAGAGAAAGGGAGACCATATAAATGCATAAAATATGTATAAAAGATATGCAAATGAATTACAAGAGAAGCTTTGGAAGGAGGTACAAGTATCTGGGAGAACTGGGACAAGCTTCCTGTAGGAGGTAATGCTTGAGCTTAGCTTTGAAGGAAACCAGGTATCCTAAGAGGCAAAGGTGAAAGGGAAGTGCACTATGGACACAGGAAAAGTTATGAGGATGAAGGAAGAAATCTGCTTCAGCTAACTGAGTTGGATGTTTATGTCCTCCATTTCTTGCATGTCAGTAAGAGGAAGGAAATTTCCACTCTATTTTGTACTTAATCATAAGGGACTCTGTAGATAGAGTAGGGCTTCCTGAAGGACCTTAGACAAGAAAGTCACTTAACATCTCTGTGCCTCAGTTTCCCCATCTATAAAATTAAGGGGTTTTGGACTAGGTGGCCTCTGAGGTCCTTTCTAGTTCTGTCCAGATCTTCTTTCCAGCACTTTTGAGGCACTTTTCCTATTCAGATCCCAAAGATACCAAGTCCTCTCCTATTCCCTCAAAGTCTCATATGCAAATGGCAGCAGGTGTGGCCACTGCCCTGGCAGAACACAATGGCAATTATGCCCACATTGAGCCTGACTTCAATTAGAGTGTTTAAGCTGAAGAGGAAAGGCAATCATTGCTTAGCCACATGAAATTGGCCCTTTGCAATTCTAATGACACAGAGCTCTACAGAGGAAGGAGAGAGGAAAAAAGATGGGTAAAATTCTGATAGCAGGAAGGGGTACAGTCATCATGGCCTTTTTCATTTTGTTTGATTCCAGTCCTTGTATCGATCTATATAGACACATTCTCTTGATTTTCTGATCCTGGTAGGAAGGTAGCCAGGAGAATGGGTGTTATCTTTATTCCCCTTCATAACAACTCAGGCCTCTGGGGACAAAATGGTACCCTGCTCCAGAGACTAGGCACAATTACCATTCCTGGAAAAAAAAAATCCATTGGCCAATGACATGTAGGTCCTTTATGTAGGAATGGCCTCTGGTGCCTCTGTGCCTCCAGATTCCATGAGGGTCATATGTCCCTATGACAATGAGCTAAGTAAGAGTCCTACTCCATAGGTAGAGTACCAGGAATACTGTGAATGTAAAGAAATGACAGTATCTGAAGAAAAGCAGAATTTAATTGTGGAAACAGAAAAGGCCCTGGGAAAATCAGTTAACTCCTAAAGGAATATTCAATCAAAGTTACAGAATGCTCGACCAGTTGGTGGGAACTTTCCAGGAAGGGAAATTGAAGTCCTAAAGAGGAACGAACACCCACTCTCTGGCAGTGAATGACATTACAGATTTTCATCGGGACCACACCAGGTCCAGGACCCAAGCCAGGGATGGCTATGAATCCATCTGAGAATGGTATTTTCTTCACTATAGTAGACTTTTATATACCGGACCTTCAATGAGGCCAAATCATGACCCAGCCCAGGCAGGGAGGCAGGCAGCAAGTCCATTAAGGGCTCAGATGAGAGAACTCAGTCCAAACTAATGAGATTCAAAGTGAGCTTTAAATGAGATTGGCTTTTTAGCAAAGCATAGCAAATGTTCTCATCCCGCTCCCGGTGTGGGGCATCACTGACTTATGAAGCCTCTGACCTCAAGCAGAGGAGATTTTGAGGGAAAGAGTGGTGGGGCTGTTTTTGCCTGTGATTCTGGTTTTGCTGTGTGTGGAGGTATTGTATTGGTAAGGAGTTTCTTTAGATTCTCATCTCAGGAGGAAGCAGTGCTCTTGTAACAAGCTCCAGGCCAGAGCAGTTTAGGTCTCCTATCGGGAAGTCACCAGGGTGAAAAAAGAAACCTGATTCAGTCAAGCTGCTTGTTCATGTTATCTTTTTTTGCATGTGTGCATATCAAAAAAAGAGAAGAAATTTTCTTCTCTCTATTTCGTATTTTTCACAAGAGCCCTTGTAGAAAAAGCAGGGTCGATGAATGACCTTGGGCAAATCTCTTAACCTCTCTGGGGCTTCGGTTTCCTCATTTAGAAAATGATTGGTTTGAACTAAGTGGCCTCTGAGGCCCATACACCCTCTGTCTAAATCTGTGATCCTATGATATCGGTGGCTGAGACCTGACCTAGTAGAACTGGGGCTTAACTACAGCATTTCCCAGGCACCTTTTCTCCTTCCATTAACCCCCTCAGATACCATGGATGCCAAGTTCTTTCACTCTCCTCCAGAGACTCATAGTCAAGATGACTGTTTCCTTTCTTTTGTCTGACTATCCCAGGAACCCAGCATAGTACCTGGAACATCATAGGTGCATAGTAAGTACTTATTGATTAATCATTTGGTTACTAATTCCAGCATGTTCTGAGATAGGAGCCAATGGGATATATCTCTGAGTAAGAACAGAGCTCCATACACAAAGAGATTGGACAATTAGACCTGGAAAATATCTGTGGTCTTCATGCCTGAAAGCCCTTTGCCAAAGAGAATGAACACTATGGACAAATGACTATGGAAGGGAAAAATACATTCATTTTCCAAAAAATCATCAGATGTTTAGAGACAGGAAATAATTCAGTGACTTTCATTCATTGCCAAAGACCCAGTAAATTCTCTTACAAAGGCTGTACTTCATTCATTCTCTTGGTAAGGGAGATAATACAAGAGGGAATTCCATTTTACTCATTTGAAATTATCCTTTTGTCAAGTGATATTGAATGAACCTGTGAAATACCATTGAGCTAGATGATTTCACGCTTTAAAAAGTTCTTTCATCTGCAAACTTGACCATCTTAGTCTTTGAACTATCAAGGGGCCCTCCATCTGCTGCTCAAGTCTCTTTGAGAAATTGATATAGCCTTACTGAAGAAAAAGAAGGAAAAAAATGGAAAGAAAAAAATCACAACAGACGCTCCAGTATGCAAAGCTTTCTAAGAAAACTTTTTTCTTCTGCCTCCTGCCCTACCATGAGAATTAGTTGCATTTTTCCATTACCATAATCTCTATGCTATCCATCCGAGAAAATGGAATCAAAGAGAGAATTCTTAGGTGAAGACATTCTTTGAATGTTAGAAGTAGAAATAATCTTCCTCTAATACAACCCTCTCATCCTACAGATGAGGAAACTGAGACTCGATGAGTTTAGTCGTTTGCCCAAGTCCACACAGAGAGTTAAGGTATTAGAACTCAAGTTTACTGACTCCAGCTCATGTTCCATACCTCCTGGTAGCATCTTATCCTCCTATCTTCTTTCCCAACATCAACCACCGTTTTCCTTTCTCATTTTATTTATGTGTCATCCTTTGTTTTTAAGGAAGAGTAACTGCAGGCACAATTTCCCACATCTCCTCAAAAAGTGACTTCAGCTTCTTCAGAAATGGACAAGAACAATTCTCAGGGAAAAAAAAAACATTAAATTGCCATAGAGAAAGGGCATATTTGGGGGGTTTGCTTCTGATACCAGGTTCTTCAGTCAATCAACAAGCATTTATTTAGAGATTATAATATGCAATACACTGTGCTGAGCACTGTGGACCTATAAAAAAATTAAAACCAGCCTTTGTCCTCGAGAATAGATTAAAACAAGGAAGACGCTATGCATTTGATGAGTGTAACAGGGTGACTGGATCTAGACAATGAGGTTAGGCCTTGGGAGGAGGGATCCCCAACATGTTTAGCTGGTGCAGCCCCCGGATGCATGTTTATAGCTGGTTCCTCTCCACTATGCATGTGGTGATAGGGAGAGTTAGAAGGGAGTCAGAGACTAGGAGAGGAGATCCCAAAGGCAGTGAATGGCCAAAGTGAGGGTCTCACTCCTGATCTTTTCTTCCCTGGCTGTGTTTGAAGGGAGACAATGCTACATAAATTTTTGGATGGGGAGAGGCCTCAGGCTGTCTCATAGCTGACCTGTGGTCTAATAATAATGGTCTCTCTTTGCATTTGTTTGTTTCCTGCTTTTAGGTGTTGGGGGCAGCTTTATGACTTTGTGAGTTTCAAAAGGTTGGCAGAAGTCTGAGAGCTGAAATTTGTGCTGGGATGTGTCAGAAGTCAGACTATGAGGGTCACAGTTCTAAGAGATCTGCTTGACCTAGCCCAGCAGCAACAGAGACACCAACATGTCCATCCATCCACATGCAGAATTGAACTTGATGGAGTGTGTGCTGCATATAAAAACAGCATTAAGTCTGAGTCCACTCTCCCCAAGATGCAAGGTTATGAAAGGGGAAAGTGAATCCCATGTGTGTGTGTGCGGTGGGAGAGGGAGGGAGGAATGTTCGTAATTTCTATTCTTGCTGTATCTTCACAGTAAAGTCCCTTTGAGAAAGCTAATTGGTGTTGACTGGTTCAATAAAACTGAGGTGCTAGTCACAGGAAACCAACAGTGAGAGGAACATACCAGAACAGGGCTCAAATTACTGACTTTAAACTGGAGACACTCCCCACACACTCCCTCAGGGCTACCCTTAGAACCCTGAAGTTGAGGTGTAGCTAACCTGTTATTAAACACCTACTACATGCAAAGCACTGTGCTGAGCATGGGGGATAGAAATGGAAAAGTTGATCAGTCCCTGCTCTCAAGCAGCTCCCTAATTTAATGGGGTAGGGGGGCAGAACAACATACATGGAAGGTTTCAGGTGAAAGTCAGATGGAAAAATCCTATGGTCCTTTGTTACTACCTCCACACACTTGCCAAGTTCAAATCAGGCCTCAGACACCTACAAGATGGATAACCCTGGACAAATCACTTACACCTTGATTGCCTCAGTTTCTTCATCTGTAAAATGGGGATAATGATAGTACCTATCTCCCAGGGTTGTTGTGAGGATCAAATGGGACGATGCACTTGGCTTTACATGTCTGGCGTATAGTAAGTGCTACATAAGTATTAGCTATCATGATCTGAAGATTTATGGGTTTTTCCTCATGGACTATATTTCCTAGAAGGCTTTAGGCAAATGACACATGAGTCCTGAAATTGATTTTCCAGGAGTCTTGTGGAACAAGGAATCAGACTTTGGAGATGAAGGATGGAGAAACTTAGAGATGTAGGAGGGAGATGGTCACCACTTTGGGAAAGAAGAATGAAAGGGTGTGAAAGGGGCAGTAAGTAGCCCTCCAGGGGCATTCAGATGTGAGCTGTTTCTGGGTGTAAGAGTTTGGAGAGAGCAACTTTCTGTCGAACTGAGTCAGTGAACTCTTGCCGATCCAACTCACCCCTTTCCTATTTCCCATTAACCATTTTTATTTTACATTTCCCAGGCTGAAGATTATTCTTCTTGGTATATAAAGGTGGGGTTTCCGCTCCCACTCCAATTAATGTAATCATGAAAAGCCTATACAGTTGGATTGAATCAATCAATCCAAAGTATAAACTTTGTGCAAATAAGTCCTTCTTCAATTTGAGAGGAATCAATTGCTTTGATCATTGAATAAAACAGATGATGCCATCCAGAAAATATCTTGAGATTAGCTGAAAGACTCAGGCAATCCTCTGGGCCTATATTTAACACAGCAAGCCAGTTCAGGGTGAACATTTCAGTCGCAGGCTAATGTAATGGTGGGGAAGCTCTAGCCAAGCCCCTGAGAGGAAATAGGTAGTATTGGCTGCTGGAGAGGCCATGGCAACCCTAGAGGAAACACCTACAAACAGGTGTTGAAGGGTCAGCCACAACTGCAGGGAACGAGATCCCTGATGACAGATACAAGTGACTGCCATGGATCGTACAAGGGCACCAACTCTCGGTCTATCAAAGAGGTATACGTAGAGGAAACTCATGAGCTCTCTACTTCCAGTAGCCAAGAGCTATGAATTAACCATTAGCACATATGTTCTCTACCCATGTGCCTGACTTCCCTTGTATGTCTAAAACCAATCTCCCCAAGAACGCTATGTAGGCAAGAAGAGAATAAACCCTTAATTTGTGGGGGCAATGCTACTGATCATACCTCTTTGGCACATACCCTTTCAGAAAGCCTGGCAGATAATCAAGGAGGAGCATACTGGTGGCAGATCCAGGGCAATAATACTAGACACCCTAGCAATCATCAGGGCTGCCCTCAAATCTGAGGGAGGATTAGTAACAGCTACCCTGTGGGGACCCAGCCCACCAGCACAAGTAGGAGGGGAAATAGACTTAGAGGGTGTGCTTCAATAGGAAAACTACAGTAGGAAAACGAAAAGAATTGAATGGTTTTGCTTTCCTTCCTTGCCTGGCATCACAACTATCTCCATTTAGTCTAGGGATCCACTTCCTTTTGTATTTTTTTTTAACCTTCCTCTCACTTCTAACATGAAAAAGCCCATTTTGTAGTTTTTGACATTTTTCATTCACCTCTACTCATATTATTGCATCACTGGAATTGTTCTATTATCCCTCCTGGTACCAAGACATACTCTCTCCTCATACATTCCACGTCCCTAGGGAGAGGGAGCTTGAATTTAAAGTATAGAGATAATCAGGTAACATTCGTGTCCACAATAATGTAGGGAGAAATTAGGTTGGATTTTGCTTCAGAGTACCTGAGTTAAATTTCTGGCTCTGTGTGGAGCCTTGGGCAAGTCACTAAACCTTTTGTTCCTCATCTATAAAACTAAGGTTCTGTGCTAGATGACCAATATAACTGCTTTTGGGGCTAATTCTAAGATTCTGTTGTGATTAATACGTACACACACAAACTTGTATCACCACCTCTGGGGCAACTCCTCGTTGCATTGGTGGGTAGTTGACCACTTTTCTCCTCAGGGTTCTAGGAGCAACCCGGAAGAGCTAGGGTTTCTAGTACTATAGCTCCTGAACTCCCACCGGTATGTTTCCCATTATCAGTCAACCAATAGATCTCCATTAGTTTTTATAAAAAGGGTTTACTGACAGTTATAGTAATAACATTAAATAATATAACAACAATTATATAACAAAAATATTAATAACAATAAAACAAAAGGCATTCCCCTCCATACTGGGGCACATTTTCTTTGCACACCTGGGGAGAGGGAGTTCAAAATAAAAGGAACTCAGGAACACATGTAGAGAACAAGTGTAGTTGAGGGGTGAACGAGGCACTTGGCCCCAAGAGTCCTTTTCAAATTCAATAGAACCCCTACACAATTTTTATTAGGTCTCTATTGGACTCCAAGAATCAATGCCTTTCTAGATTCCATATCTAGCATTTCTTTCCATCAAATCAAAAATTTCTTTCCAGAAATCAAAAACCCTAAAGCTACTGGAATCCTAGGTTGACCATCTTTCTACATCTGTCCACAGGTGCTTCCTCTCATCAGACATGGCTACTTCTTCTAAAGGACTCCTTACTGATTCTGGTTGCCAATTACATAGCTGATAGTTCTAAGCTTTCAAAGTTCAGAAGATCTTAATGTAATTAATTCCATCTCTGAATACCAGGTTGAGTAAGATTAGGTAAAAAGTAAAACATGAACGGGAGGTACCATGTACTCATGGACACATGGCAGCCAAGTGAGAGACAGAGAATCTGACCTTTTCTCCACCCAGCAGCACCAGCCAGTTCTCATCTGAAACCCAGTAGTGAGGGAAAAATATTGAAGACTAGGGACATTTTTTCTAGATGTTAATTCAGAATTTGCGTAGTGTCTCCTGAGTCATCGATTCTTCTAGCTAGTTAGTTAGGAAGGCGCCTGGACTCTTTCTTTTACTCACCCCAACTTGTGGTCTAAATGGGCTCTCAAACACTTGGTAATCCCCAACTCTTCTTTTTTCTGCCATTGCCTCACTCTTTCTTTTGGACTACTAAATCCTCTTAAATCACCAAACATGCCAAACCAAGCCGTTAGGGACTATCTTCTGTTTCTCCAAACAGTTTCCATGATTCAAGGGTTAGTTTTCAACACCATTCCTCTCATAAAATTTTTTTGATTAATATATATTTATTTACTATTTATTTGATTAATAATCATGTTCATGAAACTAGCAGCTAGAAGTTGTATAGTGCTTCACAATTTATGAAGTACTTTGCTGATATTATCTCACTTGGTCCAAACAGGGAAGAAAGGACTACTTTTATTCTATTTTACAGATGAGAAAACTGAAGTGATTTTCCCAGGGTCACACAGCTAGTAAGTGTCTAAAACTGGATCTGAACTCTGGCTTCCTGATTCTGGAGCCATGAAGATGTGTCACAACCCATATTAAGTTAGACTTAGGCATAAGTAGCTGCTATGTCTAGGACACAGTTTGTCACCAGATTTTTGTAATTTCTACTTTGATAACTATTTCCTCTTTCTTAGCTAGGATGAGACCACAATAGTCTTCCCTTCCTCACTTCATTCTATAATGCTAGTTCCTTCCCTCTCTTGAGGCTACTGCCAACACTTTCCTTTAGAGAGGGCTCACCACTTTCATGGTTCCTCCATTCTCCGTCAGCACTTCTGTCTGACTCCATTCCTCAGAACATGCCCCTGCACTGCATACTCCTGGCTCTCCCTTCTCCCCCTTTCTCCTGCCTTTTGTGTGTTTTCTTCCCCCATTGCATAAACTCCTTAAGGGAAGGAACTGTTTCTTTTTCTTGTTTGTATCCCCAGAACTTATCACAGTGCCTGGTACATGGTAGGCACTTAATAAATGTTTATCGAATTGAATTACTGATTATCTCCAATGTATCCTATCAAGATCTATATGATTCTCCTATATTAGAGCATGAGTTCCTTGAGATTAAAAACTGTCCTTTGCCTCTCTATGCAGCTCCAGCACTGAACATAGTACAGTACCTGGACTATAATAGGCACTTAGTAAACGTTTATTGACTTGACTTGCTGACTTAAAAATAAAATGAATAGTAAAAGCAAGTCAAGAGAACTTATCTCCAGCTGCTTTGATTTTAGTGAGCAAAACCTCTTCCAGCAACTATCCAGACTGTGGAGTCTCTCATCACTCCTATATCCTGTGTCTGGGTGTCAGTTATGTGTTCTGATTTCAGAATTCATCATTCACTTCCTCCTTCTGGCTGTAGCACATGTTGTATGCTTCCAAGCACAATGTCATTTATTTTTTCATCCACTGATACTCATTCAAATACTCTCCATCATGATTCCTTGCTCAGCTTGTAAATTTCCTCACTGCAGTATCCTTAAGTACTGGCAAACTACTGTTATTGAAGAGATCAGTGATCACCACATCAGTCATCCCACCACTGGTATAGACTAAGAAGCATCCATTCCTTTTCATCCAATACCCTCCTTGTCCATGACTTCCCATAAATCTTCTATGGAGGATTTCTCCAACATGCTGAAGGCCTAGCTCTCCTTCTTTTAATATTTCATAGATCCCAAGTGAGTTTCCTGAGAGCAAAGACTGTCTCACTACTCTATTAGTATCCTCAGAGATTAGCCCAGGGCTTTGCACAGAGCAAATATTTAATGACTGCCTTTTCTACTGTTCATTCACACTCAGCAGGCCCACCTATTATTCCTCATCTTCACTATATAAACAGCCAATATCTTTTTCTGTTCTTATATCCCTTTTATGATATATTTACATGCCAGTTCATACACAAGTCATTGTTAATAATATGTCACAACTGACTTATACCTGCCATATTTCAGCCAATTTACACCCATGAGGAGAAAGCTTCTTAATAAGCAATGCTGCTTCACTGCCTTTATTATCTAATCTTATCTTTTTTATTAATGTATAGAGCTTCATTGCTGCCTTTTAGTCATGAGGCATATCCCATAAAGTTTCTGCAATACCTGTCAAGTCAAATTTAACTTACTGCATTAAAAGTTCTATAGTAGGAGGATGGGATACTATGGACTTTAGAGAGAAAAGACACAGGTCTGTCCTACTGATGATTTCCTCCCCATCTCCAGGATGGTAAGAGTTCAGAAAGAGTCCTAGGGTTTGTGTATGGGATTCATACTTGGAGGCAGAAGACCTTGGCTCAGGTCTTAATTCTAACACTGATTTGGAATAAAACTACATACAAGGTACCCCAAAACTCTTACTGTGCAGTTTAAAGCTATTAAAAGTTAAAACTTCACACTAAGGCTTTGGGGATGTCCTGTAAAAATAAGTCTCTTCCACTCTCTGGGGCATAGTCCCTCTTCTCTATACCCCACTCCTTGTAAAAATGAAGAAGCTAAATTAGTGATCTCTAAGCACCCTTCCAGCCACAATGGCCTAACTCTGTTATGTAGTCTGGCACCAACAATACAATAAAGACAAAATATTTTGAAAGACTTAAGAATTCTAATCGACATGAAGAAAATCAACAATTCCAAAAGACCATTGATGAAGTATACCATCCGTTGACTGGACAAAACGGTCCCTGAAGTCCCTTCCAAACCAGATTTTCTGTGTTTCTATAAGCCTGTGGTCAGTGATTGGGAAGGCTGGGGCCTGGAATTGTGATTGGAGGGAGAGGTAGCAGTTATGAAGAGAGTGTTTTGTTGATATGCCTTCAATGCGTTGTGAATGTGGGTTTGCTTGAAATCTTAACGTAAGAACACAGTGTGTGGACCCTGGGAGCCACCACAGCACATTGAGGAATTTGGCCAAGCACAGTGAAAATATGGAATGGTATTATCATGATCATGATCATCATCAAGAACTGTGACCTGTTTGCTAATTAAACCAATAGGTGGCGTTGCTTACCAGTCTCCTGATCCTGTTTGGCAAAAGATGTATTACCGATAGCGGAAGGCTCATCCTGATTGTTTGCACACCACCTCACTAGAGACAAATGTAAGAGCTGAGCTCTCTGTGGTTCTTGGAGAGTCAGTCACCTTCTATTCCCCAGCTCTATTTTCCTCCTTCTTTTCCTCTTAGCCTCCCCTTACCTTAACCCCAGCAAATCTTGCCTCCTTTTTAAGTTGGATATATTTCAGTGAGCCCTAGTGATGTAACTTTGGCATGGTAAAGTCAACTCTCTAACCAAATCGATAGACACGCTTGGATATTACATATAGTCTTTTTACTCTTGACTTGGAATCAGTAGCAAATAGTGCATGATGTGTGTTCATCCTTCATTGCAGAAGAAGACCATACCATCAGAGAAATAATGACGTGACTTGCACTTGACTTTGTTTTGAGTGAGGGAGGGCTGTGCAGGTCACCAGCCTCACTTCTCCTCCAGAGTCACCTGAATCCAGTGACCAGATATCCATCAGGATGACTGGAGATGACCCAGGATGAGGCAACTGGGGTTAAGTGACTTGCCCAAGGTCACACAGCTAGTGAGAGTCAAGTGTCTGAGGTGAGATTTGAACTCAGGTCCTCCTGACTCCTGCACTGGTGGTCTATCCACTGCACCACCTAGCTGCCCCACATAATAATAAATGCATAATAATAAAGCAATGAATTGTAAAACATCTACTGGGAGGCTGCATGCCTACAATTTCTCCTAGACATAGAATCAGTCTGAACCCAGGAGTTCTAGGAAATACATACTTTGACTTTATTTAGTTCTCCACGGCTGTTCCACTGAGCAGTCAAATGAATGTTCAACTCATGCTTCCAGTAGAGTCAATCTTTAAGAAATATCTCAACCCTGAACTTGGATCTCAGCTCAGGCCTGAGCATAGAACTCAGAAAGTGGTGCAAACCAGAACTCATGAGGCTTAATGTGTTTCCTAGTCTCAGTTATCTGCTGGCTGAGGGCTCTGATTACTTCTGCCTTCATGGAATAGGGTGAATACACTCAGCAGCAAGAACCAAGGCATGGAGCAAGGACATTATCAGTGTCCTAGCATATTTCTCAAACCTTGACTGGGACATCCCTCTCCTCCAGTTCCCTTTCTCGCTCCTTCCTATTGCCCCTCTATGGCCAAGTCCCCAGATAACACATGCAACAAGTCTGAAGAAGAGAAAACAAAGTGAAAGGATTGCTCTATCAATCTTCTCACACTCCCCACCACTAGACTCTCCCACCACCATGACACTTCTACCAGTCCAGAGAGAGCTAGGATGAAAGGCTGTATGATCAGATTCTCTCTTGGTTTATGAACCAAATCACTGAACAAGCACTTTATTCTAGCTTGGTTTGTTTATTACTCTTACTCTAAAAATATGTGTATGGGCATTGGAGGTCATGGGTAATAATATCACCCTTTCTCTTAGATATTAAATCCTATGAATTACTTGGCCTCTCCACCAATGTTCTTCTTTCTAAATCTTGCTATGATGTTTGATGCTATCTGGCTTAGTGAGGTATATGAGCAGTTTTCTCCCTCCCTTTCCATTTTCCATTGAAAGCTCTTGATTAGACTCCAGCCCCAGAAAAACTCTTCTTCCTCTCCCTGATCACATCTGTCCTATCTCTGTCTAATACCATATTATCAATCCTTTTCCCAAAGTACAGGTCAGGAAATCCAAATCCCCTTCTCCAACACCATCTCCTTAACCAGCTGTTCACTTTCCATATCTGACTTTCCCTTCTGAAACCCCTATTTTCAATGGGAAAGTGATTTTTAAAATACCACCTATACCCCTAAGTCCTTTAATTCATTTGTTAGAATGTCACAATCCCAGAGAAGCTTTTAGTGTCATTTGCCCATACATGAATCACAAGAAGTGTCTATTGGTATGAAGGCTGACAGATCTCCAGAAGTCCTCTGTCATATCCCAGAGGCACAACTCAGAAAGGCAACACATTCCTCAGTTGTGCAAGTCAGGAAGACATATGGTTGCCCGAGTGCCACTCAGCAGGTAAGCACAACCCTCATGATTCATCTTTTCTTCCTGAGAGTATTTGACGTATCAGTTGACCCCATGGAAATCCATCACCATTTCTTAAAGCATAAGAAACTGCTTCTCCTTCCTAGGGTCCAGGTCCACTTTCTTCGCAGAATGACCTCAAAACCATTACAGAACTCCCAAGGTTTAGTTGTCTTTCTTCTTGGTGGCATATTCTTCCACACTCCAGCCTCCTGATTGATTTGGCTTCACCTGTTTCTTGAGATGCATTGGATTCTTTGCTATCCTCTTGAAGTAAACCTTCTTCTGTTATGCTCATAAAGCATGGTCTACTCCAAAGCAAAGGTCACAGAATCACCAAATTTCAGAGATAGAAAGGACTTCAGCAGTCACATAATATCTGCAAAAGAATCTCCATTATGACATCACCAATGAGTAATCATCCATTCTTTGCTTGAAAGCATTCAGTAAGGGGAAATCTGCTCCCTCCCAAGGCAGCCCATTCTACATTGGCAGCCTCCAATTCTTAGGGAGTTTTTCCCTGACATCAGGACTAATTTTACCTCATCACAGTTTCTTGTCATTACTCCTCATTCTTATTTTGAACCCAAATAGAATAAGTCAAATACATTTTCCCCAATGAGAAAGACTGTTAGATACTAGAGATGCCCCTGAAGCTTCTGATCTTCTGACTAAATGTTTCTAGGTCCTTCAACTGATCCTCATATAAAATGCACACTCTATCCTGGTTATGTTCTTCTAGATACTCTCTACCTTGTCATAGACTTTTCTTAAGAACTGAATACAGTGCTCCAGATGTGTCTGACCAGGGCACCATATAACAGAGCTGTCACTTCCCTATTCCTTGAGGCAACCCAAGATCACATTAGTTCTCTGGACCACCATATTAAACTGTTGACTTACGTTGAGCTAGCAATTCACTAAATCAGGGAACCTTAACCTTTTTTTACATAGACCTATTTTGGCAGTCTGATAAAGCCTATGGATCCCTTTTCAGAATGGTGGTTTTAAATGCATGACATTACAAAGGAAACCAATTATATTGAATGAAAATATTGGAAAAATAGCAAGTTCACAGACTCACATTAAGAATCACTGCAGTGCATACCCTTTGACCCACCAATACTGCTTCTAGGACTATATCCCCAAGAGATCATAAAACTGGGAAAGGGTCCCACATGTACAAAAATATTTATAGCATCTCTCTTTGTGGTGGCCAAAAACTGGAAATCAAGGGGATGCCCATCAAATGAGGAATGGTTGAATAAATTATGGTATATGAATATAATGGAATACTATTGTGCTATAAGAAATGATCAACAGGAAGACTTCAGAGAGGCCTGGAAAGACTTATATGAACTGATGCTGAGTGAAAGGAGCAGAACCAGGAGAACTTGGTACACAGCAACAACTACAATGTGCAAGGAATTTTTCTGGTACACTTAGGACTTCAATGTAATGCAAGGACTTAAATAATTCCCAATGGTCTCTTAAGGTAAAATGCATTCCACATCCAGAAAAAGAACTATGGAATTCGACTGCAGAATGAAGCAGATCATTTTCCTTTGTATTACGTTTTGGTTTGTTTTACAATTTCTCCCATTCATTTTAATTCTTCTATGCAACATGACTAAGGTGAAAATATATTTAATAGAAATGTATGTGTAGAACCTATATAAAATTATATGCCATCTCAGGGAGGGGGTGGGGAGGTAGGGAAGAAAGGAGGTAAGGAGGGGTGAAAGGGGAGGGCAGGGAAAAATCTAAGATATATGGAAGTGATTGTAGAATACTGAAAACAAATTAATAATAAAAAAAAGAATCACTACACTAAAACTTCTCAATCTTTTACATATGACTACTGTGTAGTCACAATTCCCCATCTTGTGATTATGAAATCAAGTTACCTCTTCTGTTTTGCATCTCTATTAATTTGTTTGGTGTTCTTATCAGCTCCCACAGATTCAGTTATCATCACCATGAATATTCTCCTTATTCGGTCCTAACCTCTCCTAACCTCCAAATTTGGATGTCCAACTGTCCATCAGACACCTCAAACTGAATGTCCTAAAGACACATGTCTATAGCTAAGGCCTTCTAAAGCCTCCCTGCTTTTGAACTTTCTTTTTACTGGTGGTATGAATACAAAGAAAGACAAAACACAGTTCCTAACCACTTATGGGGGCAGCTAGGTGGTTCAGTAGATAGAGTGCCAAGCCTGAGGTCAGGAAGACTCCATTTTGTGAGTTCACGTCCAATCTCTGACACTTACTAACTTTGTGAGCCTGAGCAAATCACTTAACTCTGTTTGCCTCAGTTTCTTCATTAGCAAAATGAATGGGAGAAGGAAATGGTAAACCACTCATTATCTTTGCCAAGAAAACCCCAAATGAGGTTACAGAGAGTCAGATGTGACTGAAAAATGACTTAACAACAAACAACTGATGGTGGTCAGGGCACCATAACCTCCTCAGTCACTCAGATTCACAATATAGGTGTCATCCATGACTCTTTATCTCTCTCTCATCTCCCTCTCATCAGAGGTCAGGTCCTTCCATTTCTACCTTCATAGTATCTGTTCTATTTAGACCTTTCCCTTGAATGAGACTGCTACCACCCTGGTGCATCCCTCATGACCTCATGCCTGGACTATGGCAAAAGCCTCCCTCAATCATTTCTGCACTCCAGTCCATTAGCCATTCAGCTGTCAAAGCAACATTCCTAAAATATTGGCTTGATGATGTAATCACCACCATCATCTCATTCAATAAAATTCAGTGGCTTTCAATCACCTTCAGAATGAAATATAAAATTCCCTATTTGGTATTCAAAAGCTTTCATAACCTGGCTTCCTCCTACATTTCCAATCTTTTTACATCTTAGCTCACCCCCACATACTCTATGATCTAGTGGCACCAATCTCCTATTCTTCACAAAAGAAAATCCATCTCCTGACTCCAGGCATTTTCACTAAATGTCCCCCATCCTAGAATACTTTCGTCTCTCCTTCCTAGTTTCTCTGACTTCCTTCAAGACCCCACTAAAACTCAGTCTTCCATAAGAAACTCTTCTCAGTCCCCCTTGATCCCAGTACTTTCCCATAGTGAATATCTCCAATTTGTCCCGTCTGCTAGACTGGGATCTCCTTGAGAGAAAAAACTGTCTTCTACTTTCTTTTTATTCCCTGGATTTAGTATACTGCCTGGAACATAGTATGCACTTAGCAAATGCTTTTCAATTTAACTTGATTTTATATTTATTCCAATTATATCTTACCTTCTTAGATTTAGCCCAATATTTAGAACTGAATTTGGGAGTCAAGAAACTTGTATTTAAATCTTGACTTCAACAGTCACACAATTGTTTCACCTTGGGTAAGTGACTTTACCTTTCTATGGCTCAATTTCCTCATTTGTAAAATTAGAATAATAATATTCACAGTCTCTAGGCCCCTGAGAAGTTTATAGTCTCCTCCTTCATTCAATACTCTGCAGTCATGAACCTAGGTTTTAAGATGATCCCTGAATCCCAAGGAAAGAAAACTATTCCTATTCACGGACTCCAAAGACTTTTATATAACCCTGAGACTGTTTGCCCCATCTTAATATGCCTAAATCATCCCTTTCTGGAGATCTTGGGAGTTTAACCTAGAGGAAGCTTCTTCTCTCTCATTCAGACTCAACCTGAAAGCATTGACTGGGGAGAAATGAGTCTTCTTAGTCTCTAACATGACCAGCATGGCACTTGTTTTAAAATGGGCTTCTTGGTGACATTGTCTTTAAACTAGCATCTGAATCCTTCTTATCAGAAGGCCTTGTGCACCTCACCCAGTCTACATCACTGTCCTGCCTTTCCCTAAATCTGAATACCTACCTACACTGTCACATCAATGGCATCTCCTCTGACTTTTTATTCCATACTCAGAACCTGTGCCCTGAAATATCCTTTTGATTGAGTTCTAGTTTTCAACTTCCCTGTGCCTAAATCAATGAAAAGACTTGTAGTAACACAAATACCCAAGGTCCAAGCAGCAAAAGATAGCAAATCATTTTTCCACTTGCACTATATCTTACTCTGTGTCTCAGGCCACAAATCCAGGTTTCAGATACTGCCCCTGGAATTGTCTGCTTTATGAATGCCTATCAAACATCATCCCACATGTTCCTTACCCCAAAATTAACGTCAGTTCAATGTAAAATTCTTCTCATGTCATATGCCTAAATTTCAGCAAAGCCTTTGACAAAGTCTCTCTCAGTGTCTTCACAGACAAGATAGAAAAATGTAGGATGTCTTCAGTACACAATAAAGATGGTTTCACAACTAATCGGACAACTGGATGCAAAGAATTAATGGACCATTGTTGATCTAAATGAAGATCTCAAGTGATATGCTACTGGGTACCATTCCAGGCCCTGTTACATTTCAAATTTTTGTCACTAACTTAAATGAAGATTGAGAAGACAATCTTATTTATTACAAAGATAAGACAAAGCTCAGAGGGATAGTTCAACATTGGATAACAGAATATGGTTAAATCTTGACAAAATGGAGCAATAGGTCAAATCTAACAAGATAAAGTTTTATAGCAATAAATGCTCAATAATCCAAGAATAGGTGAGAAGAAGAAAGATCTAGACAGAACTGGGAGTTCTGGACAATACCTGCTGAAAATTCAATAGGTCAATAACATGACTTGTGGTGTTCAGGAAATTTATTAAGGGACCTCCGAGGTCATCTCATCCAAGGATTCTTAAGCTTCTCAGATTCCCAGTGGGACCACTGATAGATTTTATAAGTCCACAAATTTGGATGTGGCAAAATACATCATCATTTTCACTGTCATCCGCTGAAATTTAGAATGGCCTTTAGTTATGAATTTTAAAAAAATTATTCTGAAAAGAGGGTTCATAGACTTTCCTAGATTGTCATAGCAATTCATGACACAAAGAAAGATCCAGAATCTTCATCTAGTACTCAGGTTTCTTCCATTCTGATAGTCTGTGATTTTGTCATTTAAAATACGAAGTTAAAACTGCTGTAAGAAATGAGTAATTGAGTGACTAAGCTCCAGAGAGATAGATTGCAAGGGTTTCTACCTTGATTTGTTCTAGTTGATCAGAGCAGGGAAGTTAAGATCTTGGGTTTTACTGGTTTTACTCCAAGAAGTTTTAGATTTCTGGTACCATTCCAGCAGAGAAAATGGAGAATTTTTTTTAACCAAAGAGTTTTCTTATGCTATATTAACTCCAACACACTCTCTGATCCAAAGTCATTGAATCCAATGTTATTCTTTACATAAGATGCTCCATCTCTTGTCTGTAGACATCTTCACCAGCTCTCGGCCAGGCCTGGGATTTTCTTTCTTCATCTCCATTTCCAGTTTCTGTGGCTTTCTTCAAGACCCAGCTAAGAGCGCACTTTCTACAGGAAACTCTTCTTAACCCCCTTTAATTCTAGTGCCTTCCTTCTGTTGATTATCTCTAATTTATCCTGTATGTATCTTGTTTGTACAGAGTTGGTTTTTATGTTGTTTTCCCCCATTAGACTGTGAGCTCTTGAGAACAGGAGCTGGGTTTTTTCTTTTCTTTTCTTTTTTTTTTTTTGTATCTCTAGCACTTATCACAATGCTTGGCACACAGTAGGTGCTTCATAAATGCTTACTTATTGGACTTGAGAAGGCATTTTAGTCTAGGTCAAGAGCTCTGAATGACAATGAGGAGACCTGGGTGCTAGTTCTCTTTCTGCACTTTACTAGCTGTGGGACCTTGGACAAGTCACTTAGTTTCTTTGGACCTCAATATAGAGGTTGAACTCCATGATCCCTTTGCTTCTTCCAAGCTTTAACAAACCATTTTGTGAATTATTCAGGAAATTTATTTAATTCTTGACTTCTTGTACCCATTGGCTACCTAGACAATATATCTATATCTTAGCTTGAATACCTATAACACTTCCTTCACCTGGATAACCATTAACAATTACATTTCCAAGGGACTAAAGCAGTGTTTATGTATGTAGCTAGTATAATCAGTTAAGTATACTCCTTTGTGTATACTGTTTTCCTCCAACCAAGGTCAGAGTTTCATATTCAGGCAGTCAGGAGACCATTTCTGTAAAGAGAAGTACGATTGGTCCACTGAGCAGTGGGGAACTGCCAGATCTCTGAAGACATTAGTCATGGGGAAGAAGGAATTAACTGCCCACCTCTCCATTTCCACTGTAAATTTAAAATTTTTTCAATGAATTTGTTTTTGCTGATCAATGACATATAGGCTTGAGGCCTACAAAGAATGGTAGCAAAAAATCCCAGAGCATGTGTCGTCAGCATCATCATCATCGCCAACATTTATTCAGTGCCTACTATGTGCCAGGAACTGCGCTAAGTATTTTTTACAAATATCTTATTTTAGCCTCACAATGACCCTGGGAGATAGGTGCTATCATTATTCTCATTTGACAGATGAGAAAACCGAAGCAATCCCAAATTAAGTGACGTGCAAGGGTCACACAGTCAGTAAGTGTCTTAGGGCAGATTTGGACTCAGGCGTTCCTGACTCCAGGCCCAGTGCTCTAACCAGCGTGCCATCCAACTGCCATCTGACACTTTCCTGAATTGGATTAGGCTCACTGTGGCTCTGTTGTCTATAATACCAAGAATCTGCCAAATTGTTTAAAAGTAACATTGACCTCCCTAACCAGGTGAACAGAACATCAGGGGCGCTATAAGCTCTTTTTGTGTTAATTTGGTATAGATTCATTTTTTAAACACTTTGGAGGATTACCAATAAGCAAATAATCATAACATCTAGGATTTATATAGCATGCTGAGGTTTTCAAACTTTATAAATGACTTTACAAATGACTCCTTTGATCCTCACAACCCTGAAAGATAAGTGCTATTATCATCATTCCCATTTTACAGTTGAGGAAACTGAGGCAGAAAGAGATTATGTGACTTGCCCAGGTCACATGGCTGGTAAATATCTGAGACTGAATCTGAATGAGTTCAAGCTGCAGAAGAGGTTGCATACAACACATTACACCACAAAGTGATCCACTGGCTAGTGTCTGTAACCAGCGAGAATTTACCAAACCCTGCAATTTAGTTTTTGCTTTTCAGTCATTTCAGTCACATCCAACTGTTCATGACTCCGTTTGGGGTTTTCTTGGCAAAGACTCTGGAATGGTTTGCCCTTTCCTTCTCCAGCTCATTTTACAGATGAGGAAACTGAGGCAAAGAGGGTTAAATTACTTGCCCAGGGTCACTCAGCCTCAGTGTCTGAGGCTTGATTTGAACTCCAGGTCCAGTGCTCTGCACCACTTAGCTGACCTTCAGTTGGTAAGATAAATTAATTACTTTTTTGCTTATGTAAAGTAAAAGGCTCTGTCCTAATTAGGACCCTTAGCAGTGCACAGGTAAGCTCTTTGAGGGCAGGGATCCATATTTTAGCATTTTAGAGCTGGAAAAAATTCTTAGTAACCTAGTCCAACCTCCTACATTTATGCATAAAGAAACTAGGGCCCAGAAAGGTGAAAAGACCTGGCCCGAATCACTTAACTCTTCTTCATCTTTTTAGACCCTACAGTGGGATTGCTTTTCGCGTAGTAGGTGCTCAACAGATAATGAATAAGTGAATGATTGATGAAGGAAGGAAGGAGTAAATGAATGAAATGACAATGTGTTTGGGCTAAAGTAAAACGTGTCTGGCCTTGGTAATCCAACACAAACAGCGGCGTAATTCATTAATTTGCTAATTGTTCTTTCCTGCGACAAACAGTCACTCTGAAATAACAGAGCACAAACAGAAAGTTCCTTTTGATGGAGGAGAGGGACAAGGGAAGAGGGTCAATACAGCTGGCAGCAGAGAAAGCTGTACTGGAGCAAATCACTCAGCCAGAGTGATTGCTCCTAGTAATTTAACTATTTACTTGGCATACTCATTTCATTATTTCAGGCCACTAAGACAGCATTAAATCACTGCCCTTGTGTAATAATAGTACCCAGATGCCTGGAAAATCCATCCAGAAGGACTTAATCACTCAGAGAATACTCATCAGTGTATTCATCAATGAGCTCTGATCCACTGCTGGGCAGAACTAGGGCATCTCTCCTACTGCTGAGCCTGAAATACCCCCACAAGACATCAAAGACACATCTTCACAACCGTGAGACCATTACAGGCTTTGTTCTCCTAGCTGAGATCAGAAAGGGCCATTACTTGGCCCTGCATAAAGAGAGAAGCCACTAATTTGTTGCATGTGTGTGATACACTATTTATACTTCTTTGTGTGTTAGTTAATATGTTTAACCATCTCTAATAGACTCCATAAATGCTTTCCAAATCCAGTTGCAATGGTCTATTTGCTGCCTAGTACAGCATATAATCTTTTCCAAGAGTGGTATTGATCTTGCTAAGTCTCCCAGTCATCTAGTCTTTGAGCATGCCTTAGGAGCTCTTTTTTCTATAGACAAACCACCTGTCTGTTTTTGCTTTCTGCCCATTAGCCATGCCTGAACAGCCTTGCTGACTAAAAATGCATCTGTAGGCTAGAGTACCGCTTCCCACACACACACCTACACACATATATACACATACACACATACATTACATGTCTTTTTAATAGACAAGGAGACCTGGTGTGAAGGTCATTTCGCTGTCACCAAAATCAGCAGCCAACTTCATAGAGAGAAGGAGGTGAAAAAAGGAAACAGAATGATAGTGCACTTATAAAACAAGGCAAGAATAAAACCTTGAGCTCATAGGATGCTAGTGCTGAAAGGCATCTTCAGCAGCATTTTGCCCAGTCCTCCATTCTGTAAATTGTAAACCTCCAGAAGATTAAGACTGTGTCTTTTGCATCTCCCAAAGCACCTTGCATAGCAACAGACCCTTAGTAAATATATATATATGTATATATATATACATTTTAATAAATGAAACTGAGGTTCAGAGTAATGAACCAATTTGTTCAAGATCATACAGTAAGTTATTAGCAGAGACAGTGCTAGGAATAGCAATGCCAGTGTCACACTGGGCCACTGAAAATTCTGAGAACTTTGGTCCAGAGTTCAATATGGGCTGCCTTAGAAAATCAATTTTAAAAATCACAGTCTTTACCAGGAAAAAATATTCTCTGTACACAGTCTATGGAAACCATACCAACCCAGCAGAAAAAGTATTTAATTAAGACAGAAAAACAACATAGATAAGAAGACTCTAGTAATAGATGTATTCTCTCCCCCCATATACAAATGGGTATAATCTGCCAAGATAGTATATGGGAAAAATTTGTGGGGATGGAGATAACTGTGTCCCAGTTCATGTACAAATAGAATGAAAAAACTATTGGTCATCCCTCATGTCCCCTCAGCATGCTTTCACTGCAACTTCTTGGGGCTGAATTTTCCTTAGTTGTGTCACTTTTCCCACCAGCTTCCTCTATGTGGAGTTGACCTCATTGATTTGAACCCCTAGAATGTAACTGTAATGCCAACATCTCCTGTTCGGTAGATCACAGCCCATGACATCACACTATTCAATCTGACTCTCTGATCTCAGCTGTTCATGAATATTTCTAGGCTCTACTATCCATGTACTCCTCTATCCCACCATCTCTTATGTCCAACTCTTTTCCAAATGATCACCCCTATCTTTTCTTCCTTCTTCAAGTCTGTGCCTCCTAAAGCAATCCCTGTATGCAGGCACAAAGCCCCATTGGATTCTGACATCCCATGGCTTCCCCCAATGAACGAGAAAGAATCCCTGGACACTTCACAACAGGTAACACCAAGCTACAGAATGATTTCATTTGATCCCCACAACTTGTCTATGGAGAAGGTGACACAAGCTTTATTACCATAATTTTTTTACACTACATAACATTCCCTAGATTAAACAACCTGCCCAACATCACATAACTAGCAAGTGGTAGAGGCAGGACCAGAGCTCCTCTCCCCATAGTCAGTGTTTTTCCCCTACATCGCAATCCCTTCATAATGGCAACTAATTTAAAAACAAAAAACAAAACCTTTACAACATGTGAGACTTGAGAGAATCAAGTGATCCTGGAATCAATCATAGCTAATCATTTCATTGTTGTGGGTACCATAAACGTCCTATCAGGAGGCTGTGATCGAAGCACTATTAACTAACAAAGAGAAAGAGGAAGACTTTGAGAAATTATGAAAGACTTTTAATGGTCCTAGACTTCTTGAAACAAAGGATTATGGGTACTGTACAAAAAGCAGGGACTTTGGAGCCGCAGTCACAAGGTCATAGGATCATTGGTCTAGAGAAGCCATTCCCAAACTTTTTGGACACTTAAAAACTATCTGCCTAAGAGCTTTTATGTGGGGTATATATCAATCAATATTTACCACGTTAGAAATTAAAAAGTATTAGTACTATTACAAAAATAGTCTTATAAAATGCTTTCCTCACCATTTAGTGGTAGATGGGTGGGACAATGTTTACAGCACTGGATCAGAGGTCAGGAAAGCCTGAATTGAAATCTAGCCTCAGATACTTCACCTGTCTGCCTCAGTTTCCTCACCTGTAAAATGAGGATAACATTAGTATCTGCTGCCAAGGGCTATTATGAGGATCAAATGACATACTATTTGTAAAGCACTCTGCAAACCTTTAAGTGCTATATAAATGCTAATTGTTATTATCATTTTATTATTATCATAGTAGTCCTATGAGGCACACAGAAATTATCCTAGCGTTACTTCCATCTCCTGACCACACCTCAGTTAATTGAACCAGATAGATCCTGTCCTGAGGACTGACCACACACATCTGCACCCAGCTAATGATTTGCCTGGTACTAAACTCTACCTGTCCAAATTCTTCCTCTTAAAACTCTCCCACTTAAAGTCTTGTCCCAACTTCTCATTAATCTCCGCATTCCCTTCAAATCCAGCCTTCTATGGTCCCTACCTCACCAACCTGCTGAGTCTTGAGTAAAAGACAGTTCTCATCTCGTTCAAAAGAGGGAAGGTGCAGAAGGCCCAGTGTGTGGTCATGCCCTGCTCTGCTTTCTCTTGATGATCTCCCATAACACTGTGTTCATGCGTGGATGTGATGGAGAGAGGGAGAGAACGAGGGAGCAGACACAGCCTTCACCCCCTCCGATATTCACGCTGACCCGATTGTGTCAGCGCCACTTGTCGCCCCATCTGTCACCATGTCAGTTCCTGCTGGGGCCCCGGGATCCACAGAGGTTACGCCACGTGTCCCGCCATTTATCTTGCTGGGCTGCCGCACTGATGTGTTTGACAGTTCTATTTGTTATCCTGCAAAGCAGGATCTGCTCTTTCAAAGAGAGGAGAGGAAGAAAGGAAACACAAGTAGAGTGTGGAATAGGACTAGGCAGGAAGGGACTGATGGGAGCAGCTGGGAAAGCAGATCTGCAAGTTTGAATGGGGAAGGAGGAGGAGAACGATGAGGAGGAGGATGATGAAGATGACACTAATAATAATAACTAGTATTTATACATTGATTTAAAACTCGCAGAGCACTTTATTTTTGTTATCTCATTGGATCCTCACAACAATCCCGTATGCTAAGGGTTGTTCTCACCATTTTATAAGAGAGGAAACTGAGGCTTAAAGAGGTTAAGTAATTTGCCCAGGGTGAGAAGGAAAGTGAACAAGCATTTATATATTCCCTGTTATGCTCCAGGTACTGTGCTGAGCACTTCATAGATATCTTTTCATTTGATCTTCACAACCCTGAGACGTGGGCACTGTGATCCTCATTTTACAGTGAGGGAAACTGAGGCAACAGAGATTAAGTGACATGCCCAGGGTCACATAGCTAGCAAGTATATGGGGCAGGATTCAAAGGTATTCCTGAGTAGTCTAGAAAAATTATCAAATTCACACGAAGTATATGTGTGGATAGAAAGAAGAGTCATTTTTATTGTAATGAGAATAATGGGAAGGTGAACAGTATGGTAGAAAGTGCCCTGGATTTGGAGACAGAGGATCTGGAGTTGAATCTTAGCAGGTTATTTAACCTCTCTTGGCCTCAGTTTCTTCATCTGTAAAGTGAGGAGTTTATACTTGATGACCTCTAAAAGTTCTTCCCAGACTAAACCTTCGAGCCCAGGTGTGTTTGGGAAATTGGCTTCTTTGTCATGTTGTGTGTACCCCATACACATTTCATTTGTTTTTCTACTTTGTTGGACAAATAAATAATAGAGACATGGGGACCTCTGTCCCACTGTGGAGTTCTGGTCCCTCAGAATTGTCAGCTTCTGGGGCTGTGACAGTCAATCATTGTCAGCTCTCAGGGAATACAAACTCTGAGTCAGTCAGTCTTTGGGGGAGAGATGGCGGCCTTGGCACTATTCTAGCCTCTCCCTGGCAGAGTCTTCGTTCTGTCTGAAACTCCTGGGTTGTTTGTTTGATGGGCCTAGCCCAAGGGTCACAGCCACATGACTGCCTGCCCAGGAAGTTTCTGTACATCCTCTCTGCAAACACCTCTAACAAATAAAGAGAGGGAGATAGCTTGTTGTTCGGTCATTTCAGTTGTGCCTGACTCTTTCTGATACTTTCCTTGCCAAATATATTGGAGTAGTTTGCCAGTTCCTTCTTCAGTTCATTTTACAAATGAGGAAACAGGCAAATAGGATTAAGTGATTTGCCCAAGGTCACACATCTAGTAAGTGTCTGAAGCTGGATTTGAACTCAGGTCTATCTTGGTGTTCCATCTACTGACTCACCTAGCTGCCCTAGAGAAGCATGGTACTGCCATGGAAAAGAACACTAGATCTAAAGGCAGAAGATCTGAGTTCAAATTCTGCCTCCATCACTTAGTGTATTAGCCAGCTGATTAAATGCAAATTGCCTTAGTTTCTTCACCTGTAAAATGAAGGGATTCAACCACAAGGTCTCCAAGGTCCCTTCCAGCTCCTCCAAAGAGAAGTCTTAAGTGTGTCATCAGCCTGCACAGTGAGAGCAGGGATCCCATCCCTTTAATTTAATTTGCTTGGTCAATTAATTGGTCTGAGTATGATGAGGTTACACTGAAATCTTCCAGTTTGTAAGAATTCCTTCCTAGTCCCTGTATTTCCAGGGAAGTCAGGACAAGTCCATGTGGCCTGGGGTAGAACAGTCATGAGGACCACCTCCAAGAGACATCTTCCAATTGCAAAATGCACTTGAAAAGTTGTTAAAGCTTTGGAAATTCCGTTTGGGTTTGCCAGAAGTCAAGGAGAAACTCAGAAGGAAGAAAGAGAGTTATTGATGAACTTCTATCTCCAATCACATTTTGGGTGGAATTTTATTATTTTAGGACATTATTCAGAAATTATAAATAATAATAGCAATTATAGTGATAATAGATAGCCGCTATTATGTGCCAGGCACTTTGCTAAATGTGTTACATAGATTTCATTTGACCTTCACAAGAACACTGGAAGGTAATTGCTAATGTTCTCCCCATTTTACCACTGAGGAAACTAACGCATATAGCATGTGACTTGTCCAGGATCACAGAACTGGTGTCCAAAGCTAGATTTCAATTCAACTTTTCCTGCCTCTACACCCAGTGCTCTATCTAGTGCACTTCCAAGCTGCCAAATTGTTCAAATGTTATATTTTTATTAGTTGGTAATCCAGAAATGGACATATGATATGGTTTCAAAGTCATGTGGTTCCCAAACTGATTCTAAAGGTAAATAATAAAGATGATTCCAAAAAGGCCTTAAGTAATGGCACTATTGTAGAGCCCATTACATAGACTTTCAGGGTGACCACTATGAAAGATAATACTTATTTTGACATATGCATAATAATAATAGTTAAGATGTATGGGTTTCCATTTTATCCATATTTTCCTAATCATTTTCCAGATGAGAAAAATTTGTTCCAGTGTCTATGAAGGTGACTGAAGCAGGCTGTGTGGAGTACTTAGAGCCTGGTCAGACACAGAAGATGCCAAAATTATCCACTGCATCCTGGACCACTGCTGGTCGTCTGTCCTACCACTGGCCTAGCACCTCTGGTGTGAGGGCTTGCCCAGCCCTTTCTCAGGCTGGTTATCCTCCTTCAAGGTTCATTTTTACCTGTGACTCCAAGAAGCTGTAGCATGCACGGTGACCACACCCTGGTAAAACCTTATTGGCAGATGGGCTAAGTCAGGTTGAGGGTAACCAAGAGGCCTCAAACCAGTGAGTAAGGGAGGGTGTCTACCCCAAACATATGAAGACTTCCCCTGGTAGAATGGGGAGATGAGAACAATTTGTTCCAATGGCCATAAAGGTGGCCAAAGAAGGCTCTGTGGAGTGCTTAGAGCCTGGTCGGACATCAAAGATGCCAAGGTCCACTACTACATCCTGGGCCATTGTCAGTGGGCCTAATTTTTGCCTTGCTGGACTTTGCTGACTCTAGAAGAGAGTGTAAGGCTGATGACTTTGCACAATTCTTTCTCACTTAGATCCGATTCATGTTCTACTCAAGACATCACTCCATGATGTTACTGGTACTGAAAGATGAGTAACCATAATATTTTCCTATAAACCCTCCATAGATCTTCCCAAAATGCTGAAGGTTTTGCCTCCTTTTATCCAAATAAACCCTGTTCTCAAAAAAAAAATCTTCTCTAGACCCTATCATCCCTGAAAGGTATCATCCTGTATCTCTCCCTTTCTAGGTCAAACTCCTAGAAAGAGCTGTCTATTCATTACTGCCACCTTCTCTCACTCACTCCTCAATCCTCTGCAATATGGCTCCTGATGTCCCAACTCAACCAAAGTTACCAGTGAGCTCTTAATTGCTAAATCCTATGGCGTTTTCATAGTCCTTCTCCTCCCTGAGTCCCTCCTCCTACTCCCTTTGCAGTATTTAACTCTATTGACCATTCTTGCCTTAAAATTTTTTCTTTATTGAATTTCACAGCACTGATCTCTTCTTGTTTTCCTATTTATGCAAAATGGATGGTTCATCATTCACATCACGTCCCCTAACTGTGGAGTTTTTCCAAGCCTCTGTCTATGGTTTTATAGCAGATTATAATAATATTACATGCACTATCCATATCATGCAGCTCCAATGAGGAAGGAGTTCTGGAAATTCTAAAGTACATTGAAATATGTTATTGTTGTAAAGAACTATTCTGATTCTTTGGGGGGCACCAAAGTACTTCATCAGATGGGTGCCAGGGCAGGCCCCCCAGAATGCAACAATGTAGAGAAGTTTCTTACAAATCCTCCAGAGAAATTCTACTCCAAATCCTGAGGTCTATCATCCTTGTTTGAATCTTTACCTTTTTTTGAGAGAAGGGGAAATGAAAGACCAACATGCTCCTCAGGCTGTCTCTTTCACTCTTGCTGCATGACTATCCCATTTCTCTCAATCATCCATGTCCTAAATAATATACTTTGTACCACTTTTCAGTGCTTGGCACAGTACCTGGCACCCTGTAAGTACCTAATCAATGTTCATTGACTGACTGACTGACTAGTCTAAGCTCTCACTGATCTCTGCCTGCTTGTTCCTTTCAAGAGTCTTTTCACTGTTTGATGGGTTCTTTGTCATTTTAATTTAAAAAGAATCCATAAGAATAATCCATAAATCAATAATAATAATAATAAATAATATCTGCATCCAGTGAAATAACTGATAAAGAGAAGCATGTATAGAATAATTTTACATATATATACCCATTTGTATCTAATGGTAGCCATCTCTAGGGTGGGGGGAGAAGAAAGAAAAGAAATTACATGATAATTTTGTTGTATATTGGTTGTCCTCTGTTCTCAAGGAGGATCATGATATCAGGAAGGTGATGCCGTTACTTGAAAGTGAATTCAATTTAAGTGAGGCAGGACCATGCAAAGTCACCAAACGCGCTCTTTCCTCTAGAGCCATCTAGGTCCAATGGCAAGACATAAATAATGAGGACTGGACTTGGCATCCAGATGCATTGAGAGATCTTGGTCTTTTTAAATTAACATCTTTCAGGTCTGTGATTTGAAAGAAGTAACAAATTGCACAGAGTAGATTTACAGTTTCATATGCAATTATCTTTTTTATTATACTATGTTACACAAATGCTTGTTTTATTCCATAAATTAAAGATAAAATTAAAAAACAGAAGAATCAATAAGAGAACTCATAGGGAAGTCTAGGAGACCCTCATGGACCATCAGTGGTCTACAGACCACACTTCAGAACCATTTCACAAGTTTGCTTTGCTTTTCTTTATTAAGCATTTTTAAAATATATTTTCCAAAAGAGAATAGTCTTCTACAAGTCTTAGAAAATTATTCTTCTAAAATGGTCTTCTAAAACTTCTAAAATGTTCAAATCATTATATCATAAATGCTCTAAGAGAATTAGCTCCCAGTGTTCAGAGGAATTCAGCCTGGTTGGTTTGACTGTCCTCCATTATGGGGGACAAAGGTTCTTGTCATTTACTAACTACTACTTGGAAATGTGATCAGTAGTTCCTGAGCTTAACAGAGAAATAGTGATTTATTCCTGGCAGAAACAATCACTTGTCAGCCCTGCTATCTGATTTATAGTGGGTTTAAGGGTACCTCAGACTCTGAATACCTTGAGAATGGAGATTGGTTTTTTGACTTCCTTTGGATCCCAAGTCCTTAGTCCAAGCACACGGTAGGTGCTTAATAAATTCATGCTGGCTTGACTTTTGCCCATCAGTCACAGAAAAAGTGTAAGGCAGAGGTTGTCAAACATATGACCGTCATCGCTACCCAACATCCCTGTGGCAGAACCGGATTAAAATGTAATTGGTAACTATTTAACAAAATAAATAAAAAACATAGTAGAATATACTTAATTGTTAATATGTGGTTGCCTAAGTTAGTATGCAGCAGCAAGGCTCTTTATGTACAGTTTAGTACCCCCAGTTTCTATTGAAGTTGGACACAACTCATAAAGGAGATAGACAACTAGGTTTGGGGTTAGGAAGGCCAAGGTTCGAATCCTGCTTCAGACACAAGTTGTGTGATTATGGGCAAGTCATTCAAACCTCTCTGACCCTCTCTGCCATCACCTGTAGAATGAGAAAAATAGAGCTTGCCTCACAAGATTGTTCAAAGAATCCAAAAAGATAGTGGATATAAAGTTCTTTGTAAATTTAAAAGCTTTGTATAAATGTCAGATATCATTATCATGTGATTTAGTACTTGGAACTCTTTGAAGGAAAATACTGTATAATCCAAGACATGATGAAGTAGTTGAGTGTTCCTTATGAGCATGTGGCATGTTCCATGTTTTCTTTTAATTAGAATAAATGGCATCCTATCATCCATTAGACAAAAGTTGGCTTGGAGAGAGGGAGTAAGATAGTCCAACAACCATCCTTCAGGATATATTTTTGGAGAATTAATGTACCAAAATTTATGTAGGACATATAGGGTTAGCTATGAATCAATTTTTACTGAAGTAAGAGGAGTAATTATTTGGAGAGATATTGAGTGTTAATGGCTAGGCTGAGTAAATATAGTAAAAATGACATTTCCCACACTAATCTTATAAACCTTATCTGTTCTGTAGCATCAGACAATGAAGACTTCCACAAAGGTGAATTTTCTAGATAAATGAAGTTTATCTTTTGATTGTCTAATCTTTTTTTAAAATTTTAACAGTCTTTAAGCAAGTCTTCTTAAAATTCATTAAATTGGTTTAGCAGATTAAACAGGTTCTTATCAACAGAGAATAGAGAGGGAGGGAGAAAGGAAGGGAGAAAGAAAGGGGAGAGGGAGAGAGAGAAGGAGAGAGAGGAGAGACAGAGGAGAGAGAGAGAAGAGAGAGAGAGAGAGAGAGAGAGAGAGAGAGAGAGAGAGAGAGAGAGAGAGAGAGAGAGAGAGAGAAGATGCTCCCCAAATCACTAAACTTGCTTACCCTTTGACCTAGCAATACCACTCCTAGGTCTGTACTTTAAAGTGATCAAAGAAAAGGAAGAGGACTCCTACGTATGAAAATATTTAGAACAATTCTTTTTGTAGTGACAAAGCTCTGGAAACTAAAGGCATGCCCATCAAGTGGTGAATGGACAAAAAAGGATGATATATGAATATAATGGGAGAGTATTTTGCTATAAAAATGAAAAAAAGGAATGTTTTCAGAGAGTCCTGGGAAGACTTATGTGAATGAATACAAAGTGAAATAAGCAGAAAAAGAAAACAATTTATGCAATAACAACAACATTATGAAGAAAACAGCTTTGAAAGACTTCACTCTGATCAATGTAGCCAACAATTATTAACTCAGAGGATTGGTGATGAAGCATGCTACCCATCTCCTGACAGAGAGGTAATGAACTTGGGGTGTACATAAGACATCCATTTTCAGATATGGCTAATGGGAAGTTTATGAAGATTTTTGACTCTTCATTTTTGTTACAAAGGCTTTGCTTCTATTTTGCTCCAGTGGGGGAGGGGCAATAGATAGGATAGAAAAAACAAAAAGGAAGAAAGAAAGGAAGAGGATTGATGAGGAGGGAAAAAAATAAAAGGAGAAGGAAGAGGGAGAAAAAATAAGAATTCTTTGAGAGCAATGCAATTGTAAATAATCCAATCTCATATCTACATAAATTAGATCTACGTGGATTATAGATTATCTAATAATTCAGTTATATATCTAAATAGATTATTTTCCTCATGAATTCAAATGTTTTGTAGTCATCACATTCTTGATCCTTTTAGTTTTCCAGTGAGAGACACATAAGAGTCAGCATGTAAGAACACTGAATTTAGACTCAGAAGACCAATGATGTTTGAGTCTTAGTACTGCTTCAAACTACCCAGGTAGCATGGGTCTATCTATTTACCTCTCTGGGTTTCAGTTTCCTCTTTCATAAAATGAAGAGTCTTGACAAGATGATCTGTAATGAAAGTCTATGATCTAAATCTGTGATTCAATGATGGGATTGATTTTCACAGACACTTGACCTTTTCAGGATCACCATCAATGGTAGCAGGTCAAATAGGGAACTTTATACTGCCAAAGTAGTTATATCTGTCACTTTTCTCTATATTTGTAAAATATTGTTGTTTTTTTCTTTTTAAAAAAATGTGCATTATACACAATTATAAAACATTCATTGAAGAAATAAGAAATAGTTTAAATAATTGGAAGGACATGCACTGATCTTGTTGACTTGGGTAAACATAATAAGAAATGGTGATAGTACCTAAATTAATTTATTGATTTAATGCTGTACCAATTAAACGACCAAGAGGATACTTTATAGAGCTAGACAAAATAACAAGAAGAAACAAAAGGTCTAGAATCTCAATGGAAATAATGAAAAAAAGTAATAAAAAGGAACTAGACCTTCCTGAACTCAAATTATACCATAAAGCAATGGTTATCAAAACTACTTGATACTGGCTGAAAATTAGAATTGTAGATCCATGGAAGAGACTAGATAAGAAAAAACTGGGAATAGGTGAACTTAATAATCCAGTGTTCAATAAATCTGAGAATACAAATCATTACTAGATAAAGAACTTCCTGTTTGACAGAACTACTGGGAAAACTGGAAAGCAGTTTGGCAGAAATTAGGTTAAAACCAATATCTTAATACCATAAGTTGTTATTGTTGGATCATTTCAGTAATGTTTCCTTGGCAAAGATACTGGAGCGATTTGCTATTTCCTTCTCCAGCTCATTTTACAGATGTGGAAACTGAGGCAAACAGTGTTAAGTGATTTGTCTGAGGACAGATTTGAGGAAGATTTTAGGAAAACGAGTCTTCCTGAATCAAAACTCTATCTACTGTGCCACCTAGCTGACTGTATATAAAAAGAGCAACACTAAAACAAATTATGCTGATCGTGATATAATTATAATAACCAAGCTTGTAACAAAAGAAGAAATAAGCAAATTTTATCTCTCACTTCCTTTCTAGTTGGGGTACTATGGGTGCAGAACATTGTATATACTGTTAGAGTTGGTTGATTTATTGGTTAGCATTTCTAAACTGTTCTTCAAAAAGGGTGATGGTTTACTGGGAAGGAGTGTTGGAAAATACATATAAAGAAACAAAAGGTGATTTTAAAACAACTATTAATAAAAATCTACAAATTTGAAAAGTTTCTGTTGAAATAAAATGTACTGAATTTATAAGAAAAAATACATTTTAAAAGGAATTGTATGAATATATGTATATAAATATAAAAATATAAAAATAAAAATATAATATATATGAATATATATAAATATGTAAATATAAATATATATATATTCCTTCCTTATTGAGCAGAGCACATCTAATATAATTTAACCCTCCCTTGATATCTCAGATTCATTTTTTGGAACATCCGTTTTGTGCTGTCATGCCCTCAGCTCAGAGGTGAGGCAAAGGTCCATCCAGCTGTCCTTATTGATTCCAGATGCCCTTCAGACTTCAGGGTTTTTATAATTTAGCATTTACTATTTTTTCCCTTTCTGTTGGCTGTCACTTCCCCGTCTGTCTGCTTCTGACAGCACATGCTCCTCACTATCATTTAATAAGAAAAATAATAGTATTAAAACTCACACTCATATAGGTTGGTAAAACTGCCCAAACAGGAGAACTAAAAGCTGTCAGGGCAGGCAGGGTGTTGGAGTGGGCTGGGAGCTAGGGAGACTGAATCCTGCCTCTGAAAGTGACTCCCTGCATGACACTAGCAAAGTCACTTGGTCTCTGAGCTGCAATTTCTTCATTTGTGAAGTGAGAGTGGTAAAATCTGCACTCCCTACCTCCGAAGGTTCTTGCAAGGGAAGCATCTTATGGAACTTGTGTTAGCTTAAATGGGAGTTATTAAGATAGATAAATGAGAATTTCAGATCATTTGTCTTAATCTTGCAAACAATTTTAAGTCAATAGTCTTGAATCTGAGAGTAGGTCTTTGCCTCTTCCGTGAAGTAAAATGTATGGGCTTTGTGACAGGTACATTCATTGCTATTCACACTGCAATTGACTAAAAGGCATGGAGAATATAAACTTTCACTGGGTTCACTCTTCTGTTCTTTATTCAAAAAAAAAGGGCAGGGAGGGAACATTTGACTCAACAGAACAGAATGCATGCAGAGACTCTCCTCTCTCAAGGAAGAATCTCTTATGCACATTTTAAGACTGCACAATATTCCTGTATAATGTAGCCCCAGAGGTAACTGTTAACAAACCTCTAGTTATAACTATCCATTGAAGCATAAAACAGGGAAAGGTGTTTGCTACCGGTGTGGAAGCTGTCTTGCCCAGGGTTCAAATGAAAGAGCAAATCCCTCTAGATGGTGAGGGTCTCTAGATGTTCCTGTTTGTGAGAAGCATTTTTCAAACCCTAGGGCATTAAAGGGCCTCCTTATTGAGATTTATGCCTACTCGAAAGAGATTAGCCTTATAATCCATATAGGAAAAATGAAATGGATGAAAAATGGCATGCGGTTGAATGGCCAATCTATTGAGTAAGTATGTCATTTGGTGTTGTGGGTGCCATCATCCTTCTAGTCACCCGGTTCTCCACTTTATAGCATTTACCCCAACTCTTCCCCCCTGCCCTTGCCCATTTCCAGTCGGTTGCCAAGACTTATCTACTCTAATTCCACAACGTCTCTCATTTTTTCCCTTTTCTCTCTAACCACAACCTCTTCCCTGGTTCAGACCCTCATCATCTTTCACCAGAGGCATTTTAATAACCCTAAAAGTAGTCTTCCTTCTTCAGTTTCTCCTTTAATATAAAACAAACAGAAATAAATTGGGTTACACTGAGAAAATGTACCTTTAACTGTCCCAAGTTTCTCCCTGCCATAAAAACTCATTTTTTCAAGAGAATACATTTGTTCTGGTAATGCTACAGGGTTACAAATCATGTAATACCACAATCTGAAGAATCTGGGAACAAGGAGGCTGCAATATCTATCCAACAAAGACCTTCCCTCAAGCAGTGACATAAGGCATATCATCATTGTATGCTAAGCAAAGGAGAAGGGCTGGTCAGGAGGTGGGGATGGGTGGAAGAGGGAGGCAGGGAGGAAGGGGTGAGGAATAATATGTACTGTAATGGTAGTCATGTAATGAGATTCTATCATTGTATAAAATTGCAAAAGACCTGGAGGAAAGAAACCAGCATATTGAATAGATCTTCTCTGGAAGAACTCAGGGAAAACATAAGCAAAAATTGCATAAGATGCAAAGGTGGTTGTGGATAGATTATGGCCTCACATCAACGGGATCAGAGGTCAATTAAAATCAAAATCAGAGGTTTTTCTTATTGGGGGGTGGGGTGTTCAGGGCTATAGCATTGATATATAAGGACCACTAGTTAAAGGAATCTTTTATTATCTCCATGTAAAATTGTTTGAAATTTCGTTGCTAAGGAAAATTCACATACATTTATTTTTATGTGGCATTTTATACTTCCTGATGGACCATCTTTCTTATGTAAAACACTATAATTTCATAAAGGGCATACGCTCCCATGCACCCCCAACCTGCATTATTCTCCTCACACTGACCTTAAAACTGAGGTCAGGGTGCACAGGACCTCACTGAATCTCACTTTCTCAGCTCCATTTTGTTAGAAGGTGCCTTTCAAAGATAACTTTTCTTGCTAATCAATTAAAGTAGCGAGAATTTTTGAAATCACTCAACTATTCCAGGCAAAGGGGCGAAAGGACGAAGGGCAGGATGAGAGGTGAACTGCCTGATCCTCCTAATGAAAATTTCAAGGAGCCTTGGTTTATAAACACTGCAAAATCCATTCCAAACAAAAACATCAGCTTTCACCAGAGCTTGGCTATTAGCCAGCAGTGAAGGAGAGATTGACCTGATTTCGGTTGATTGCACAATATGAAAACTGACTTTTTCTCCCTAGACCCAGAGTTAATAGTTTTATTTGTGTCCTCCTGATCAACAAAAAGAGAACACTCCTTTAGAAAGAGAGCATGCTCCAAGAGGAGCCCCCTGCCTGGATGGACCCTTCCCATGCTACAGAGACTCAATGCTTCATAGGGAAATGTATATGTTTTAATGCAAAAAAAATCAGCAGAAACAGCATACATAGTGACTATAGCAAATGCAAGTGAAAAAGAGTCCTGAAAGAAAGCTAAACTGAGAAAATGAAAAGCCAAAAATGATCCCAAGGACATTATATTGAAATGTAGGATCATGGATTCAGAGCAGAAATAGACCTTAAAGGTGATCAAGTCCTACCACCCATTTTTATGGATGAAGAACTAAAATCCAGGGGTTTAAGTGACTCACACATGGTCATACAGGTGACAAGGACATAGGTCACATTACTGCCAAGCCTGGGTTCTTTTCCATGCACTATGCTATGTCCATTATACAGACCTCCCTGGAGGCATGCACCAAGAGGTGAGAAACTACTCAGGCAGAACACAGGACGTGTTACTAGACAGGTCATTCTGTCTGCTATTTTTGCTTAACTTTTTTCCTTTGTTACAGGGAAAGGTTCAATTTGGGGGAGGGAGAGAGGAGGTAAATTTAGATATGACATCTAAGAACAAAAGGTGTCCGTAAGACTGATCATTCTTTCCCTTCATTTTCCTTCCTTCCTCTTTCCTTTTCTTCCTTTCTTTCTTCCTCCCTTCCTCCCTTCTTTACCTTTTTTTCCTCCTCTCACTCCCTCCTCTGTGTCCTTTTTCTTTCCTCCCTCCTTCCCATTTTCCTTCCTTTCTCCCTCTTCTCCCTTTCTTTCCTTCCTTCCTTTCTTTCTTCCTTCTTTTTTTTCCTTTTTTTGGGTTTCCCTATCTCTCCCAGAATAGAAATGCAGTACCCACTTATAGGCCTAACTGACCCACACTGCTGATCACTAAAATAATTTAACTTGCTTCATTTCCAACTGAGGCTATTTCTTCCTTCCTCTTTCTGCATGATGGCAGCCCACTCCCAGGAGCTCCTTGTGTTAGCACCAGACTCAGTGCAGTCTTTGGATTGACTTAGCTCAGTGCAGCTTAGGATTCCTCACCAGCCTCAGTCTCCTCAGTAATAAGGGACTACAGACTACAGCCTTCTCTGCCAAATGGATTCCAGACTGAAGCAAGGGATTTTAGCATCCCACAGACACCAAAAGAAGGCGAGAGAAGCTTCCATCACACTGAGTGTACCCTGTAGAGTGAACTTCCTATGAGAAGACACAGACAAGAGTCACATAGGGTGAAGAGGTATGGTGCGTTACAATCAGTAAGTCCCATGAGAGGTGATGATGTGACCCAGGAGATCATAGAACCATTTGATTATTTGGATATAATTACTCAGTGAATAAGCATTTATTAAGGCCCTGATATGAGATAGGTACTATACTAAGTATTAGAATAAAGTACAAGAAAATACAAAGTGAGCATTGCCTTAGGCTGATATGCTGGCCTACGTGACCTCTGCAGGGGTGAAAGTGTTTCTGCGCAACCGTAAAACAAAACTATAGATACATGTTAAATCTGCACACAGTCAATTCTCCACTCTCAGTGCTAATGAAAGGGAGAAGCAGCCTGGGGAAGAGAGGTGAGGTGGGGGGATCTGAAGAGAGGTAAAAATATTTATAGCTAGCATTTGTCTAGTACTTAATGGTTTGCAAAACATTTTTTCATCTCATATGATCACCTCAACAACCCTAGGAAGTCGATGCCATTACTATCCCCATTTCACAGGTGGAGAAATGGAGGCAAACAGAGGTCAAGTGACTGGTTCAGGGTATACAGCTAGTAAGTGTCTGAGATCAGATTTGAACTCAAATCATCCTGATTCCAAGTCCAGCTCTCTATCCACTATGGCACATCACATCTTAATGCACAGCATGTTAGAGCCTGAAACCTTCACAAAACCCACTTTTCATTGGCTGTCACCATACCTGGAATGCTCTCTCTCTTCATCTCCATCTCCTAGCTTCCCTGGCTTCTTGAAAGTCCCCATTAAAAAACTCACCTCATCTTTTCCCGAATCCCCCTTAATGCTAATGCCTTTCCTCTGAGAATATCTCCAGTTTCTCCTGTGTAAAGTTTATCTGTCCATAGCAATTTGTCTGTTGCCTCTCCCCGTTAGACTGGGCCCCCTGGGAGCTGGGGCTTTCTTCTTATCCCTGGAGCTTAGCACAGTGTCTGGGACATAGGAGGAGCTTAGTAGATGCTTCTTAACTTGATGACTTCTACTGACTTGTAGAGGGATTGCATCAACATGGGAGGGGGGTGCCTAAACCTAGGAAATGACAGGTATACAAAGTACTTCACAGAACTGTCTTTCATACACTCCATATTTCAACCAAACTGACCTCCTTGTGGTTCCTCAAACTCAACATTCATTCTCCTACTTTCCTGCTTTTGTCCAGAGGGTGCCCCATGCCTAGAACTCCGTGCCTTCCCAACTATGACTTTAGACTCCCTTGTTTCTTTCCAAGTCCAGACTATGTACCTCATCCCATGGGAAGCCTCTCCTTTGGGATTAGTGGTGTTTTCATTCTCAAATTATGATGTATTCACCTCTCTCTGTACCCCTGAAAAATAAAATCTCCTTGAAGACAGGACTTGTCTTTCCCTTGGGTCTTTCTATTTCCTGCACCAAGAATAGTGCCTTTCACGGCACTGATTCTTAATAAAAGCTGCCGAATCGAATGGATTTGAATTTTATTCATTTGAAGTAAACAATAAAATTACCTTTTAAGGTTGATGTTGGTCGTTTCCCCCTGACACCACTGTGACTTTCAAATGCAGATATGTTTTCTTCCGGATGATTTATCTTCCTAATTAAGTCTAGCTTAGCCTAACATTAAAATTAAATTACTTTCCCTGATCCTACACCAAATGAGCATAGGGATAGCCATTCCTGCAGAGGGAGGGCTAAACGGCTGAGAAGAGCCAGACTGAGATCAAATATGGGCCAAGGGCAGTCCATTTTTATTTGGCATTTAAGGCTCTTTGCAACCTGAGTGCTTCTTACCTTTCCAATCTTGACACTTTACTCCCCCCACAAACTCTATGATCCAGCCTCACTGACTGACTTAACTGTTCCTTAAACACAACATTCCACATCTCCTTTCTCTGAGCCTTGGCACTGGCTGATGGCATGGCCCTCCTCATTTCTACTTCCTAGAATTCCTGCTTTCTTTCACTGCTTAGCTCAGATATCATCCTAGGCAGAAGGCCTTCTACCGTCCTCCACCTGCCAGAGTCTTCCCATCTAAGATTACTTTCCATCTATTCTGTGTCTATCTTGTACACCGCCATCTGTTTTCCTTTGTCTTCTCATTTAGAACATGTATTCCTTGAGGACAGAGACCATTTCTGCCTTTCTTTCTTGAATCCCAAGCACATAAAGTTCTGTTGACTGACTGACCTTATTAAAAGGCAATAAACTATAAAACCTTAAAAGAAATGTTGAGTATAGGCCTGAATTCTTTTTTTAAAACTTCCCTTGGCTCCAACTTTACCTTGAACTCCATTCTTTATTCAGCCCACCTTGCAAGGTTGTTGTAAGGATCAAATGATATAAAACTGTAAAGTGCTAAGGGCAGTGCCTGGCCCATAGTAGGGGGTACCTGTTAGCTATTATTATTTAAAAGAGGAGATTATTGGGATTAAAATCTCTTTTATTCTTGCCTCATTAAGTATCATGCAGTTGCCTCTATGACAGCAAAGTCCTTTGTTACTTTTGTCCAGAGAATTATCTCGCACAGATTGCACAGAATGTTAGAGAAGGAAGAGAACTCAGAAGTCACCTATTTAAACCGGAGAAAGGGATGTGGAAAATGAGGCCCTGATAGAACAAAGGTCCCATAAGTGTTAATGGCAGAGTAGATCGGAACTCACACTTTTTCTGATCCTTCTTCATTCCAACACCTTCCCTCTGTTGACTACCTCTAACCTACCTTGTGCATAGAACATTCGTACAATGGTTTGCATGTTGCTTCCCCCATGAGATTAGGAGCTATTTGAGAAAAGGGACTATCTTTTACCTTTCTTTGTATCCCTAGCAATATATAATAATGCCTGAAACAAAGAAGGCATTTTTAACTAACTGGCTGGCTTCTCTCTCCCAGGCCAATGGTGCTGGTTGATTTTTTTCCCCCACTGAATAATTTTGTGTTTTCTCTAGGGTTGAATTGAGTATGACTTGTACAAAACATCCAGTTCAGCACTGAGTATTTATGGTGATAAATGACGACTCTTACTTGGTCAAAGTGGAAAGGATTAGTGTTTTTGAAAGCCAAAAGCAGATGAAGTTTACTGCTGCTAAAAATGATTAAATGTATCATGGGAATTACAACCATGAGGAATCTTTTTATAAACCATCATTTAATCTAACATTGGAGAACTTTAATTCTCTGCAATACATCAGCTGGTAAGTGTCCTATACAGTTCAGAATAATGCACCACAATACAATCTAATGAGTTCCATATATAAGACAAATTTTCTTACTTTTGGAAAAATAGGAGGCTCCTACAGCATGAAGGAGGTTAAATTAGGCAACATCTAAGGGTAACATCCCTTTAAACTATAATGTTCTATGGAGCTTTCCTTTATGGAAAATGGCAGCCACAAGATGGTGTGGGGTGCTGGGCTTGGAGCCAGGAAGACCTAAGTTACAATACTCCCCGGACACTTACTGACTGTGGGACCTTGGACAAATTTCTTGATCCATCTGAGCCTCCATTTCCTAATTAGTGAAAAGCACTTACCCCTAGGGTTGTTTTGAATATCAAATGAAATGTTTATTTAAAATGTTTCATACACCTTAAAGCACTTTTTAGATGTCACCTACTATCATAGTTGGCTCAAATGACCCTGACCTCAGGCAAATATGTGTACTATTAGGGTAGTGACAAAGGTCTCTTTGGAAGATCAACAACTTGTTGTCTTCTACCATCACCAAAGACACCAGAAGGAAAGGAAGTCCTTAAGGGGCCTCCTCAATGAGATCTATGCTAATTCAAAAGAGATTAGTTCAACAATCCTTATAGGAAAAATTAAATGGATGAAAAATGGCATACAGTGGAAAGGCCAATCCATTGGGTAAGAATATCATTTGGTGCTGTGGGCACCATCATCCTTCCAGTCACCCAGGTTCTTAATCTCAGAGTCTTCCCCCAACTCTTCTCTCTTCCGATAACCCATATCCAATAAGTGGGCAGGACCTCATCTGCCTCAGCTTTCTCATATGTGAAATGAGGATAATAATAGCACCTACCTCCCAGAATTATAAAAGGAATAAAATTAGATAATATATGTGCATCATTTTACAAACTTTAAAGTGCTACATAAATGCCAGCTCATTATTATTAACAATATCATTTTAAATAATTAAATATTTCATGAATTAATTATTTAAATATTAAAACAAGTGTTAATTAATATTTATTACTATTATCTATTAAAATGGGAAACAATGTTCACATTTAAGTTTCTACTTCAAACTCGTAATTCTTATAAAATAAGCAAACTTATTTAGTAATCTGGAATCCTTGGCTATCTTTACTCTCCTTCCTTAGAGCTATCCTTAAGGCTTCCTTACCCAATTAGATTTCATTTCTTCTTGTTTTCCTGTCTCCAGGGGAGATGAAGACTACAGGTTGCTCAGCATAGAACAATAGATGAAAAACCCTAGCCGAGATCTAGCCCAGATAGGAAAAGAAAAGTAGAAGGACCTTCAAGTCCCTGGGTCAGAGGGAAGTCATCAAACATTTGTTAAGCAGCGACGTTTTTTTTTTTTTTTCCTAAGCACCAGGCATAGTGCTAAGTTGAGGGGATACAAAGAAAGGGGAAAAGTAGCCCTGTTCTCAATGAGTTCATAATCTAATGGGAGAGAGAACATACAACCATCTATACACAAATAAGTGATACACAGAATAAATTGGAAATAATGGAAGGAGAGCAAGGTAGTGCAGTGGATAGAACACCAGCCCTGGAGTTACGAAGATCTGAATTCAAATTCATTCTCAAATACTTACTAGCTGTGTGACCCTGAGCAAGTCACTTAACCCTGATTGCCTAAAAGAAAAAGTTACTAGTGAAATTTTTCAGTGGATAGAGCACCAGCCCTAGAGTCAGGAAGACTTGAGTTCAAATCCTGTTTCAGAAACTTGACACTTATTGGCTGTGTGACTTGCGCAAGTCACTTAACCCCCATTACCTTGCAAAACACAACAAAAGCAAACAAAAAAAGCAGACTTTGAAAAAAGAAAAATATTGGAAATAATCAACAGGAGTAGGGCATTCGCATTTAAAGAGATCAGGAAAGGGTTCCTATAAAAGGTGCCATTTTAACCGGGACCTAAAGGAAGCTGGTAGGTGGAAGTTTAGGAGAGAGAGAGAGAGAGCATTGTAGGTGTGAGAGACAGTCAGTGAAAAATGTGCGGAGAACAGAGATGGAATATTGGGTACAAGGTACAGTTTGAAGGAACGGGCATACCAGTCACATCAATTAATATAAGATTTGTTTTTTTTATAATTTTAAAATATTTTAATAATTTTATTATAACTTACTTTATTTTTTCCTATATAGGCAAAAGTATTTTAAACACAAATGATTACAAGCAGATATATTCACATTCAACTTTAAAATATAAGTATCTCTAGTATGTGCAAATGCACTGTGTCAATTTACGTCTCTTGGTCCTTCAAGGTGTTCTTCAATTTCAGTCCCTTTTTAAGTATGCTGAGTAGCAGCAATTAGATAGCCCCTTCCTTGCCCCATTCATTCGCAGAAGTAATGTGGGCCCCTTCCCCCAACACTTGAGGTTCTCCATCACAGCCCACAGCTCACTTTCCTACTTCAGTGAAAGCATAGGAGATACAGTGGTTTCCATGGCAACAAGCCCAATTTCAACATTTCCTGGCCTCCTGCATGGAGCCACTAATGTCACTGGCTAATTGCACAGGCTACATATAACAAAAGCAAGGTGTCTTGGACCTGAATCTATGAAACTGCATGAAACGCAAGCTCAAACTTGACCAACTTAAAGGAAGCATTTCAACGTCAGTGGAGGTGGGGGGGGGGGAGGAGAGGGGGGAGGTGCAGTTCTTTTTATCTATTTCATCCAAAGGCCAAAACAAATTGCCTCCTGCCAGTGTGTTGAAGTCATAAAAGATCAGATAGCACATCCACCCAGGGCGCTAAGACCCACTGAATAAAACAAGGAGACACACTCACTACAGGGATGAACCCAACCAGATTCATTCAGCATTTATGAAACTTCCACAGGGTTGCAAACACTGTGCTAGGATAGAAACACAAAGACAAATAGGAAAAGGCCCTTGGCCTTGAGAAGCTGACATTCTGGGTAGGGGGGTAGGCTAGGGAGGAGAACAAGGGACAAACCACATATTTACAGATAATGCCCAAAGGTGTTTGCTACTATCAAGGAGCATGACCTATGCCCTATACAAAGTCCAAATAGAATCACAGGAACGGAGATATAGAGTTGGAAGAGCCATGAGATGGCCTCTGGTCCAATTTACTCATTTTATAGATGAGCAAACTGGGGATGAAAGGGTGACTTGCCAAAGGTTGCACAGGTAGTAGGTAGAGGGATTTGAACCCAGGTTCTTTAACTCCAAATCTAGTTCTCTTTTCACTACTCTGCTCCCTCTGAAGAGAATCTTATTAACAGAGAGGAGCCCCAGGGGCTCCTGCTGGTCCATGACTTTGTCCTAATTACCTGAAGCCCAGAGCAAAAAGAGATCAGCCTAACCATCCTTCTTAGGAAAACCAGGTGGATGAAGGATGCATATTGTCCAGATTGCAGGCATGCACTTAGTCAATCAGTAAGCATCTATTCTATGCCTACGATGTGCCTAGCACTGTGTTAGCCCTGCAGTTAGACAGGTAGGAGAATGAGTTAGTATATTGGCAAATACAACATATTTTGTTGCTTTCAATGTGTCCAACACATAAACAAGAATTCTAGATAAACAATGAATTACAAAGAGAATTGAATAGTGGAAGGAGATTATGCTGCCGAAACTGTCATCTTTGTCATGTCTTCAGCACTCATCACAGTGCCTCGCATATAGTAGGCGCTTAATAAGTATTTGTTGAATTAAAGGGAATTGAATCACATTTAGGAAATTTAACTGCTCTCTTAATAATTCTGAAAGTATTTGCTTATAAAAAAGTCCATTTAAAAAACTATATGCATACATATGTGTATATATGTACACATGTCCTCTGGGTACGTGCACTGTACATGTACATTTATATGTGTACATGTGTTTTGTATATGCTAATATGTTTGTACCTGAATACAAGTATATGTACACTAGCTCATGAGCTCCTTGAGGGCAGGGCCTGATGTTTGCCTCTTTTTTAATATCCTCAGCACTTACAGTGCAAGACACATAGGACGTACTTCATCAACCTTTACTGACCAACAGGCGTCATATCGATATTCTCTTGGTGCTATGATAAGGCTGCAAATCATGAAGTATCACAATCTAAAAATCAAAATTGCAAACTAGAAGGACTTCAGTGATCGCCCAGGTGAATTCCCTCATTTTACAGAGGAGAAAACTGAATCACAGAGAAATTAAGTGATTTGCCTATGGTCACACAAGTAATAATATTGATTGTCATTATTTACTCACGCCCAACACTTCCTGATGCCCTTTGCAGTTTACTTGTTAAAGACACTGGAGAGGTTTGCCCTTTCCTTCTCCAGATCATTTGACAGATGAGGAAACTGAAGCATCAAGGTTCAATGACTTGCTCAGGGTCACAGCTAGTAAGTATCTGAGACTGGATTTGGGCTTAGGAAAGTTAAGTCACTCTATTCACTGAGCCACCAAGCTGCCCAAATAAATGTAGAGATAGAATTTAAACCCAGATATTCTTATCTCCAGGTCCAGCAGTCTACCCAGTTTTTCACTTTCTATTCTATTTTCTATTTTATTTTTCTATTCACACACTATTGCTAATGGGCAATGAAAAAAAATCATGTTAGGATCAGTTAGACTGCTACAAGAAAAACAGTACGAAAATCATTAGCAAAGACGTGGGACTAGAAAAGGAGTAAGGCTAGCCTATCTACTAAGAGAGAGGCAGGGTTATGCTGGTGCCAGCTTGAAGGAGCTCAAAAATCCAATTGTTCAGTTTTCACCATGAGCATTTACACTTTGGAAATTGGCAAATGCTACAGTCAGGACTTGATTTGTATTTTATTATTATTATCTTAAGAATGTGATAGACAAAATGTTAATAATGAAGATTAAACTTAAAAGTATGCTTTGTATAGATTTTTTGCAGAGAGAAAAAACACTACTGTCAACATATATCAGGACACCCCAGGAATGAGGGAGGATGGATGGACAATGACAGTGCTTTTTGGTTAGCTACAACATATTAAAAGAAAAAGAAGGCCTCCAGAGCATTGACTGATTCATTAAGAGATGTGGACAAGACCCACACATGATGGGAAAAGTACCCCTGGACAGAGTAACCAAACCAATGAGATCTCTAAATCCACTGACACGTTAACGCTAAATGGTGACTACCAAGAGAGCCCAGAATTGTATTTGGTTATTATTACCCATTTTACAAAGGAGAAAAACTAGATCCAGAAATAAACAAGATCCAGCAAATTATACATCCAGAAAAACAAGATCCAGAAAAGTCACAAGGTCACACAGAAGATATCAGAGCTGAGGCTTGAGCTCAGGTCTTCTGATACCTGCACCATTGTGGACTTACAGCCACCACCCAGGAATTCTCACTGGCTGAAGTGAAACTTTTCCAAACGTATCCTGTTGGAAAATATCTACTTGCCTAAATTTGACTGAAATTTCTGCATTGGTTAATGTCTCACTTAATTACTTGTTAATTTTGTCTAGGTTGGTTTTGCTTTGTGACAGTGGCCCTCGCAGTAATCTGACCCTGGAGTCACATCTGCAATCGCCATTAACCCAGAGTGCCACATGCTTCTGCATGCCCTGTGGAGACGTGCAATAGGACATTCTAATCTAGATACCAGAGGTCTCTGAGAGCAACAAGTCTCCTAGAAGGAAGCCAGATACGACTCCGGGTGTTACTGTTTCCTCTCATAAAACACTACTTCATGTCTCTTCAGCTGAACAATAACAGTCTTCAAGCCAAAAGGATGTGTCAAAACTCACTGTCTTTTCCCCAAAACTCTCGCATCTTCTGAGAAAGCTATCACCTACGGCCAAGGGCACCAACATCTTCCCAGTGACCCAGGTTCAATATCATCCTCAAACTTTCCCCTATACTCGTCCGCCATAACCAACTTGCTACCAAGTGTAATTGTTTCTAACTTCATAACATTTTTCCTATATACTCTTCTCTCCACTCTCATCAGATACCTGGACTATGGCACTAGCTTTCTTCTTGGTTCTGCTTGGTCTCCCTGCCTCAAGTCTCTTCCCTCTCAAATCCAACTTCCACTCAGATACCAAAGTGACCTTCTATAGCTCAGACTCATTTCTTAACAAACTCCAATTGCTTCCTGTCTTCCAGGATAAATATGAAATCCTCAGTTTACCTTTCCTTCCATCTTACTCACTAACATATACTCTACAATCCTACTTCCTTGCTTTTCAGTCTCCCAACTTTTTTACTTTATCACTGGTCTTCCTTCATGCCCAGAATGACCTCCTTAGTTACAACTCCAGGGTTCCTTCTAGGATCAGTTCAAATCCTATCTTCTGCAAAAAAAAGCCTCTCCTGGTACTCCATCCACCCACTCATTTGTTACCAACTTCCCTCTGAGGTCATGTTCCATTTAAGAGATATCTATCTTATATGTGTATAGTTCTCTGCCTGTTATATCCTCTATTAGATGCTCCTTGAAGGCAGGGACAATCCTTTGCCTTTCCTTAAATCCTAGCACTCAGCAGTGTTTGGCACATAGTTTAACCCATGTTTGTTTTCTTTTCTTCTTGTCCAGGCACTTTTCAGTCATGTCCAACTCTTCATGATCCCATTTGGGGTTTTCTTAGCTCCATGCCAAACACATATGAGTTCTTTTGAGAAACATCAAGATTCATTTGTAAAATATGTAGGTGGTCATTTTCCCATGACAACATATCGAAGTCAGAACTAACCATTTTTGTAGCTGAGGTAAATACGACAAAATAAGCCCTTGAACATTGCCATCAATGACAAACTAGTCAGTAGTAGTCTAGTAGTAGACTAGGAAACTACTAGACTAGTGAAATACTAGTAGACTAGTCAGTAGTAGTCAGTAGTAGACTAGGAAAGAGTTTACCCAAGAGCTCACCAGGTGGTTGCTTCCTATTTTTACCTAAGTATTCTTGCTAACTGGTTTAAGTTCACTTGTTTCTAATCTATTAATGAACTACAGGTGCTGTCAAAGTCCTCTTAGCACCCAGGACACGAAGCCCCAATTTTCCCACTTTGGTAACAGTTCTATGGAATATTAAATTGACCAGCTCTGAATGTGTGCAGGCATATAGCCATATCAACTGTATCCCACCGCTTATTAAGTAGGCTTCAATTTATCTGTTTGAAAGCTCATTTTAACTTTCCATGTCTCCACATATTCAAAGGATGTAACAAAGTTGTATATGGGTCATGAATCCTTCAAACATGTCTGACTATTTTTCAAAGGTTTAGGTCTCCAAATACTCCTTAATGAGCTAAAAAGAAATTTGTTTTAACCTTTCAAATTTTTAGCCTGCTTCCTTTCTACATTCAAAATCCCCAATATTATGTTTCAAAGAAAAGCACATTTGTTTGGTGTCCTAATTGCCTTGGGGCCATTTTTTTTAAATGGCAAAGAAGTTGCCAGCAGGGGCACACATCTGAATGTTCAGTTTAAGGATTTTTCAGAGAGCTTTTAGAATATGGCACCCAGGGCTCTTCCATAGTCACATGAAGCCCAAGTTAATTCATATCATGCGGCCTCCAAGCCCCAGTTTCTTTTAAAAGATTAAATAAGGTTAGACTAAATGTCGAGCAAGAAGGAGGAAAACAATTTTCTTTTAATGACAGGGAGGAGGAGGAAATAGAAGGTGACTCCCACCCACTTTGCCTTGGTGATGGAGCGGTTTATAGGTGGGTTGTACATGTGTATAGATAAGAGCTGCTTTCATTACCACCAGCGAACAGAACCACTCCCTTCTCCCTAGGCAGCTACAGCTCTGCTACCAGTTACTAAAGGAGAGAGGACCCAAGACCAGAGGCAATCACCCTACTTCACCACACCCTAGGGACACCTTTGGGAGTGCTCACCAGTTATAAAGAATTCAACTGACTTCTCAATCACAATTCAAAGATTTGACAAACACACACACACACACACACACACACACACACACTCGCAGAAAAAAAATCAGCATTAGAAGTAACCCAAGAAAGATGATTTAGTCCAAATCAGATCTACGCAAGAATTATATCCACAACAAGCAAGCACAACCTCTGCTTGAAGACTTTACGTAAAGAGGAACTCACTACCTTGGGAGGCAGCCCATTTCACTTTTTGACAGCACCGATTGCAAACTGACCCTTATACTAAACCAGTATCTACCTCTCTCTAGCATTTACCCATCACTCCCAGCTCTTCCTTCAGGGACAAAATAGAACAATCTTCTTCCGCAGGACAGCTTTCCAAATTCATAATGATTGCCACCATGGTCTCCCTAAGACTGTTGTTTCCTCCAGCAAAAACCCCCCCAGATGTTACAAACTACTGTTATGTAAAACCAGGTCCTGCCTCATCATTATTCAGGTTGTTCCCCTTTAAACCACTCCCCTTCTTAAAATGCATCACCCAGAGCTGAACAGAATGTGGTCTGACCAGAGGAGAGGAATTTGGGATGATTACTGCCTTCACTTTAGATGCTACGCTTCTATTAATGCAGCTGATTCAATCAACACACATTAAGCACCTTCTGTCTTCCCGGAATTGTTAGATGCTAGAGGTATGAGGACAAAAGCAAGATAGTCCTTGTCCTCAATGAGCTTCTATTCTGTTGGGAAAATAAGATAGGTATATACATCATTAAATACAGTGTGTGTGTATGTATCTCTACATGCTTTATATACGTATGTGTGTACATATGAAGTTGTACATATATATGAGAGAGAAAAACAGGCAGAGAGAGACAGAGAGACAGACAGAGACAGACAGAGAGACAGAGAGAGAGACAGAGAGAGAGACAGAGAGAGACAGAGAGAGAGAGAGAGACAGAGAGAGAAAGTGCTAGCTACTGGGAGAAAGGGGAGAATCAGGAAAAGCTTCCTGTAAGAGGTACCAAGAGCTGAGGAAGCTAAGAATTCTAGGAGATAGAAGAGAATAAAGAGAACTCCAGGAACAGAAGCCAACCTACACAAAGGCACAGAGAAGCAAGAAGGGATACTGTGTGGGGGGAACAATGAGTAGGCCATTTATGACTAGATTTAAAGGGCTTGAAGAAAAGAAATGTGTAATAAGCCTGTAAAGCTAGGGTGGCATCAGATGGGGAACGAGCCAAACACCCTCTGACTCAATGACCCAGTCATGCATCTTCCCCAAGTCAAAGATTGAGAGCCATAGATCCCATAGCTCCTTTTATTAAGGCGGTGATGGTTCCACTGTACTCTGTCTACCCTCAGTGACCTCACTTGAAATATTGTCTTCACTCCTGAGTGCCATAGTTTCAGAAGGCTATTAACAATGACATTAACATTTATATGGAACTTTAAGTTTGCAAATCACTTTGCTCATGTTATCTCATTTGATCCTCTTAACAATCTTTTGAGGTAGTTCTACTTTTATCCCCATTTTACAGCAGAGGAAAGTGCCGTAATGAGTTGAGAGAGTTTAAATGACTTGTAACTGGAAAGTATCCAAAGCAGGATTTGAACTTAGCTCTTCCTGACTCTAAGCCACTGTGCCAACTAGCTGTCTATTCTGGAGAGCATCCAAAGTAGGGCCACCAGGAGAGTGAAGGATCTAGAGTTCAGGACGTGTGAAGATCAGTTGAAGGAACTGGGCAATAGGCATATTTTATCTCCTTCATCTTTCCAGTGTAGATGCACAGACCAAATTCCTTTGAGTGATTACACGTATCTTCCCAGAAGCTCTGCAATATGTTGGGCTTTGATGAAATCAACACAACGTTAACTGCAAACACGAGCATATGGAGGACCTCAGTATCTGTGCTGGGTCTCGTCCATCACAGTGATGACCATCTTTGGGGAGCAGACATCTCCTTGTTTTATGCCTCACTGATTTGTCTACTTCAGCAGAGGGTCATTGGACAGATTATTTCCATTTTATTCCTATTTATTCCTATTGTTAAATCTTCTAAGAATCTTGAATTCATTTCTGTATGGCTAGGAATCACTCTGATATATGGGTAACATTTTATTCAATCAATCAATACTTCTTCTCAATAAAAAAGAAAACAATAAACATAATGAGATTTTACATTCTCCAAATCTTTCAATCAATTGTGAAATGGTAAAGATATGTTCCATATTTTAATATTGCCTACTCGTTTCCTAATAATGTCCTTATTGAAGATATCCTCATTTTCCATATTTGTGACTCTCATAGTTTTGTGTAGATTGAAGAGTGTATGCGTATCCTTTTGGTAGTTATTGATGCTGTCTCACATTTTTTACTGCTAATAAGTTTTTAGACTTTATTAGTTGTAGACTATGAGTAAACTTTAATTTGGCCCAGCCCCATAAGTGTGGGTTTCTGGAAGAGCTAAGTCACCAATTCTGACATTGTTTCTATAACAAAACCAACGAAAAGAAAGAAGTGACAGATAAATGGAAGGATGGCTAACAGAGACTTCTGGGAGAAGCAAAAAAAAAGAAGTTGATGTAGTGTTTTATTTTATGCCCCAAAGCAGCAAAATATATTATTTCAAGGAATATTTGGTCATCACATATTGTTTATTGGGTAATAAATATTTTCAAAAAGACTTCCATTAAAATAATTATAGCCTGGGCATCAATATTAATTGCCAAGGATGACCTGGTAGGAAAATCCTACAAATAACTTGATAAGATCCACCAGATCCAGTCACCATACACTCTGATACTTAGTGTCTTTGATGCAAGGGCAGGAAAGGGTGTTGATTTGAGAAATTTATGGGAAAGCATGACTCAAGAATGAAAGAAAGAAGTTGAAGACTTAAATTAGAGAAAAGTTCCATGCTTTTCTATCACTTATATTTGTATGATTTTATATGTAAATTACATGTTTACACATGATATAAATTAAATATTTATACATTATTTATTTGAAAAACATTATTCAGTCTTGGACATGACAAATACCAAATAATGCCATAAAGAAAGAAAGAAACAGAATTTTAACAGTCAAGAGAAGACCTGTTATTGATGTGTTATCGTTGAATTAGCTGTTTATATATATATAGACAACTCATCAGATGCCTTAAAATTAAGATCAGAATTACTTTTAAAAATGAGAAGAAATAATAACAGGAAATATAGTATACAATTGAAATAACTCTTAAATATTTAAAGAAATTGTTGAAAATGGAAAATGGATGAGAAATTATATAAGCATTAATTATAACCATTTTTTTGAGATGTTTAACCAATGTGTATGAAGTATCATGAGACCCAAAGAACCTAGTCAAAAAATATCTGGCTTATTTCATTCCTTTTCAGGCCACACTCTGACTCTCTAGTCTTCCTATCTCACATATACCACAGAAACATCTTCATCCTGGAACTTTCCTCCATCTCTAGACTTCTCTTACTAGACGTATACTCTGCCCCTGTGACCTCTTTAATTTGATTAGTTGGTTCCTCTCAAAGATTCCCAGAACAACTCTGTCTTCTTTCCTCTCCATGTGCCTCTCTGAACTTTCTCTACCATACTCCCATGAACTTTCCCATCTCTTTTCATCTTGCTTTCATGTTGTGTCTTCTCACATTACAATGTAAGCACTTTGAGGGAGAAAGCTCTTTCTTCCTTCTTGTATTTGTATTTCCAGAACTGAGGATAAATCTGGCACTTAGCAAGTCTTAGCAAAGGATTGTTGACTAGATTTACTTCCCAAACAGAAATGGCTGTCTGAGGCAACAATGGGTAAGAATATAAAATTATTTGCAAAATCTTTCAAAGGAGGATGATGGATTATTATGAGCCACATCATCACATAAAATAAAAGAGAAGCAACAGAAGGTAAAAACCAGTTTTTAAAGAAAGTGTGACAAGAAAGCCAACTAAGCAAAGTCATCCCAGGGTCATTCAAGGAGAAAATGGAAGAACTTAGACAGAAGGGAAATGGAAAAAAATTTACAAAAAATAATTTTAACAAGTATTTTGCTCCATCAAGGACAATGGAATGACCACATTTGAGTTCTAATATCATGGTTTGAGATGTGCTTACAGAGAACTCAGGAATGACACTAATGATGATAGAATGGCTTATAATCAGCCAATGTCCTCCTTTGAAAGATTTTGCAAATAGCTTATATTCTTACATAGAACAGAAAAAGTAGCTGAACTGAACCAAATACATATAAAAGAAATATGTGTTGGAGGTGATACACTATTGTCAGGCTATTAAGGGACCAATATACAAGGCATCTCAAAGAGGAGAAGATATCCGCAAAATTTTTTAAAAATCTCAGATCTAATTAATACAAAATAAAAGACAAAAATCCCTTTGACAATGTCCCCAACAAGTACAAATCCAATCTTCTCCTGAAGGCCTCCAGTGAGGAGAAAGGCAGCCCCACAAATTTCTTGTAGAGCTGTGTTAGGAAGTTTTCCTTACATCCAACTTAAATCTGCCTCTCATCAACTTCCACCCTTTGCACAACATTTTGCCTTCTGGGGACAAGCAGAGCTAGCTTAAATCCCTTTCTAAATGACAGCCTTTCAGATATTTGAGGACAGCTATCATGTTGCCCTTAAGTCTTCTGTATTCTAAATTTAAGGAACTGGGGACTCACATTTAACAGTATCTCATTTCTACAGGAATATTAAGGTCTACAAAGCAGTTTGCATACACACATGTACAAGTGCACACACACACACACACACACACACATGCACACATACCCCTATGAGGTAGAAAATACAAGTATCAGTAACCCTATTTTACAGATGAGGAAGAACACAGAGAATCCAAAAAGTTGAGGATTTGCCAATGGTCACACGATAAAAAGTATCGGAGCCTTGGATCTCAACTCTAGTTTTCTGCCTCCAAGTCCAACATTCTTTCCCCCCATACCATGCTGAATCATATGATAGAAATTCATTCTCTTTCATCATTCCAATAGCCTTTTATGAATATTCTCTAGTTCAACAGTATCTTATCTAAATTGTGGAATACAGAATTGAACACTAATTCAGACATGATCTGGCCAAGGACAGAGTAGAGTAGAGTTGGTTCTTGCCCATGTTATCATCATCATCATCATCATCATCATAGCTAACATTTATTTAGTGTCTGCTGTGGATCAGGCACCACACTAAGTGTTTTACAAATATTATCTCACTTGCTCCTCACAACTCTGGGAGGTAGATACTATTTGTATCCCCATTTTATATTTGAGGAAACAAGTAAACAGAGGTCAAGTGACTTGCCCAAGGTTACACACCTCGCAAATGTCTGAGCCTAGATTTGAAGGTAGATCTTCTTGACCCCAGATCTAGCTCACAACCTACTGTTCCACCAACTGCCCCTGATATCAATGCTATTAATACAGTGACTAAAACCCCAAAACTTCTTTGAAACTAGCTGATGTCTAGCCCTGTCTCTCCTATCTTATGATTAGAAAGGTGATTTTTTTCAAAGTGTGGATAATTTTACATTGATCCCTATTGAATATCAACTAATTCAATATGACAGTGTTCTAGGCTGCTGAGATCCTTTTCAATTCTTGACTCTGTCATCTAATGTGGGAACTCTCCCTTCCAGTTTTGTACTTTTTGGAGATTTCATGAACATGCCAATGTGTCAGAAAGTCACCTATTAGAAAGGTATGAATGCCCCTTACTCCCTGCTTTAGACGCAATGCCGCTCTGATAGCCCGCAGTAAATAGGTATGTTCCCAAGATGACTAGCACCTGAGAGTCAGGAGAGATGGATTCTTGGCCAGTCATCCTTTCCCCATGGTTTATTAACTTCTTTTGCTTTTCCTGCCCTCTCAATCTTGCTCAGGCTTCCAGACTCAAGTGAAGCAGAATTTCTCTATCACTACCACGACCTCCTGGGAGCAAGAAATGGCAACCCATAGGAGGAGCATATGGCAAGCTACCTTTGCTTACCTACACAACCTGAAAGAGGAGTTTATGGAACTTCACTTCCTGTCTTCCTCCGGCCTTTCATTTTCTTTTCCTGAGCATGGCAGAGACTAGCATTCCTGAGTTCAGGAGCTAGGCACCAGCCTCATAGGGGGAGACTTTGCTTACAATGCACTGATCCAAGAAAAAAGTGGAGTCCAACCAGAGAATCACCCTGCACTGGAAGGACTAATGCCATGTTATAGCAGAATACAAGCCTACCATTCCAACTTCTCCCTTGGACAGGACAGGTCTAAGGTGAATGGGAAGCATTTCCATAGTAGTCCCCCAAAGTAACTTTATCTTCTGGGTGAATTGAATGAACTACTTGAGTGCTCTATGTTTCTGTATGTGTTTATAGTCTCCTGCAAGTCCTTTGCATCCTAAACAGGCTTTTTTTCTGTCCTTAGTGAGATAAAGGCTGTCCTATAGCAAGTACCTATATTGTACATTCAGAGTCTACGCAAGAATTGGGACCCTTTTACCCACTTTTGAGAAAATTTAGACACAATCCCTGCTTAATTCTTATTTTTGAGATTTTCCCAGAGTAAATTCTGGGGTGAAAGCACAACTCAAAGAGAGAAGATACCCTATGGGGTTAGACCAGCTCCAGTCCATGAGAACCTGGAGTCTCCAGAAGGGAGAGGCCACGCATTCTTTTGAGAAGCAGAAGACTAGATAGCCAATGTTATACTTTTTTTGGAAACACTATATAATTCCACAGATGCTGCCCGGAGCAATTCTTGGTGATTTGTCTCTCAGGAAATGTGTTACATTGATTAAGAAGCAAGGTCAAGATGGACCAGAGTGGTGAAGACACTCTAAAACTGAGGTCTATTTCCTAAGGAAGAAAAATGAGACTGAGGCATTCTCTGAGGCTCAAAGTTCAGTTTACTGGTCAGTAATTAAGGGATCCAGGTATCTGTGGGGAGTCTTTGCACACTTAAACAAAGAATGAGAATTTCTAAACCAGACAGAAGGACCAGTGTTGTTGGTATCTGGGTCCTTGTCATGGATTGACTTATTTTCATGACACAATGACGTATTGATCTCCCTGATTCCCCAGTCTCATGACCCTCGACTCCCTCCCTTAGGCCTTCCTTTTCTTTCCTTCTTAGCCAAAGCCTGCCTGATTGGCACTTAAGTCACTCTGCACCTGTGTCCCTAGACCTCAGTTATATCCCATCAGAATCAACCTGCAATCACGAAAAGAAAGGGGAGAGAAAAATCAAGTGTCCTTGTTTCATTCCTGGCCAAATGCATTTATTTGCTCCCTGTCTAGTGATAGGTTATTGTCCATAAAAGTAACAAAGCTTCCCTTGAAGGGATCTTTGTTTATTTCTGATGTAGGCTGAGCACACCTGAGCTGTAGAAAGCCAATCATCTTGGCCCATTTGCAATGCCCCAGGCTGCCTCCCTCCACAGAACTCAAATACATCTTCCCATCTCCATACATCATGGGAGGCCCAGTCTTTGTGAGCTTTGCTTCCTCCCTGAACCCCACCAATTTACGATCTCCCTGGGGTGTTCTACTCACATATCAGGAAGTGTCCATAGTCCCTGTGCATTGCTAGTCCACTCCTGTTTCGCACAACCAGCATTTAAACAGACACAATACAAAAATAATTAAATCTGAATCTTATTCTGTCCCGGTGACAACTCAGCAGACAATTAATGATGATAAAAGGGCCTGCCAGCTGTTGCCTGACATGCCAACACAGACTTACCCATGCCAATGAAGATGGAGGCCTGGAGGGCAAATCCCTCTGGTCTAGTTTCTATTTGTCTTTAATTTTTCACTGCTAGAAAAGTAACACTCACTTTGGGGAAAATCAGATTCTTTCTTCCTCGCTCTCAAAAGCTCCAAGAAGGCAATCGGAAGTAATGGAATGTCTACAAAAAGAGAGAGCTTCCATTAAAACTAATTTTAGCTCTATCACTGGGGACAGTGAGTCCAGATCTGTCAGCAGAGGAAGTGAGGAGTCCTCTTAATCACTGGCCACATCGGTGATTACAGGTAGGTGTTGTATCTTGCTGTAAGAGATCAATTACAGGCAGGGGATATGATGAGGTACAGGGTTTTTCATAATGTGGCTGCTTCCCTCTAAACTAACTTCCATCACACTTAGGCCTATCAGCCCAATACTGCAAGCCTGGCTGGGACTGGAAGCTAGTAAAATAAACGGTCGCTCGCAGGGACACCAGGATTTTAGGGGCCTGGGCAGTCTGAAGGGAGATCACTGAGATAAAAGCACTCAAAACAATAGAGATGAGAAGAGACTAGAAGCCATGGAAGCTAGCTGCACATTCCAGTTTCAAAAGCTAATCCAAAAGCTCCCTCTTGAAAGCGATCCTCTACCAGTTTCATTAGTCACCGTCTATTTTATAGTTTTAGCCTCTATTCGAATCCACTTGGCTCTCACCCCCTGGAGGTCTTTGTTTTGAATTAAAGCAGTGCTCCCCATGTCTGCGTCATTCCCCTTATCTCACATGCTCAGTTCTATTTCTGAGCTCCATGGTCTGGGACCAAAGCTGTTCCTGAGGCACAAATAAGGCCAGGAAGAGGCCACGGGTTTTCAAGTAAGAGAAGGGATAACACTGAAAGCCTTGACGATCTACATTGGTATCATCCTCTTTCCCGGGCTCAGGACCGAGGTCACTGAGCCAGTCAGTTCAGTAGGTAAACAGCTAGATGAGGAGTCCAGAGAAGGGAATTCACATCCCAGTTCCATCACTACCTTGTAGTGTGATCTTGAGTAAATCACTTCCTCTCTCAAGGGATCAGTTTCCTCATTTACAAAGCGTGGGGATTATACTAGACTATCCCTGAGGTTCTTCCAGCTCTATGAATTTAAGAATTTTTACATTTGGGAAAAAAGGATAATGGACAATTCAAGAGTACAGGCTAGGAGACTCAGTTTTACCCCTGACTCACTAGAATCTCAGGCCTCTCTGACCCTCACTTTCCTCATATGTCAGTGAGGAAATAGAATCAGATGAACCTTTGCTTTAACATCTCATAGTCTACGATTCTATAATTCTTCACTGACATCTTCAATCAAAATGTGCAAGACTGTGGACAATGTCACTGACTTTTTAAGACTACAGAAGCCTACAGACTGGACATCCATCTAACTGTCCTTGAACTAGGCATTCTTAACCTGGGATCCATAGATTCTCCCAAGGGTCATGGGGTCCATTATCCTCTAACTAAAATTTAGTATTCCCTTCAGTTATTTAAAAACGTTATTCTGAGAAGGGATCCATAGGCTTCATGAGAAGAGTTCTATGAAGCAAAAACAGTTTAGGAAGGAAAAAAAGAAACATATATTCATTAAGCACCTACTATGTGTCAGGCACTGCACAATTTATCTCATTTGATCTAGTATCTCACTAGATCCTCACAAGAACCCAGGGATGTTGCTTCTATTATTGGCAGCATTTTACAGTTGAGGAAACTGAGGCAGACAGACGTCAAGTGACTTGCCACACAGTTAATTAATATATGTTAAGAATCCTTGCCATAAATGAGCCAATTTCTTGAAGAGTGTGTGTGTAGGTATGTATTTAAACATCAGAGTCAGGAATTGAACCAGATGTCCCGATGCTCACTATAGACACTTTTGACTATGGCCTACTGCCTAGAGGGAATGGACCACAACATCTCCAAAGAGGAGCCTTTGCTCCACATTATATCTGCAGCAAAGTGATGCATACTAAGAAATTTTGTCATTATTGTATTTGAGTAAGTAATCTCACTTTTTTTTTAAATTAAGGGAATTACATTGTACTGCCCCCTCCCTAATCAATGTGTGCTTTTCCTGGTCAAGGCAAGACCCTGTAATCAAAGTGGCAACTCCAAAGTTCTTTCTCTAAAGTAATTAACCCACATTCTTAGTAAGATTCATATTTTGGGCTAGTGGTGAATTTCAATAAGGAGAGGAAAAAGGAAGAAAACCTCCATTTAGCTTTATGCCTTCAAAAAAAAAAACCACCTTCACCTTCCTTCAGATACGATCTAGTTCCATACTACAACCTAAGGCCTGATAGCCAGTGTCAAAACATCAGCTTTTCCTGAGTCTTCTGGACCAGTTGGACAGATTTAGGTAGAATGGTTGGTACACATCCTCAACCACCCATTCTGGAGGGAAGACTTGGAGCCTATTTATGGTGTTATACAAGATGGTCATTGAAAGCAAAACAAAACCAAAAGAAAAAATAGAATTTTATGAGATATGCTAGAAATGGTTTTAGAACATTTTTGGAAGTTAGGTGGACAGATTATATAACTATTTAATTGAAACATGCTATTTTAGTGTAATGCAAGTTGTTTGATTAAAAACTTTCTCACTTTAATATGTCATGAGTGTTACTATATATTAATATGATGACTGAATTCTAATTGATACAGGAAGGAAGGAAGGGAGGAAGGAAAAGGAAGGGAAGGATAGGGAAGGGAAGGAAGGAAGCAAGGAAGAAAGGAAGGAAAGAATGGAGAGAGGGAGGAAAGGAGGAAGGAAAGAAGGAAGGAAGGAAGGAAGGAAGGAAGGAAGGAAGGAAGGAAGGAAGGAAGGAAGGAAGGAAGGAAGGAAGGAGGGAGGGAGGACTGAATGGGACAAGTCCAGGCAGTCTTTACAATGTCACCCAGTAAATCTGGAGTGTCTCTGGACAAAAACTATCCTCTGTCACCCTCTGGACAAAAACTATCCTCTGTGTTCCAGTCCAGTCCACTTCCCGTTAAACCTAATCCCATTATCCCCAGCTATACCCCAGATTGCTTCATCCTAGAATACTGACTTCCCTGATGGTGGCTGCTGAAATGAGCTCTAGGAGAGCATCCCTACTCCCTGATGTGTTCTCTGGCCTCCTAACCCAGAAAGGCCCAGAATAATCAAATTGCATACTGGATTATAACTCAAGGATAAATCCTGAGCAAACTGGGATTCCCAGACTACCAGACAGGAGCACATGCAGCAAGACGGCCCCAAGAAAAGAATTGCTGCCCAGTCACTGGTCTGTGACGATGAGAAGCCTGACCCCAGACAGACAGACGAAGGAGAACAGCAAAGGAAGCTTTCTCGGCCATAAACAATTTCTCTTTATTTCTCTTCTGGGTCCCAAGGCCTGTGATATGGCTTATATTTTTCATTTGTGGTGGTGTGTTTCAGATAATAAAAGTGTTCTTTTAAAATAATGGAGACTGTATTGAACCTAAAAATAAATATAAAGAGACTGAAGTCCCTGCGTGGGAACAATTATTGGAGACGAGGAGCCGAGCTCAAAACAGCTGTTAAGGGATCTTGGCCCAGGCAAGGGGAAGCAGACCTCCTGGTGCTGAGGGGCTGAAAGGCAAACAGATACCAAAGGAAGGCAAGAGGGAGAATTCTGGTCTCTTAGCCCTGACTGCTCTGCCAGACTTAGGTCATGTAACACCAAGGCTGAAAACAATGAAGGAGAGCTTGCCTATTAAACAAATGAAGAATCACCAACCAGCAGAAAGAAGAGCTATTTCTGAGTTTCTAAGAAGAGCAAAGCTGCCCTCAGGTTTGCTGCTGGATATAATGGGCCCCAGTGCGTCAGCCAATGACAAGCAGCCAAATTGACATGACATTATTTCGATACTGTGTTTGTCTATTCACTGATGCATTCAGAAAGAAAAAATAGAACGAAATGAAACTTCACTGAATCCCAGCAACAATGGGCATCATGGACGGGCAGACTGCATTGCTGTGAGAGAGCTAGGCACAGCCAATTGGCAAACACAAGACGCACATTATAATTTTTTTTTAGAAAACCTTAGCATAAAGGCAATTCTCCCAAAAGGTACTGCATCTGTAGTGCTTCCTATGATAATTCATAGAATCATAACTTAGAGCCAGAAGGGAAATTAGGAGTCACCTCATTCAACCCACTAATTTTTATAGTTCAGAAATTTTTATAGTTGAGGCTCAGAGAGGTCAGCTGACTCACTCAAAGCTATTGGGCACAGTAGTAAGTGGCATAGGGACTAAAGCTAGGAGAAACCTTGAAGGTCGTCTCTTCCAATCCCCTCATTTTACATTTGAGCAAACAGAGGCCCAGAGAGATTTACTTAAGGTCATATCTGCTCTAAGTAGCAAGGTCAGAATATGAACCAAGCTTTTCTGATTCCAAGACCATGTCCCGTCCATTGCATCATGCTGCATGTCCAGTTGTCCTTAAGGAAAGCTTCAATATTTTTGTTCTTCAAACAGCATTGAAATCATGTAACTAATACTTCCACAATATTCCTTGGAATTCTACAGTGCTCAGTATTGTAAAAGGGGAGAAGACACAAAAGGCAGAGATATGTAGAGAAAGCTCATCCCAAGGTAGGGCTCTACAAAGTACTGAAAGCAAGAGAATTCAAGGTGAGAGAGCAGAAAGGACTAAGAGATGTGCTGGAACCAGCTCAAGTCAGCTTTCAAGGCTGATTGTTAAATTTTCAATGTGAGCATATACATATATATATATATGTATGTATATATATATACATATATATATATATATGGAATCAGCAAACCTATAAATCAGGGTTCAATTTATTATTTTGTTGATTGCATAAGCTTAAGGTGATGGATAAAATGTTAATAACCCAGATTAAGCTTTAAAAAGTGTGTCTTACATAAATTTTTTCCACAAAGAGCCAGTTAGTTAAACATTTACTAACATACTCCTGCTAAAAGTCCAGTTTACCTGGGACTTAGAACATGTGAATGAAAATATGGTGAAATAAGACTAGAAAGGTAGGTTGGAATGAGACTATGGGGATCCTTGAATCCCATACTAAGAAGTTCATATTTCATCTTTCAGGTTGAGAGACAACTGGAGGTAGAATTGGAAAGATCTGGGTACTGACTGGCTGAATGACTTTAAGCCAGTCATCCAACTTCTCTGAGCCTCAGTTTCCTTATCTGTAAAATGGAGAGAGTATCACTACCAATTCCTTAGGGGTATGATAAAGATCAAATGAGCAAAGACAGAGCTCATAGCATCTGAGAAGACTTGGAGATTTAGAAGCTAGCTAAAGGGGACTGGATCTGGAATCAAAAGACCTTGGGTACAAGTCCTGTCTCTGATACAAAACAACCATATGACCAAGGCAGATCTCTTAACCTCACTGAGTCTCAGTTTCCTCAGGTGTTAAATGATGGCAATAACACTCACTTTACCCACCTCATGGGGCTGTTGTGAGAAAAGCACTTTGAAGCCCTCATGTGCTATGTATATTTGAATTACCGTGGTATGGAATGGAGAAGACAAGAAGACCTTAAACTGTCATCATCACTGAGGAGGTATCATAGGGGACAGTCGATGGCAGCCACAAATATTGGGAGGGGACAGCATAACAACATTAAAAGTCTCAGGGTTCAAAAGTCATTCAGAAGCCATATCTGATCAAGACTGGCGTCTACAACGTTAGACGGACATTCTAATGATGACTTCAGTTGATAGAGGACCTGCTATGTTCCAAGACTTTGTAGCACTCTGTTAGAAAGTTATTCTTTACATCAATCCTGAATCTATCTCTCTGAAACACTCACATATTGAACCTAGTTCTGCCCTTGGAGGCAAATCAGAACAAGCCTAAACCTTTTTTCCTAATAATAGGTCTTTGAATATTAACCAATGCCACCCCCTCCCTCAAGTCTCCTCTTTTACTCAAATCCCCATCCTTCAATGGATCTTCATTTGGCAGAAACCCAAGGCTTCCATGATCTCAGCTGCCCTTCCCCGGATGCTCTGTAGCTTATCAATAGCCTTCTTAAGACATGATACCAGAACTAAACACGATATGCCAACTGTGATCTGACCAGAACAAAGCTTAGACACATTTGCTTCTGGCTGGCCCTGTACATCATGCCTCTCTGAATGAAGCTTAAAATCATACTAGTTTTTTAAAAATCACCTCTGGTGAACTATTTGGGAAACACATTGTGAAGAAATAAAATTGGTGACCTGTTTTAAAAAAAAAAAGATTATATTAGCTTTTTTAATTACACTGTTTAGTCATGTTGAGGTCAGGGTCCACTAAAACTTCTAGGTCTTTTTTTCTCAGATAAACTTCCATCTAGCCATACACAAACCTATATAATACTGTTGAAACTGATCATTTAAACCTAAATGTCAGACTTCCTACTTATCACCACTAAATTTCATTATTTTTGATTACACCTAATGTTCTTGCCTATTGAGATCTTAGATCCTGACTTTTTGGACCCACATATTAACTGCACAGTCCTCCTTTGCACTGCCTATAAGCATAAGTTCCAAAGCAGGAGAGGCTCTTGGGTGATTTTAGTAGAGCAAGGTCTAAAAATAGCAGTAGATAATTAAGGAGTTTGCTCTTTCTGACTCTTTAAGCCTTGGAACATGAGCAAATGGGGTTGACTGCATTAGAAAGGCAGTTAAAGAAGGGGGTGCCCCTAGGGTAAGACCTGATTTCCTTTGGTGCCAAGGATATAGGAGAGTAAGAAAGGATAACTCCAAATGAATAAAAAGGCTTTTAAGAGGAGAAAGACTCGGACAAAAGGACTTGGAAAAGCAAGAAGGGAAAAAAGGGGAGAAGAGAAGCAGAAGGAAAAGAACTTAAGGTGGAAAAAAAGGAGAAAAGGAAGAAGGAAAAAGGAAGACCAGACAAGCTGAAGAAGAAGAAGGACACAGAAACCAGGAAAGGGGAAGGAATGGGACTTGCAGAGAAAGAGAAAGTCTAAAGAAAGGAAAGGGGAAAGGGAATATGCATTTATATGGTACCTACTATGCACAAGGTACTGTGCTAAGTGCCTTACTACAAATACTCACAAGAACCCTGTAAGGTAGGTGCTATTATTATCCCAATATTAACTGAGGCAAGCAGAAGTGAGTTGCCATGGTCACACAGGTAGTAAATATTCAAGGTTGGACTTGAAATGAGGTCTTCCAGACTCTAGGCCCAGCACTCTATCTACTGAACCACCAATTGCCTGAAGAGAAAAGGAATATAAGGAGAAGAAAGGGGTATAAAATTTGGATTAGAGAAGGAAATGTGTAAAACAGGGGAAAGGAAGTGAGGTGTCACTAGGACAGTGCTGAAAGTTGAATAAATATCAAACAGGTGAACCCAGCAAGGAACGTTGACTGGGAGAGCTGACCATGAGAACCAAGCAGAAGGATGAAAGACAGAGTCAAAAATATGGAGAATGAGATTAATTTTTTAGTGACCTGCAGAGAATGGGGTAACTTGGAAGAATGGAGGGATTCTGTGAGGCAGAAGCCATCAAGGAACATCCTAGGCATGGGAGATGATCAGTGCAAAGACACTGAGACAGGAGATGGAGGAAAAATTAGGAGGTGAATTATGGAATGTTGAGTAAAATATGATGAGCCTGGAAAAGATAGCTTGGCAAAAAGTTGTATAGAGCTTTAAAAGCCTAGCAAGTATATACTCAATCCCAGAGGTAATAGGGAGCCACTCTAGACTTTTGAGTAGAGAATTGACATAGTTAGATATAGACTTTAGGAAAATCACTTTAGTGGAGGATGAGCAGAGTGAAGAAAGACTTGAAAGAATAAATAAAAGATCAGTGCAATAGTCCAGGAAAGAGGTGACAAAGGTTTGAATTAAGGTGGGGTGTATGTGTATGTGTGTGTGTGTGTGTGTGAGTATGTGTGTGTATGTTTGTGTGTGTGTGTGAGTGTGTATAAGAGAGAAATGCCATGGAGGTAGAAATGGCAAAACAGAAATAGATTGGATATTTGGTATAAAGGTAAATGAGAAGTGGTGGATAACACTGAAGTTACAAACCTGGGAGACTAGAAGAATATAGTATCTTTGATGGAAATAGGGAGTTTAGGGAAGAATTTCAGGAGAAAAGATGAGTTCTACATTGAACTTACTGAGTTTGATATACCTCCAGGACATCCAGTTTAAAATGTCTGATGCCCATTCTTCAGTCCTGCATCACCCATTGCCGAATGGCCATTTTAAAATGGATGTCCCAGAGATACAGCAAACCTAACATGCCCAATGAAATGCAGAACTCCATATATATATATATATATACACATATATATATGTGTGTGTGTGTGTATGTTATATATGTGTATATGTATATATACACATACAGAGAGACATATATATGTATGTATATATGTGTATATATACATAGATTATATATAGATTTTATATATATATGTGTACATATGTGTATATAGGGATTGGGTACACACATATACATATATAAATCCTATGAGATATGATGGAGAGAGAAAAGAAAAGAGAAGGAGAAAGAGAAGAAAAGTGAGAGAAGTGTAATAGAAGCCAAAAGTGAAGAGATTTTCCAGGAGAAGGGAGTGATTGACGGTGTCAAAAGCTGAAGAGAAATGACATAAATTGAGGACTAAAAAAGGGCCATTGGACTGATCAGGAAAGAGATCACCAGCAACCCTGCAGGGAACTATTTCAGTCAAGTGGTAAGATTGAAAAACAGAATACAAGGGGATAAAGTGAGCAAAACTTTAGGAAAAGGAAGGCAAAATATATAGATCATATTTCATGGAAAATTATCTGTGAAAGGGCTTGAGGGGAAAGGCAGGGTCTTGGAAGGATGAGAGGAACTTGAGAATGTATGTGAAGGTGACTGGCAAAGAGCTGATGGAAAAGAGAGATTAAAAATGAGAGAACTAAGGGGAAAGATTAAGAGGAAAATCTCCTGGAGGAAACATTTGGGTTTGGGATTGAGCAGAAGTAGAAGGATTGGCCATGACAAGGATAAAAGCCACATCTTTTATCAAAGACCACAAGAAAGGAGAGGATAAAAAAAATAGAAGGCCAGGTCCATCAGCTGAGAGGGATGAAGGAGGTAGTATAAGAGATTTGAGGACAGAGGAGGAGGTTTAGAATAGTTGTGACCAGAACCACCCAGAGCTTGCCAAACCTGATTGACTACTACTGGTGATTCAAAAAAACACAAATGATACTTCAGGAAGACTCTAGAAGTTATCACTAAACTAAGGATTGTGACATCTTCAGCAAGAGACTGAAGACTTTCGGAGTACACTGCTGTCAAATCAAAGCAAATACTTCAAAATAGAAAGGCAGATCTGGGGAGGGGAAAGCTAGTCGAGAAAATGATGTCTGAGAATGGGGATTTGAATTTCTAGGTCATGGCTTAAAATACAAGGATGAAGGGCTCCAGGCCAGGAGTGTACCTAAGGAGAGCTGGTAAGAATGGATTTGCCCACAACCTATCAAGTCAAATGAAAATCATTTTAAAATGAGAAGAAAGAGAAAGGAGGAAGTGCTTCTATATAGTCACCAAGTTATATACCACAGAGACTATTTGTAATGTTAAAAAAAAAAAAAACTAGCATCAGATAAGGCTAAAAATTTAAAGGAACAAAAAGCCAAGAAAAGAGCCATCAATAAGTCCTCCTGATTGTAATACACAAATACATAAAATATGGGTGAAAGCAAGGTTAGCTAGTTTCCAAGGCAAGGGAGTCAATTTGACTTCATGGCTGTCATTGAGTGGGATAGGACTCATAACTAAAATATAAACTCTGGAAAAGTGCCTTATTCAAAAATAACGAGATTTGACTGAGGTTGCATTGTTTGTATGTTAAGCAGATATATTCTTATGAGGAAATCTAAGAAACATTAAATCAATAAGTATTTATGAAGCACCTACTATGTAACAGGTACTGTCCCATTAGATTGTAAGTTCCTTGCTGGTAGAGACTGTCTTAATTTTTTTCATATTTGTATAATTAGCACAACAGTGCATGATACCTAACAGGTGCTTAATAAATGTTTATTGATGACTGATTGCTTGGTGCTGACCTGATGATGGAAGTAGAATGAGGAGCATCTGAGTGAAGATCAATGTAGGAGATCATGAAAACATTAGTGTCAGCAAAGTATACTACAGACCATCTGGACAGAAAGAAGAAATAGATGAAGAATTTGGGAAATAGATTAAAAGCCTGGCACAGAGGCATGATCTACTTATAATGGGAAGCTCAAATTATCTAGACATCTGCTAGAATTCTCTTTCTGTGCCAAAAACAGAACAGCTAATAATTTCTTGCCTTGCCTAATTTCATTCTTCAAAATGAAAAAGAATTAATGAGTGGAACTACTCTTCTGTTCCTAATTTCCACCTACAATAGTAACTGGTTGCTGGGGAGAATTGACAGGAAACTTGAGGAGGAGTGGCATTTAACACTTGTTGGTTGATTGATTGATGGATTGTCTGAAATAGACTAGATTTTGAGGGAGCTGATTTCAAAGAGTTTGAAGCTATGTAGAAACCTATGGACTAAAATTGTATACACACAAAAAAATGTCGGACCAAGAGGGATGAGAAGCTCTCCAAAACAAAATTCTAAAAATTCAAAGAGAAACAATTAGATGAGAAGGAAAGGGGGAGTTGTCTAAGGACAATGATGCAGATGAATGAAGAGATCATCAACTAACTTAGATTTTTAAGAAGATAGAAAATGGAAACAGAGGCTAGTTATGAAGGATGAATACAAAAGCATGTCAACTCCCATAAGAATAATGTCAGGAGTACTAAATTCAGAGTGAGCTGAGACTGCCAATGGGAGCAAAGGAGAACAAGAGAGAAGGTGGGGAGCTTTATTAGAGAAAAGAGCAAGATCAAAGAAGGGCTTGGCTTACTGAAATCCAGGGTTAATACAATGACGGTTAAGGACAAGGGAGAGAAGGAAGAACCGCTCATTCTTATTTTGCTTCAACTTTCTCTGACAACAAGAATGATCCTTGACCTGGAAAGAACAGAAAATACACAGCTAATGGTGGAAACCCAACATAAACAAGCAGAGGGAAAGAGAGAACTTAGATGTCTTTGATGAGTTCAAATAACCAGACTCGGGTAAACTCCATTCTAGACTTGGGAAGCAGCACTACTGAGATTGCTGAGCTGTGGAGAGTCATTTTTGAACGATCATGGTGAGCAAGAGTAGTGCCAAAGGACCAGAGAAAAGCAAATGGTATCCTCCTTCCTCTCCCTCCCTTTTTTCAAAATAGGTAACACAGCAGAGTTTGCAAGCCTTATTTGAGAGAGCTCTACTTTGCTGTCAAAATCTGAGAAGGTATTCCAGAAGTGTTTGTTAGTGGATATTTTAAAAAGGAGGAAGCAATCACAAAAAGCATGGCCTCATGCCAGTCTAGTCTGATTTCTTTTTCTAATTAGGGCTACTAAAATATATATATTAAAATGATATAATATTACTTGAAAGATAAAATAGAGACAACCCTGTTTGACAATGCTCTATTGATAGAAAGCATAGCATAAAAAAGGAAGATGTGTGCTCATCACAGGTATTTACCATTGTCCTGGAGAAGATCCAAAGACTTCAAATAAAGGAAGGACTCCCTACAGATAAGGATGTCTTCTAGATTTCCTTGCTAGTGAATGGTATTGTGCTGGTCTCATAGATCCTCAGCACATTTCAGAGGATGCTAAATGAGATACTTAATCACTCAAAAGAGTTTGCTCCTTATAGGGAAAACCAAATGGGGAAGACTATGTTTTATCCAGAGTTTAACGTGCAGTTGAATAAGAAATAGAGATGGACACAGAGACAGGAAATGGGGAGAAAAGGAGAAAAGAGGGAGGGAGAAAAGACAGAAAATGGGAAGAGAGAAGAAATGGAGGGAGAAAGGAGAGAGAAAAGAAAAAGAATGGAGAGTTAGTGTGGGAGAAGATGGAGAAAAAGGGGACAGAGAAGGAGAAAAAGAAGGGGAGAAGGTTAGTGAGAGAGTGGAAAGAGAAGGAGATAGTAAAGAGAGAGCGTGGAAAAGAGGGCAGAGGGAAGAGAAAGGGGGGAAGGTGAGAGAGGGAGGAAGGAGATGTGTATATGTATATGAGGAAGAGAGAGAGAGAGAGAGAGAGAGAGAGAGAGAGAGAGAGAGAGAGAGAGAGAGAGAGAGAGAAAGCAAGAGAAGTACAGAAAATAGAAAGTAAGAAAGACATGTTCAAGCTCCATTCTGACATCTGATACTGGCTTTGTAATTCTGGACAAATCATTTAATGACACAGTGCACTAATAACTCTCTAAGACTATCCATTGCAGAAAAGATGCTGACTTGCAATAGTCAAAGGCATTTTCATCCTGGAGCTCCCTATATCAATAAAACCCCAGTTTAAGTCAAAGAAGGCTAAGCTTCTTTTTGGGCCATTGTAAGATTGCTGAAATGGCCCCAGGTTCTCCTTGAAACAAAAGCCCATTTTTTAATTCTATCATTCTTACTGGGACTTGTAGATTGCTAATCTCTAACGAACTGAAATCATGCACCTTCTACAAGGCACATGGTGAAGAAACTGAATAAAAAAAAAACTCATCAAAAAATAAATAATCAAAAAAGAAGATGAGGTGGTCATATAATGAAAGTGAGGGCCAGACAATGTGTTGCCTTATTTATATCTTCTTGGTGCCAATTTAAAATGAGGAAGGTCTCAGGCATATTGAGTGGGCCCCTAGGGGTGAGCTTATGGAAGGACCATGGACAAGAGTCTCAAATGGGCAGGCAGATAAGAGCTACAATTCATATCATTGGATTGATGACATTGCAGATGCATTTCAGTACTCAACCTGTTGATCAAGGGACTGATCAGGGAAGGTATAGAGTTTTCACAAAGCATTTGACAGTGTCCCCTACTATTCTTGAGGACAAGAGGTGGAAAGGAGGTCTGGACAAGATTATAATGAAACGAATTCAGACATGGTTAAACAGCCAGATAGACTGTTTATTAATGCTTGGATATCAGTTGGAGTGAGTGCTTTGGGGATCTGTTCTTGACTCTGCAATTCAACACTTTTTTTGCCGTCCCAATGCTTAAAGACATCAACAGCACATTTACCAAATTTCCAGAAGATGCAAAATTAGGTGGAAGAGATGATACACTGAGTGGCAAAGACAACATCCAAGATCTTTACAGGGTAAAGCAATGGTGAAATGGATAGAGCTTAGGGCCTGGAGTCAGAAAGACTTGAGTTCAAGTTTAGCTTCAGACATTTAGTTGGGCTAGTCATTTAACTTCTATTTGCCTTAACTTCTTTAATGTAAAATGAGGAAAATAATAGCGCCTACATCCCAGGGTTGTTGTGAGGATTGAATAAGATTATATTTGTAAAACACTTAATACAGTATCTGACATATAATAAACACTTACTGTATAAATGCCAGCTATCCTTATTATTGACATGGGATCAAATCTAATCAGATGAAATTTAGCAGGGATAAATGTCAAGTCTGACATTAAGGTTCAACTATCAGTCTCAGAAGTATAAGATTGAGGAGGCATAGTTAAACAGTTCATCTGGAAAAATGGGACTTACAAGGAATTGGAATATCAATATTAATCATCAACATGTTAGGGTAGCACAAAAAATGCTAATTTGATCTTAGGCTGGATTAACAGACATCATGTCCACACTTTTGGCCAAACAACGATTTGAAGCTGGATGGACAAGCCAAAGAAGAGGTCCTTTAGTAAAGGTGTGTCAGTCAATCACTTTGGATGGTCAATTAATTGGGCCCAGAACTGAAAAGGAAAATGAGTTGGTTTGCCTTTAGGAAATTATGCAGTGCTTTTATTGCCCCCCAAACTTTGCCCTGAAACAATGGTTCATTTTTTTACCATCAATATACTTCTGGTGGTTCTGTATAGTGTGAGTCAGGGATAGTCACAGTTTCTGAAGAATTTAAGTTGCAAGTCATAAAGAGATGTGTGTGGTGAACATGAGCAGAAAGAACTATATTACCAATGCAAAATCATATAGAAGTATAGAAGAAGGAAATCATAAGAAAGCTATATGCCCATAAAAGAAGGTGGGCCAGTCATGTAACAAGAGCAAGGGTTACTTCCCACAGTCCATTGGTATCTATATAGTGTCAAGAGAAATAAAGAAAATTCCCCAACCCATTGGTTAGAACCTTTGTAGAGGATTTATGAGAGGACATGAACAAGAGTGGCACAGGATGAGATGGCATGGCTACGTTGGAGGAAAGACTCACATCAGGGAGATCATGTACTCATCAAAAATATCAAATTAAGTGAAGGGTTGTCATGTGAAAGAAGTATTAGACTAGTTTTGATTGGCCCCTCCAGGGGCCTATAAGCAAGAAATAGAAGCTGCAGAAATGCAGATTTTTAGCTTAATGTAAGAAAAAATACTCTTCATAATTATAGCTATTTAGAAGTAAAATGGGCTGCCTTGGAAGGCAGTGTTCTTCTCCTCATTCGAGATATCCAAGCAAAGCCTGGCTAACCAGGCAAACTGAGCATGTTCTAGGGCATATTGTAGGAGGGGTGATGGTAATTCTTATTTTGGGGTGTGGTGGAATTCTAAGGTTCATTCCAATCTGAGTTTCTGACTCTTTGAAAATATAAAAGGTGAGGGGAGTTTATTGACAATGAGAAGGAAGTAATGAAGGGAGGAAGGAAGGGAGAGAGGGAGGGAGTACCAGGCACTGTGCTAAGTACTTAGCAAATATGTCATTTCATCCTCCCAAAAAGCCTGGGAATTAGATAGTTTTATTATCCCTACTTTACAGATGGGGAAACTGAGGCAAACACAGGTTAAGTGATTTGCCCAGGTTAACAAAACTAGTAAAGGCCTGAGGCTGGATTTTGAGCTCAGGTCCTTCTGACTCCAGGGCCAGCATACTGTACCAGGCCCCAGCTGCCTCTTGTAATAGAGGAAGAACTCCAGAAAGGAGAGCAGAAGAGAAAGGTGGAGAAAGTTGAGGACTGGGAACTGGTAGAACCAAGATCATAAGATATTAGATTTAGAGTTGGAAGAGATCTTCAGGTCCATCACATCCAGCTCCCTCATTTTACAGATGAGGAAACTGAGGTAAGGAGAAATTTAGTTCAAAAAGCATGGAGATGATCATACTAATATTGAACATGTGAATAAGCACTTTAAGATTTACCAAAACTTAATAAATTTTATCTCATTTGATGTTCACAATAATCTTGAGAAATCCCAAGTACATAGGTGAACATTATTCTGCTCCACGTTTCATAAAGTCTGCTCCAAAGTCCCCAGTTTTATTGTGCATCAGACTGGGTCACATTTATATGTCCTTAATGCCCCAATATCTTTCTCTAGAAAAGAAACTGCTTAAGGTTACTTCTGGCCAATGTCAACCTGAAACCAATAGCAGCAGAACCAGTGTGACTGAGCTATTGCCCCCATCTATCATGAATTCTACTTTTCTGTCCTTGACCTTCCTATCACCACTTCCCAATCACATATGGGTGTCTCCTTTTTCTAATTCCCCTCTATGCTTGTTTTGTCTCCTATCAGAACCTAAGTTCCTTTAGAAGAGGGATTGCCTTGCTTGTACTTACAGCCCCGGGACTGATCATGGTTCCTTGCACATAGTAATAATCCTATAGGTGCTTTTTTATTCATTCATTCAGGCTTTGCATGTGAGTCCTTTTTCAGACATTAACCTCTCCAGATGTCCTGTAGTCCATGATACAAGAGTGGACATGAAGTCATTTCAGGATTTCACAACAATGCCAAGGCGGGCTAAGATGTCCGTATTATACATTTATCTACAACTTAATAATTAAAAAAAAACTTTTAATCAACTTCAATTTCCTCACAACAATCCTTTGAGGTAAATAGCACAAGTATCATATTCATTTTTGTAGATGAAGAAACTGAGCTGAGATTCAGAAAGCTTCAAAGAAGAATCAGAAGAGCCCAGCAATATTTATTTGCTTCACCTAAGGGATGACCTTGTGAATTAACTAGAGTACTCAAAAGGACTTTGGAGGGAGATGTAGTGACAAGCGAAGGAAATGGTGACAGGAAGGTCAAGGATGGAGAAGCAGAGACAATGACGGATGGAGGCAATAGCTCAGTCACACTGGTTTTACTGCTGCTGGGTTCAGGACAATGATAAATGTCTTAACTTAAAATTGAAAAGAGGACAAGGCCTAGAACCCAAGTCTTCTAACTCTTTGGCTAACGTCTTTTACACTACACCCCACTAGGCTTCCTCCTACATAAACAAAGGTTTGCAGTTCCAAGAATTATGTAAGTAAACCATCCAGAGCTAAAATGGAGGGGTGAAAGGGGGTATGCCAGGGGTAGATCCAGGAACACTGACTCCACAAAAGCCTAACACATCAGTTTCCAGTTCCTGTAGTATACACTCTTCTCATTCAGTCTCCAGCCTCTCAAGTCAATGAAAATGACAATAACTCATGTGTAGCACTTTACCACAGCAAAAAGCTTTACATACATCATCTCATTTGTCCTTCACAATAACCCTATAACATTGGCAGAAATGGCTACAATTATACTCATTTAATAGAAAAGGAAATCAAGACTCTGGGTGGTCAAGTGACTTGCCCAAGTTCATCTGATACACAAGTAGCAAATCTAAGAATCTATGCGGGGGAAATGGATATCTATACAATAAGAACACAGTAGTATGGGCTTTCTTTTTACAGCTAGAAGATTTCAGACTCCAATGCAATAACATTCTAAGTGCTTACTTCTCTCAAGGGAATGAATTGCACTGGGTGACTATTAAGGTGAAAAGACATATAAATCCATTAGGTAGAATGCAAGTACTTCCCTTCTTGGTGACTCATCTTTTTCATCTATAGAATGGAAATATTCATCTTAGAATCCTACCTCCTCCTAGAGGTAGCTAGTAGGCACAGTAAACAGAGAGCTGGACTCGGAGTCAGGAAGATGAGCTCAAACTCAGACTCCAGTACTTAATAGCTGTGTGACCCTAGGTGAGTCACTTAATATCTGTTTGCCTCAGCTTCCTCAACTGTAAAATGGGGATAATAACAGCAACTACCTTGCAGGATTATTGTAAGGACCAATGAGATAACATTTGGGTTTTCTGTTGTTGATGGTGTTAAAGGAAAAAAGATGGTTGAATCTTCACTTTGAATCTTCAAGTTCTCTACCTGAAGATGAATAGTATTTTGTATCATGAGTCTTTTAGAATTACGATAGATCATTGTACTGACTAGAGTTACTATCTCTTTCACAGCTGATTATTGTTGCAATATTTTCATTACTCTGTAGATTGTTCTCTTGGTTCTTCTCATTTTACTTTGCATCAGTTCATATAAGTCTTCCCAGGTTTTTCTGAAACCATTCTGCTCATCATTTCTTATAGCATAATAGTATTTCTTCACAATCATATACCACAACTTGTCCAACCATTCCCCAATTGTTGAGTGTCCCCTCATTTTCCAATTCTTTACCAGCACAAAAAGAGCTACTATAAATATTTTTGTACATATACATCCTTTTTCTAGGTTGCTTTTAGTTGCATGCCCAATTTGTTGATCTGTTCTTTCTCTATTTTATCGATATGAGTTTAGAGATATAATTTTTCCCCTAAGTACTGCTTTGGTTGCATCCCATAAATTTTGGTATGTTGTCTCAATGTTGTCATTCTCTTTAATGACTTAGCACAGTACCTGGCACATAGCAGACACTATATAAAGGGTTATTCCCTTCCTCAGGGACCAACAACACTTAGTCTCATCAGTCTGGGCTTCTGACTGTCCCTCCTCCTCTAGGTTCATCGTCCTTCAGGATCACAGGATCATAGAGTTAGAACTAGAAACCGTATGAAAGGCCATCATGTGACTGTACCCTCCCCCCCCCAACCATTTTACAAATCAGGAAGTCGGGCCCAGAGAGGTGAAGGTCACGAAAGTAAGGTGTCAAAGGAGGGATTTGAATCTAGGTCCTTGGCTTCCAAAAACAATCCTCATTACCCATTACCATGCTGCCTTCCATGGAGTCAGAAGGTCCCAGAGGACCACAAGAGGAAAGACCTTTAGAAATTAACAGTTCAGGCCTGCTGCTATTCTACTACCTTGACTCTTCTCAGCAAGAGTTACAGGGATTCAGAGAAGGTTCCCATCTAAATAACACCCAAACTCAGCACAATATTGAAAAGTTCTCTTTTCATAGAAGCAGCATTACCACCAAAGCAATCTGGCCCAGCTGACGAAGGCTGCCCAGGCTCTGTTACACTGTTAAATGCTGACATTGTCCCTTAGGGAGTCACTCAGTACTTTAAGTGAAACTGAAGCCTGGGGCTCCATCTGCTAGAGGTGTAGGGGAGTTCTTTCACTTAACAGCAATAATTACCAATAAGTGTTATGTAATATGACATTGCTACTAAGCCTTACACCTTCCATGTTCTCTAAAAGTACACCCAGAGCAAGCTAAGATATTAATCTTTTTTTTCTTTTGTATTCAATTATTTAGCAGAAAACTTCTTCAGGCTGTTTTGAGGTCTGGGCTTCTTTCTAATGAATAAGTAAATAAAAATAAAATACCAAGAGGCATTAAAAAATACTTCCAATCTTGGTGTAGTGCAGAGAGAGAGACCTGGAGTGGGAAGCGGGTCTTTTTTAATCCTAGCTCCTCCACTAGCTTGTTATATAGCCTTAGGGAGATAGCTCCACCTTTCTGGACCTCAGTTTCCTCCCTCATTAAATGAGAGAGTCCAATCATAAGAGTTCTAAGGTCCCTTCCAGTGACAGCATCTGACTCTTCATCCCCCAACACAGCACCTTACAGAGTTTTACAGGATCAGAGATAGGAGGACAGGAGAGGAAACTGGAGCCCAGAGAGGTTGAATAATGGTGGCGAACATAATAGTATGGAATTCTAGAACTAGAGAGTATAAAACATCATTTCTAATCCAACCCCCTCATCTTACAGATGAAAAGTCTGAGGTCTCCCTGCCCAGTAATAAAAATAGCCTAGTTCGAATTTCAGTTCATTTGACTCCTTGGTATATCCTAAAGCATAAAAGATCATTAGCAAAAGTATGTGCAAATATTTCACTAAGTCCTCCTATTATTTTTCTTATCAACTTTCAAAGGGACTGAAAAGCCAGAGAAATAAAAACAACATAGTTCTCCCTCCAACTACCTAAATCAGTGATCTGCCTCCAATTTGAAACAGCAAGGAGATAACTGGAAACAAAAAGAGAGCGGTGCCCAGATCTTCCCCACCCACACCCCCCAGTGGAGCTGGATGAAGAAGCTGAACCCAAATGTGAAGAGAGCATCCATTATTGTTTCATTTAACCTTTTGGATCAGTATCACGAAGTTGGCCTACCCAGCAATGATGGAGAAAACTATCTGGATAAGGAAAGAAAACTATCTAGATAAGAAAAAACCATCAGGACACTTCAGAGAAGAGGAGGATCATGGGGGAGGGGGAAGGATGGACTCCTCTAAGGAACAAGAACAGAAGGGCAGGAGAGGAGGAATTATTATTGATTTTTAAGGAATTAAAGAATTTTAACTTCTGCTACCTATGCAGAATGCGATCTTTTGTTGACTGTCTGAACTGAACCTATTCAACAGATAATGCTCAATCTTCCATGTCAAGAGACTCACCAAAGCTTTGGGCAAAGAGTGACTCCTTCAGTGGAACTGGGTCTGAAACTATCTGTCCTAGGTGGCCACACACATGGACATGGGAGGTTCATTGGAGGCAGAGCGTTCTAAAAGGAACTCTGAGAAATCCAGTAGGATGCAGGGAAATACCAGAGATGAAAAGAGGTAGCAGCCATATCTACATAGGCAAGAGTTCTGGAGAAACCAGTGGCTTCACCATATAATCTGGTAATTTCCCTTTATAGGAGCATAGGATCATACGATCAACCCTTGGCAACCCTTGTTGGCAATCCCTACCAGGATAAGGGAGATAAGAAAGAGTCATTTCTAGACCGTAGCCTCCTTCTCAGGCAAACTTTCAGACATTAATACTACAGTAAGCCAACAAGCATTCATTAAGCACCAACTCCACACCAAGACCTGTGTTAAATGCAAGGGTTCTATGCCAAGTGAGGTCATTTCCAACCTTGAGATTTCACCTTTCCAGGAAAGCAGCATTTTGCCAGTCCTGAGACTTCATCAGTCTAATGCTGACAAACAGATAACCTTCCAGGCTTCAGGGCACTCATCCACCAGGTAAGTCACTCTGCCTTTTCTGACCCCTTGCTCAACACACTGTGCTGATGATCCAGCTCAATCAGACCAGTATGGATATATATGTGGAGGTTTAAGAGGAAATAGGAGAAGGAACATCCTGCCATTTATTTTACTTTGAATCCTATTTTAAGCAACTGCTTTTTGCTCTGTGTCACATTTTTTATACTATATGGTCAGGGGACTCAGAAAAAGTAGGGGTACTTGGAATCAGAATTTTCAATAGACATTGAAGGTAAGCAGTTCCCAGAACCCCACTCTGGCTCACGGTGCCACAGCCATTGTATTTAACCTATCTAGACAGATCTTTAGTGTTTCTTTTTGTGATGGGGTGCAGTCAAAAGAGGTATAGCACTGCTGGGTTTGGACTTTATATACATATATTTTTTTTCTCCTGTAACAAAGTGAGAGGTGCCTTCCTACAGTGCTTTGGGTTAATCTCATTAAAAAATGATGCCAAGAAAATAATAAGGTAAGAAAACACTGAACAGTGTAGGTTCTTTCCTTGAATGAAAAATAAATTTCATAAGCTATCCTTGCTGAGGAATCCAGCACATTCGACCTTCCAATAAGGGTAAGCAGAGTTTTCTATCAGAGTGAAATAGAAACGATAAATCAAACATTTCATATCCAGACTACAAGCTGGCTTTGGTGAGCAAAACACACCTCTCCAACAGTCTTGTAGATTTGGAGTTGTGTGTGTGTGTATGTGTGTGTGTGTGTGTGTGTGTGTGTTACCAGCTATCAGACTGCCTTGACTCTGAAACTATATTGATACTGGTTCTTCATCTTAAATCTATGAAACTACCTTCAACAGCCATAGTCTTGACTACTTGTGACATACTATCCCAGATAAAGAAGCTAGTCAATAATAACTCCTGCTACGTGCAAGATTCTATCAAATTACCTAATGGTAGAGATAGAACTGTAAGGAGTGGGAGGAGGTGCATGAAAGCGATGGAGAAAGGGCTATAGAACACTCAGCTTGTGTATATTTCTGAGATGCTTCTATGCTGATAACTTAGTCTGACCTTGAATACTGAGGATCTAGAGTTGGAAGGCACTTCTAAGACCCTCCCCCTTATTTTACAGATAAGAAACTGAGGCAGGTAAAGTGATTCATGCAGGAAAGTCACTCAAGAAATGTCCTAAGTGGGATCTGAACCCAAGTCCCGGCTTCACGGTCAGTGTTCTTTCAGGGATATCAACTGTCTTCTGGCTTAATTTCTCCAGAACTGAATCTTCTTTCTTGTTAATGTTTGTTGATAGGGCCCAATCCTGAACAATATACTTGCAGGAGCAACACCTTGGTTTCCAGAGGAGATGAACAGCATCTGGCATCTCTTCTCCCACCCCCAGGATACCTTCCCTACTTTGCTGTTTGCTAAGCAAAAGACTGCTCAGAGCCATCAGGCTGATGAATGGGCTTTTCTGATCAAAAGACTAAGTGAAGAGGAAATCCTCCCTTAGGAGTCTGGTTCAGGACAGCATAAAATATGCTCCTGTGACCACAACGACAGTACACAAACTCTCCAGAGAGAGAGACCATCCTCCAGTGACTCTTTGATCATCTTAATGTCCCCACTGTGGAACAACAGGGCCACAGAAAGTGAGTTTCTGGAAGACGGAGACAAACATGCTGTGGGAGGCCAAACCTCTGAAGAGAGGAATGAATGATCTGCGTGAAAGCTGGTTTGGAGAAGGAAGTAACTGGAGGCTGGGGAACCAATTAGAAGCCCACTGTTATAGGCCTATCAAGAGGTGATAAGGGGGGCAGCTAGGTGGCATAGTGAATAGAGCAACTAGCCCTGGAATCAGGAAGGACTGAGTCCAAATCCAGCCTGAGATTCTTACTAGCTATATGACCCTGGGCAAGTTATTTAACTCTGATTGCCAAAAAAAATAAACTAATATAAAAAGATACTCCATCTCCTGCCTCCAGGCATTTTCACTGGTCCTCCCCTGTACCTGGAATGTTTTCCCTCCAATCTCTATCTCCTGGTTCCCCTGATCCCCTTCAAGTTTAAGTAAAATCCTACCTTTCTAAGGAAGTCTTTCCCCAGTCTCTTTAATTCTAATGCCCTCACTCTTTTAATTATTTCAAATTTATTCTGTACGTGGCTTATTTGCATATACTTGCTTATGCGTTAACTTCCCCTATTAGATTGTAAGAACAGGGACTGTATTTTACTTTTCTTTGTATGCCCAACACTTTAGCACCATGCCTGGAACTTTGTAAGTATTTTATAAATGTTTATTGACTGAATAATCCAGCTTTCTTTTCGTTGTTCCTCCTTCTAGAGGTAAGGTAGCAAATCTGAACAACTGGCAAGATCATATTGCCCTCAACAAAAATAAAGAACTTTGTGGAAATGAGTGGATTTGAATAGGAAAGATAATGAGTCCTGTTTTGGACTCATTATGTTTGATGTGTCTATGAGATATCCAGTTTGAAATATCAAATAGGCTGACTTTTTTAATTAATAGAAATCTATTTTCTCTCCCTCTTACCCTTTACCACCTTGGAAAAAAGGAAAACTAAATCTTTGTAATACGTATGCATTGGAAAACAAAATAAATTCCTTCATTGTCTATGTCCAATCCATGTGTGTGTGTGTGTGTGTGTGTGTGTGTGTGTGTGTGTGTGTGTATAAGAGAAAGAGTGTGTGTGTGTGTGTGTGTCTTATCCTACACTCTGAGTCTATCACCTCTCTGTCAGAAGATAGAAGAATGTTTCATCATAAGTCCTGTGGAATAATGGAATGTCATTGCGTTTAGCAGAATTCTTATGGCTTTCAGAGATGTTTGTTTATACAGCGTTATTGTTATTATATAACTTGATCTCCAATTCTACTCATTTCTTTCTTCATCTCATTATACAAGTCTTTTCATCTCCAGCTGTACCAATAGGCAGATGATGATGTAAGTCTCAAGTCTACAAATGAAACTGAATTTGGATATCTACATCTGCAGATCGTTGGCACAGATATGATCACTGAATCCATGAGAACCGACAAGGTCACCTAGACAAAGTGTAGAAAAAGAAGGGAAGATGCTATGGTATAAGTACATTCACAGGAAGGGGGCAGGATCTACATGACTGACGACCCACCAAAAGACACTAAGAAGGAGCAAACTGACAAGAAAAAGAATCAGGTCATAAAAATCAGAGAGGAGAGAGTTTTGAGGAACACAGGATGGCCAACAATGTTGGATGCTACAGAGAAGTCAAGAAGGATGAGGACTGGAAAAAAGTGGGGGCATTAGATTTGTCAATTAAGAGATCATTCGTAACTTTGGAAAGAGTAATTTCAGTTGATTGATGGTTATTAATAGTGAAAAATTTCACTCCCCTCCCAAAGTCAGGGCAGGAAATGAGGGTGATACACGATTTTATCATTTGACTTCCTGGAATATTGGCTGTTCAATAGCATCCCTGTTTAATGCCATCTACATATCTTCATTTTAGAAAATCTTTCATTTATTCTTCCATTTTGTCAGTCCAGTAGCATTTTTGTTGCTTCATCCTAACTACCATCATGTACATGTGGCATTTTACTGAACATAACCTGATAATGTCAGAAGGAATTTTGAATCATAGGCCACATGTGCTATCTGTACCATGTCACTGGACTTTTTAAAAATAAGGGAAATTCCAATCTCAAGTCAGTGCATGTCCTCTTTATTTCAGCAAGCTGGATATTTGCCCAGAAACCTCCAGAAAACACAGGCAACCACCAACTGGAGTTGTATACTATTGCAAGTTGGTACGCTGTTTATTACAATAGGCTTTGTTATAACAATGTCCCATGTCCATCTCTGCTGCCCAAGTCCCTTACCATCCCACCACCAGAAAGCCTTATTTTAAAAAAAAAAAATTTGATTCAGCAAAATCACTGTACTTTTAGTCCTCTGCAAAGGACTAGAATTAGCCAATGCCCAGTTAAATGGTGTCAGAGAGACCTAATTAGCATTCACATTCTGGCAGAAAAGATTGAAGGCCCATTCATCCCAAAGAACAATAATATAAAATTGCCACAAGAAACCCTTGAGTTCTTCGGGGATAGCTTATATAGTGTAAAAATATCCCTTGGGCAAACTAACTTCACAGAAAAGTGTTGGTTCCTGAGTTAGTATGCAAAGCTAGAAGGAAAAAAGAAAGCCCAGAAACTAAAAAGCTTTGCATGGAAATATTTCATTCTGTAAGAATACTTGTTTATGGGGAATTTGCCCAGGAAATCTGGAGAGACATCTAATAAAGAAATCTGAGAAGAGAGTCTTGTCTTCAGGAGAGAAAGAAATTGGACTAGATTTAGAATTGTGAATTTTCACCAATGGACTGTCCCTAAGAGATCGTTTAGTCAAGAAGGCCCTCTCCACAACATCCCTGACAAATGGTCATCCAGTCTCTTCTTGAAGACCTGTTCAAATGGGTAGTAATAATAATAACAACTTTTAATGCTAGCATTTATATAGCACTTTAGGGCTCACAAAGTGCTTAACAAATATATCTCATTTAAGGCCCTCACAATAACCCCTGTAGGGTTATTGTGATCTTATAAATTTATGATCTTATAATCCCATTTTACAGATGAGCAAACTGAGGTAAACAGTAGTTAAATGATTTGCCTAGGGTCAAGCAGCTAGTGAGTGTCTGAGGCCTCATTTGAACCCAGGTCTTCCTTACTCCAGATCTAACATTCTATGCACAACAATCTGTGAGTAGACTCAGTAGACTCTCTGTGAGTAGACTGCCTGAATGGGGACCCAGCTAGCTGGTAACTCAACTCTTCCTCTCCTGTCTCTCTCTGCTTCCCCTTCTTTATCCTATCCAAAGGAAGGTAAAAATGGATGTCCAGAGGATGCCCAATAAACTTGGGGCTTACTGGTTAGATTCCTTTCCTTTTCCTTTTCCTTTCCTTTCCTTTCCCAAAATCTTAAACCTACTGCACTCTGAAGTCCAGAGATTGTACATGTACAGCACTAGGCCCCTGCCCAAGCTCCACTTAAGGGCTGTTTTCTGGAACCTTCTGGCTTAAGAGTGATTATCAATAGTAACTGTTGCTGTTTTCCTCCTACCTTGATTTAGTTATTTTTCTTTCCCTCATTAAATGGGCCATCCCCCTGACTACTTCTTAAACAGGCCTATTCATTGAATGGGTGTTACCTCACCCTAAGTGAGGCCTAAAGGGGCCAAGGTCTCCCATTGCATCCTGGGACATCTCCAGACATCCTGATGAATATCTAGTCAGTGGATCTAGATGGTCCTGAGGAGAAAGTGAGGCTGGTGACCTTGCACAGTCCTCCCTCACTCAAAACTAAGTCAAGTGCAAGTCATGTCATCATTTTTTGATTACATGGTCTTCTTCGGCACTTGTACTGTGCCTATGTGGAACCTCCCTTCTAAGGCAACCCAAATTGTGAGGTATTTTTTGTTGTTTTGGTTTTTTGGGTGTCTTGGGCGGGGCGGAGATGGGGTTTATAGTAGCAGAAATTGGCTTCTCTGTAAACCTCTACCCATCGTTCCTAGTACTCACCTTGAAAGGCAAACCTCCTCCCCAACAAATGCGTGAAGATGTCACACCCCCACCTAAGCTTTCTCATCTCCAAGATAATATTCCCCATTTCCTTAAACCAAACTACTAGAAAGGCAGTTTCCAGTTTCCTGACCATTTTTTAGAGCAATTGTAAGAGCAATAAGAACTTGCTCTTATAATTGAATTATACTTCAAATTGTCAATGTTTTTGGTCAAATGTGGCATCTTGGAACTAAGCACAACATGCTCTGTAAATGGGGAGGTCTGCCCACTACAGAGGACAGACATCAGGTAAATTCTCCACTTGTTCTTAAATGTGGGTGGCTTGGCAGTTTGGACAACCAGGTCGCTGTGCTCTGGAGGAGGTCACTATGCCTTGTTCAGCACGAACACAGTTCCCAAGGGCCTGTTCTTTCAGAGTTTCTGTATTCTTCAGCAACAATGCTAATTAATCTTTTCATTTTCTCAACCCATAAATAAAACCACTAATCAGATAAGAAGAAGAAAACCATCACCAAGTTTCTTCTTTCCTTCCCTACTGAAAGAGCTAAAAGAAGGAAAACTTGCGGTTCAAATCCCAGGCTTTCACTTAGGAGATATGTGACTTTGAGCACCTCACTTAATGACTCTGGGACTCCATTTCCAAGTGTACAAAATGAGTTGATTCAATGAGATAATGACTAAAATCCCTTCCTACTCTATCATTATGTAATTCTGCTAACAATCATACCTACCTCCCAGTGTTGCGTGAAGATCAAATGGGATAATATGGTAAAATGCTTGGTACGTAGTAAGCTCTAGGTGAATTTTAGCTTCTCCTACTCCTCCTTTTCTTCTTTCTCCTCTTTTCCCCCTTCTGCCTCTTCCTTCTACTACTACTGCTAATAATTTATCTCATCAAAATGCAAGCTCACATAGGCACATTGGTATTCAAATGGAAGATAATATAATGTGCTTCTAGCAAACAGCCTAGATTCTTCGCATAGTATTATGGTGAGATTCTGTAATAGCCTATATAATTTCAGACCCCAAATGGTGTGATCTTAAGATGTGAGAAAAGTCCTAATTGCTACTACCTCTAAAAAGAGAAAACAATAAGAAATGATAAGCCCTTAACCACTGAGCAGTGTGACATAGAAGAGAGAGATCTGGCCTCAAAGCTAGAAAGACCTGGCTGGGTTCACGTCAAGGAATGATGTCCAAATAGTTAAACTTAGCTGGCATTTATATAGTACTTCCAGGTTTTCAAAGCATTTTACAAATATCTCAAATTTCCCCTCACAACAATCCTGAGAAGTAGATGTCATCATTACCGCCATTTCACAGATAAGGAAATGGAGACAGAGTAAGTAACTTGCCCAGGATCAGGCACCCTCCAACGCCTGATTGGAATTCAGGTCTTCCTGACTCCAAACTCCATGCTCTATCCACTGTGCCCCCAGCTATCTGGTATTCTGGGACCTGAATAATATTTCATTTGCTTTCATCTTAGCATTTAAAGCTTAAATTACATTAAATCACACTTGCCCTATAGACTGACTTTTCCAAATCACTAAATAAATGCGAATCTTTGAAGCTGGAAGAAGGGGCCTCAGGGGCTATCTAGTCTAATCTAAACCTGAACAAAAATCCCCTCTACCACATAATTTACAAGAAGTCCACCCAGCATTGATTCAAAGACCTCCAAGACAGAGTTAATACTAACTACAGAAGATTCCTCCAGATCCTTTCATCTAAGTGTTTTGTGCTTCTTTACTATCCCAATTAACAACATTAATTAACAGTAAATTAACATTTATGGTCAGTTCCATATTTCTCATCTAGTCAACATGAACCAAAATCCACAAATTGGATTTCATGGGAGACACCAAAGTTTTAGTTGCTTCAAACAAAAAATCAATGTACCATTTTTTTATCCACCAGCTTTGTACTTCTATCCAAAAGCAGAGGGAAAAAAACAGATACTGAGTCCATCTGGTAGGATTAAACTGCTCTGAATAAAAGCCTATCTGCTTATGGTTCATGACGCCATTATCTTCTAGAATGTTTGGGGGAGTTTCATTCAATGTTTATTGCACTGCCTTTCTAATTATTATTTAAGCCATCCACATGAACTTGGCAAGCATCCCAGGGCAAAATCTCCAGACCTCTGTCTCTTTTCACCTTCACAGCCCCTTTATTAAAAGGAGGATTTAGCCTTAGGCCCTCATTAAAAGAAATCCTTGCATTGGACTATCAAAGTTTTTTCAATAGTGAACCCCATGTTCACAAATCCATTAGTGTGGGACATCTGAATTGTTTTTTACAATGATAGTTTCTACTTAATTCAAGCCTGCTAATCGTCACATGACAGTAGTCATTTTGGGATATGATAGCTTATTTCAAAGATTTGAAGAACTGTCATATGTAAGAGGGATTAAATTTGTTCTGATTGGTCCTACAGGGCAGGATGAGAAATTACAAAGATGCAAATTTAAGTTTGATATCCAGAACAAAAAAATCTTCCTAATAATCAGAGCCCAAACCAGAATGCCATAGGAAGTAGTAGGAGTCTTTCTCTCTGGATGACTTCCACCAGAGGCTAGATGAACCTTTGAGGTATGTTGTAGAAGGGATTCTCAATCAGCTGTGGAGCCCAATCAACTTGGAGTTTCTGTGATTCAAAGATTCTAAAATCAAAAGAGGGCATAGTGGCTATATGATTGGATCTCACTGACCTCCTAGGTAATATGTCAAAGCTATTTGGGTTTGGTTTGGTTTGTTTTTAACTAAACAATAAGAGGCAGACACGCAGACAAACCCGGGCTGAAGACACCCAGTAGACCTGCAAGTTGGACACAAGAGTGTTATATAATACTCTCCAAAAGATCCTAAAGATTGCATTCTTAGGAGTGATCCCTGCTAGGATACCTGGAAAGCAAACTCTAATGGATTTTTCTATTGACAGAACTAGTGTAGGAAGGATGCAGATAATTCTGATGCATTATCCAGAGACCAGCTTCATCCATGGGAATGACAATCAACAGAGAACAAAAATGTGCAGGGTCATCCTAATGTTAGGCTGAAAAGATAGCCTAATGTCCCTTTCCTCTCAGAGTATTAAAGAGGAAACAGAGTTGCTTACCTTTGCATATAATAAGTATAGTGGAAAGAACACTGTGCTTTGAAGTAGAGGATTGGGGTTCAAATCCTGACTCCACTTACTGACTAGATGACCTTAAGCAAGATCATCCACCTCTCTGGGCCTCAGTTTCCTCAGTTCCATTGGACCAAATGGACCAAAACTAAGACTTTGCTCCTTCCAGCTTTAAATCTAGGACCCTATGAGTTTATGAATCAATGTATATTGAGCTGAAATGCTTATCTTTGTTTTTAGAAGGGGTGAATCAATTCATAATAGGTTCCTATTTTCCAAGTTCTCTCTTTCTCTAAAAGTCGAAAGATATTCTCAGTCCTGTTTCTGGTGCTTTTTCATAGAATCCAGAACAACCCAAAAGTCTACAGATGGGTTAAAGTGCTGGGACCCATTGGCCAACTCTTCCACACTTTGTAAGTTCATTTGAGAATGTGTCCAATCTTGCTGATATTCTTAGAGCTCACCAAGGCTCAGTTACCCTGGGGACAAGGAAGTGGAGTTTCCCAGGGGAGATTAAGAATGTGCAAAAATCTTTTCTAGGACTGACTAATTGCTGGATTCACATAGCAAAAATGTTGGGCAATTATCCAGTGAATTGTGAGTGGTGCCATTAATTAATCAATCCAGAAAACACAAGTCAAGATGTGGCTGAGAGAGAAAACAGACCCTGGAAGAGGGACATGGCTTGGGGGAGGGGAGAGGGGCTCATATGGAATTTCTGAGAAATTAGGAAACCATAGGTTATGTCACCTGATAGATATGTAGTCCTGAATTATCTACCTCGACCATCTATATGACCACAAATTGCCAGATAATTGCTCATATCTTGTTTGCTATCATGGTTCCTTATCGATTTCACAGTTCCTTAATTTAATGGCAGTCCTAAATTCATTTGGATTTTTATCAGATTAGTTTTTCTTCCACACAGCTGTATGGTATCCTTCACTTTAAATAAATTCAAAATACAGAACTTGGGGCTTACAGAAGTGCTAAATTAGAAAACTGGTTCTTTCAATTCAAAGCCTTAGCTTACAGTATTTTCAGCCAACAGTTCATCATCTGTTAGTTAGACAGCAGCATCTACTGGCAAAGTCGCACTTTTTAAGAATTGTAATATAAGAAGTAAAGCAAAGTTTTGAGGGCTGCAAGTGTTTAATAGAAGAGATTTCAGATCCAACACAAAATTTGCATAGAACAGAAAAAATAGAAAGAAGAAAAATAGTGAAAATCACGGTGAAAAGATTTTAAAACCAGAAATAGTGACAGAGCTACAACACTTAACAGGCATATAACATTGCCAGTTTATTCAATGCCCAGCATGCCACCAGAGTGGATCAAAATCTGACATTTTTTTCTCACCAGAAAGTTTTAATCATTTGAGGATATTTTTCAGTAAGAATATGTTACTAGTTTTATCATAGAAATCAGTGGGAAAATCAATCAACCAAAAGAAATTGTTGAATACTTACTATGTGCAAACTGCTGAGAGAGGTAATCCAGAGGATAAAAAGGAGACTTCTTGCCTGCCCTCAAGAATCTTATGATTTAAGGAAACAAGCAATAGACTGAAAATCTTTTAATATCATTTGAACCTCAGTAAGGGCCAGAGCCTGAACTAACCAATCTAACAGATAAATCTTTGTTCTCTGAGTAAACTCAGAGAATACCTTTTCCTATGTCAACAAGGCCAGATGGGGCTGACTTAAGGGCATTTTTTTCTGTTTATGGCCATTGAATAATGACACTTTTTCTTATCGTAATATTTTGGGACTTATGCTGTTATGGCATGTTAATGGTAAAGAAAACACAGATATCCTGGTTTGTAATTTCAGTTGACACTTCACCAGCTCTCTAATTGTATTTACCACCTATTCAATGAAGAAAATTCCTTTATCATAATATGGTTAAACACATATGGGGATCATAAATTTGAGCGGCAGAGAGACCCTGAGTTGGGATTATTCTAACACATAAAAAGCCTTGTGCTTTTATCAGCCAGTCAGCATTCACAGTTTGGCTCCTTGTACGTACAATCTCTTTAGTTTCAGCTAACTTTAAGGCAATAAACAATATGAATTTATATATACATATATATAAATCATATTTTTATTCCCTGAAATATATATATATGCTTGCCCCTTTAACCAAACTTTCAGGTCAATAATACACATATAAGGCTAGCCAGCTATATTATATTGAAGCACCATGGTATAGTAGGAAGAGTGCTAGACTTGGGGTATGAAGAGACTTCCATTCAAATCTCACTTCTGGCTTTAATTAGTCATGTTACCTTGACCTACTCAGTCAAATCTCAGAGCCTCACCTGTTGGTTTTTTCCATCTATAACATGGAGCTAATAATACCTGCAGTATCTACCTTACAAGGTTGTTTTGAGAAACCTTAAGATCTATTCAAATGTAACTGGTTATAAAAGTTCAATAAAAGAGAGAAGTTTTTGGCTGAAGGAATGAACCAGTAAAAACCAAAACCCTGAAAGTCTCATGGAAAGCTAAAACTGCCTAAGTCAGTATGTTATTACTTGCCAAATGAAAGTAGTAGGGAGTAGTTATCGTGGGAGCTCAAAGAAAAGAGAGTTCACTCTCATTGAGGCACAAAGGGAAGCCTTTATCAAGGAAGCCAGATTTGAAAAGGGTCTTAAAAAGTGGCAAGGTGGAAAGTGGTGGAGAAAGCCTCTCAGAGCCAGGAGAACAGCATGAGGAAAAGTGCAGAGGTTGGAAAGTACAAAACCTGCTTAGGGAATAGTTTGACTGGTGCAAGGGATACAAAGGGTCTGTGTCAGAGAGCAGACTCAAGGAGGTTGGAAAGGCATAATGAGACCAGATTATGGAGGGCTGAAATAAGGGGTTGACTTTAGATTTAAATCTATAAGCGAAAGGAGCTGCTGGAAGATTTTGAGCTATCAATGATAGCTAGCATTTATATTACGCTTTAAGGTTTGTAAAGCACTTTAAAAATGTTTATATAATTGAATCATCACAATAATACTAGGTGGTAGGTACTTTTATTAGTTGCATTTTGTAGGTGAGAAAATTGAGGCAGAGAAAAGTTAAATGACTTGTCCAGTAAGAGGCAGGATTTGAACTCAAGTTTTCCTGACTCCAGGTCCAGGGTTCTTTCTCCATACACCATTTAGCTGCTCCTGAGGAAGGAGCAAAATCCTTAAGAAGGTATGTCTGATAGGGGAGAGAGAATTTACAAAAATTTACTTTGCAACTTTCATTAATGGAATGTATGAATTCCAATACATGGGGGATCAGTCATTTCATCTCCACACTTAGGCTCTTTTGTTCTCGTCAATACAGTTTCTCCAAAACTCTTCTTGGCTTGAACATCTCACCAATGCTTCCTCTCTATGGAGCTCCTATGGGTCTATCTGCTTTCTTTTCATGCCCCTACTCTCCGTCCACTATTCACGTTTTCCTTTCCATTTATCACCAGGCTTACCGCCAACAGCTCTATTAGCAAGTTAAATGGTCACTCTGTTGTCATTCAAATTCCTTGCTTCCAGGAGCTATTGGAAGAAGTCCAATTTATATTATTGAACTATCTCCATAGCCCTTTGGATTCCCAGAGCACTTTGTAATCATCTTTATTAGTTAATACCCCTATAAACAATAAGAGTTGAGTTAATAACGGTATCCTGGTTTGCAAGTGAGGAAACCAGGAAAGAGAAAAGTGCAGACGCTTGTCCTAAACCACTAGAATGGTTTTCAGTGCCTTGTCACGGAAATCTCATCAAGGTCATAAATTGCCTCATTTTACATTTTAAGAAATTTCTACATCTTACCCAAGGTGGTTATCTAGAAAATTCCTGCCAAATGAGTATTGTTTTACAATTAACTCCTATTATTAAATCAGAGGTATGCTGTCAGAGGGAAAATATCTGTTAATGGAGTTAAAAACTATATTGTTTACGTGTTTCATTTGCCACTTGCCATCACTACCCTATATTATTAATTAGCTTTTTACATGGATATGTGTGGCTTCTCGATAAATGCTCTCATAGTACCCAAGTAGATTGTATCTTCCAGGAACCATAGCACCACTCCATCTCTTCTTTATATTATCTTACAGAATTTTCCCTTTTTTGCATGTTCCAAGATGGTTCCTGTCAACACCAGAGAGGAAAGACTGTAAGGTCTCTCATGGAAGGAATAAGAAGCATCTAGAACTTCTCTGAGGATCATCCCTTGTTGCTCTTGTAGCTGAAGGAGCAAGAAATAGAGTTGATTTCCTACAGTGGCAGATTCTAGTGTTAGTGCTATTACAAGACACAATTATAACTGACATCCAGAAAGCACTTTAAGGTCTGTAAAGCACTTTACATGCATGACTCATTTCAGTCCTACAAAACCCTGTAGGGTAGGTAGAACAAGTTTAATTGTCCCCATTTTATGTCTGAGGAAATTAAGTCTCCCAGAGGTTAAGTAAGTTCCCTAAGACCACACAACTTAATTACTGGAGGCAGGATTTGGACCCAGTTCTTCCAGCTCCCATGAGTTCAATGATCATCTCAATGCATACAATTCCCAGATTTATAAATTCATCCATAACCCCTTTCCTAAGGTCAGCAACTGCCATTTTGAAATGAATGTTAATAAGTACCAATGAACTGTTATTCTGAAATGAATGTCCAAAATAGAACTCATTACCTCTGTCCCTAAGCCCTCTATTCTTCTAAACTATCCTATTATTTCAGAAGGACCGCCATCCTCTCAGTCTCCTATCTCCCTTTCCCTTTACATATCCAATCTGTTGCCAGATCTTATAGTTTCTCCCCTCACAACATCTCCCCTATATGTTCCCTTCTCTCTACTCACCACCCTGATATAACACCTCGTCACCTCATGCCTGAACTATTAAAACAGCCTTCTGCTTGGTCTCCCTGATTCAAGTCTCTATCTACTCCAATAAATCCTCTACGCAACTGCTGAAGTGATTTTTCTAAAATACAGGTCAGACTGTGTCACCCTTCCCTCACTTGATATACTCCAGTGACTTCCTATCACCTCTACACTAAAATACAAAGCCTTCACTTTGACATTAAAATCCCTTTACAACCTGACTCCTTCCTACCTTTCTGATCTTATGATTTACTCTCCCCTACTTACCCAACTATATTGACCTACTTTTTGTCCCTCTCACACAACAATCCATCTCCCAACTCTGTCACTAATGGCTGAAAGGCTTTCCCTCCTCACTCTGCCTTCTGGCTTCTTTCAAGGTTCACCTGAAAACCTATCTTCTCCAAGAGGTCTTTCCTAGCTTCCCCCCAATGCTATTGCCTTCCCCTTTGAGACAGCCTTCCTTTTGCACCGTATATACCTTGAATCTACATAGTTACTTGCATATTGTCTTACCCCTTAGATTAGGAGTGAATTCCCTTGAGGGCAGGCACCATGTTTTTGCCTTTCTTTTAACCCCTAGTGCCTCACATAATGCCTAGTATATAGTAAGCACTTAATATATGTTTATTGATTGACAAATTGACTCTAACCCAGCATTCCATCAACTATCCCATGCTGCTACATCCACAAGCACGCTGACATAATAGTACGTCATGCACATGAAAGTCCTGGCTAGTTTTCCTTCCGTGTAAATGACCATATCTTGCCATAATGTTTCTCAGCAAGACACATCAAATGGAGTGCTGTGGGTATATATTTCCATGGAGTATGGTCTCAGAAATACTGTTTTTCTCATATGTCTGGACCTCATAGGTAAATAGTATAGCATTTGAGAAAGTAGATACTTGGGGAAATTGGTTACTGATGAAATGAATACCTACAGAATCATCTGCCAGCTGCTTGTCTGAAGTTTTTGGCTGAGACTTTCCCCTTATCTGAATACTCACAGTGTCTAATGGTGCTGGGCTATAATAGTTCACTTTGACAGTAAATACCTGCCAAATACATGTTCTGGTTCAAAATGAAAAATGCCTTAACTTTGAGCCTTCAGGCAAAGGAAACAAATTAGTTCCTAATGCTGTAAATTTCACAATATAAAATTCCACATATAATAATTTTATTTATCTGGTTACTTTGGAGAATCCTGTTCTGATGGTTCCTCCTGATCTGGAGAGGACCCCAAGTTCTCAAAAATTCTGTATTTAGAACATAAGAAGTGAACAGTCTTACATTGTTGTAGAGGATTGTAATATGAATTGTGTGCCCAGTGATGGACTGTATCTCCGCTATCTAAGGACCAGTTTGTAGAAGTTTTGAGAGGTTCATCATCCAGAAAGTTCAGTGTTTCCAGGAGATGGGTAGAATTCTTTTGTTTGGTACAGCAATTCATAAAGACTATGTATGAATTCTGAGGTTTGGGTCTGCATCAAAACAGATACTGAAGTATCAAAACAGCAAGCAATGAACAGTTCTGTATAAGTGAGCTCTTATAACTAATGTTTACAATTCCCTCCTCTTTTATGTGCCAAAACATTTTTATTCCTAAGGACCTTTGAAGGAGCACATTTTAACTTTTTCTTGATGACATTACAAATAGCAAGTATTTGTAACCACTAGGTAACATTATGGGAGTGGATTCCTGGCTGTCTGATTAGTCAGTTAGTCAATACACATTTATTAAGTACCTACTATATGCCAAGCACTGTGCTAACCAAGCATTGCAGATACAAAGAGAAGAAAAAGTCAGTCCTTATCCTCAAGGACTGTCTAATGGGGAGACAACGTACAAACAACTATGTGCAAACAGGATATACAAGAGATACATGGGAAATAATCCAATGTATCTGATAGACACTAGAATTAAGGGGGATAGAGAAAGGGTTCCTGTAGAAAGTGGGACTTTAAAGCCTTCGACAGGACTTAGATATATGCTGGCTAACAGTCATTCACTCTTACCACCTGCTACATTACATCTGCCAAACACTTAAACCATCTAGAGTAGAAGTTCTTAACTTTTTTTAATGTCTTGGAACCTTTTGGAAGTCTGATGAAACCTGTGGGTATACATCGTTTAATGTATAAAATAAAATATATAGGATTATAAAAGAAAAAAAATATATTGAAATACAATTATTTTAAAAAAGTAAGTTCTCGGGGCGGAGCCAAGATGGCGAAGTGAAAGCAACGACTCACCCAAGCTCCTGGAAAAACTCCTCTGGATATCTCTGGGGGGAGAGTCTGACCAGACTTTGGAGGTATAGAATCCAGTGGGTGACGGACTTTGACGGATTCAGAGCCCAGGTTGGACTGGAGGGTCCACGAGAGGGATCTGTTCCGCAGGGGTAAGACCCCGGCGCACAGCGCAGTGCGGTCGGCGTGACAGGGCAGAGGGGACCTGAGGGGCCCGAGAGTGGCGGGCGAGACCAGCGGAGCAGGAGATAATCCAGGCCGAGCCGATGAGAGCCGCTGAGCGCTAGATATCAGCGCAGCAGCCCTTAAAACCTTCAGCCTGAAGACTGGACTTCGGTGGGTCAGCTACTTGAACTTTCAGGAGTTGGGATGGCAGAGTGACCAGTAAGTGCTCTCTCCTCCCCCCTGATGACTGTGAGGGAACCATAAAATTCTTCCCCAGATTAATCCTGGATCAGTGGGAACACTAGAAGGGGGCGGGTGGTCTCACAACACCAGAGGCTGGAAAAGAGGCAAGGGGGGATTCTTCCTACTGTGGCAGAGGCGATCTGGAGGGACAGATGACCCAGGGCAGAGAAAATTCGCACTGAGACCCAGGCAAGCCTCAGAGCCAGGAGACAAGCCCCAGGAGGGGCGGGAACACGCATTAACTTCTAGGCATACCCCAGCCCTCCAGGGGAAAAGGGAAGATAATAGGGAAGCTGGGATCACCATCCCCTGACCTTGCCTTTGCCTCAAGTCAGCTGAGGAGATCTCCTGAGACCAGATTACCCCTCCCACACACCTAACAAGCTAACCCCAGGGTTGATCTGGGAAACAACAACAACAAAAAAAAAAAAGCCTGCTTTCAGCCTAGACACACAGCAGCCCAACTTAAAAGATCTGTATCTTCTGACTGAAAGAACCAAAAGCTACAACACTCAGCCAACATGATGAATCGGAAAAAGCAGATGAAAAGTGAAAAAACCATAGAATCTTTCTATGGGGATAAGGACCAAAACACAAACACCAAAGAGGTCAGAGCTGAGACTGTACTTCCATCTGAAACCTTAGATGGGACTATGAATTTCTCGGAAGCACAACTAGATTACCTGGAACGTCTGAAGAAGGATATAAAAGAAAAACTGGCCAATGATTTTAAAATTATAAAAAAAGAATTCACTGATGAGAACATCACTCTGAAAAAGAAAATTGAAGAAATAGAAAAGGAAGTTCAAAAATTAACTGGAGAGAATAACTCCCTAAAAGGAAGAGTTAATCAAACGGAAAAGGAAACCCAAAACCTAATTGGGAAAATTGAACAGATGGAAAAGGAAACCCAAAACCTAACTGGGAAAATTGGTCGAATGGAAAAAGAAATACAAAAATTAAATGGAGAAAATAGCTCCTTAAAGGGAAAAATTGGTCAGATGGAAAAGGAAATGCAAAAGCTAACGGAAGAAAACAATACGATGAAGATTAGAATTGGGCAAGTAGAAACTAATGACTCAATGAGGCAACAAGAATCAGTCAAACAAAATCTAAAGAATGAAAAGATAGAAGAAAATGTAAAATATTTAATTGGAAAAACAACTGACCTGGAAAATAGATCCAGGAGAGAAAATTTAAGAATTATTGGCCTGCCAGAAACCCATGATGAAGAAAAGAGTCTGGACAACACCTTCCAGGAAATCATCAAGGAAAACTGCCCAGAAGTACTAGACTCAGAGGGCAAAATAGTCATCGAAAGAATCCACCGTTCCCCTCCCGAAAGGGATCCCAAACTCAAAACCCCAAGAAATATAGTTGCCAAATTCCAGAGCTATCAAGTGAAGGAGAAAATACTACAAGCAGCCAGAAAGAAACAATTCAAATATCAAGGACACACAGTCGGGATCACACAGGACCTTGCAGCTTCTACATTAAAAGATCGAAAGAACTGGAACCCAATATTCCGTAAGGCAAAGGAGTTGGGACTTCAAACAAGGATCAACTACCCAGCAAAGTTCAGCATAACATTTCAGGCAAGGAGAAAGTCATTCAACGAAATAAGGGATTTCCAGAGCTTCCTGACCAAAACACCAGAACTCAATAGACAATTTGATCTTCAAATGCAGGTCTCCAGAGAATCATAAAAAGGTAAACAGAGGGGAAAAAACAAAAACAAAAACTTGCTACTCAATTAGGGCAAACTGTTTACCTCCCTATAAGGGAAGATGATACCTGTTAATCTTGAGAACTGTGCAGCTATTATGATAAAAGGGATATATGTAGAGGGAACGGGCATAAAGTAAATGATGTCATGTCAAAAATATGATTTAAGTATGAGAAGGGAATGTAATAGGAGGTGTGGAAAGGGGGAAGCAGAAAATGGCAAATTATATCACAGGAAGAAGTACAAAACTATAGGAGAGGGAAGGAGGGGAGGGAGATGAGCATTGTTTGAGAGGTACTCTCATCTGATTTGTTCAAAGGAGGGAACAACAATCTTAAGTAGATAATCCTAACTAGCTCTATAGGTAGTAGGAGGGGAAGGGGGAAGAAAGGGGAGGGTGGCTAAAAGGGAGGAAAGAAGCAATAAGAGTAAAGGGGAGTAAAAGGGAGGGGGGCTAAAAGAAGGAGGGGAAGGCTGCAGGAGGAGGGGGAGAAAAGTGAATACTACTGAGGAGGGGAAGGGAGACGGGAGAGCTAAAAGCACAAATGGTGGGAAAGAGGTTGGAGGGAAATACACAGATTGTAATCATAACTGTGAATGTGAATGGAATGAACTCTCCCATAAAACGGAGACGGATAGCAGAATGGATTAAAAGCCATAATCCAACAATATGCTGCTTACAAGAAACACATTTGAAACGGGGGGATACACATAGGATAAAGGTCAAAGGATGGAGCAGAATATATTGTGCTTCAGCTCATGTAAGAAAGGCAGGAGTAGCAATCCTAATCTCAGACAAAGCGAAAGCAGAAATAGATCTAATCAAAAGGGATAAGGATGGAAACTATATCCTGCTAAAAGGCACCATAGACAATGAAGCAATATCATTACTAAACATGTATGCTCCAAGTGGTATAGCATCCAGATTCTTAGAGGACAGGTTGGGGGAGTTGAAGGAAGAAATTGATAGCAAAACTATACTAGTGGGGGACCTCAACCTCCCCCTCTCTGAACTCAATAAATCCAACCTCAAAATAAACAAGAAAGAGGTTAAGGAGGTAAATAAAACTCTGGATAAGGTAGATATGATAGATCTTTGGAGAAAATTAAATGGGAATAGAAAGGAATATACCTTTTTCTCAGTGGTACATGGAACATTTACAAAAATTGACCATGTACTAGGACATAAAAATCTCACAATCCAGTGCAGAAAGGTAGAGATAATCAATGCATCCTTTTCAGATCATAATGCATTAAAAATTACATGTAATAAAAGGCCATGGAAAGAGAAACCAAAAATCAATTGGAAACTAAATAATCTAATTCTAAAGAAGGGTTGGGTTAAAGAAGAAATCATAGAAACAATCAACAATTTCATTCAAGAGAATGACAATAGTGAGACAACATACCAAAACTTATGGGATACTGCAAAAGCAGTTATTAGGGGAAGTTTTATATCTTTAAATGCTTACATAAATAAAATAGAGAAAGAGGAGATCAATGACTTGGGCTTGCAGTTGAAAAAGCTAGAAAAAGAACAAATTGAAAATCCCCAAGTAAATACCAAATTAGAAATACTGAAAACCAAAGGAGAGATTAATAAAATTGAAATTAAGAAAACTATTGAATTAATAAATAAAACCAATAGTTGGTTTTATGAAAAAACTAATAAAATTGATAAACCTTTGGTCAATCTGATCAAAAAAAAGAAAGAAGAAAACCAAATTACTAACATTAAAAATGAAAGGGGTGAACTCACCTCCAGTGAGGAGGAAATTAAAACAATAATTAGAAACTACTTTGCCCAACTTTATGCCCACAAATTCGACAATCTAAACGAGATGGATGAATATTTTAAAAAATACAAATTGCCCAGATTAACAGAAGAGGAAGTTGAATACTTAAACAACCCCATCTCAGAAAAAGAAATTGAACAAGCCATCAATGAACTCCCTAGGAAAAAATCTCCAGGGCCAGATGGATTCACAAGTGAATTCTATCAAACATTTAAAGAACAGTTAATTCCAATACTACATACACTATTTTTGAAAATCGGGGAAGAAGGAGTCCTCCCAAATTCTTTCTATGATACAAATATGGTTTTGATACCCAAACCAGGAAGAGACAAAACAGAGAAAGAAAATTATAGACCAATTTCCCTAATGAATATAGATGCAAAAATTTTAAATAAGATTCTAGCAAAACGAATACAGCATCTTATCACAAGATTAATACATTATGATCAGGTAGGATTCATACCAGGACTACAGGGCTGGTTCAATATTCGGAAAACTATTAGCATTATCGATCACATCAACAACAAAGCTAACAAAAACCACATGATTATCTCAATAGATGCAGAAAAAGCTTTTGACAAAATACAACATCCATTCCTACTAAAAACATTGGAGAATGTAGGAATAAAGGGAACTTTCCATAAAATAATAAGCAGTATCTATCTAAAACCTTCAGCAAGCATTATATGCAATGGGGATAAGCTAGATGCATTCCCAATAAGATCAGGGGTGAAACAAGGTTGTCCATTATCACCACTATTATTCAATATGGTACTAGAAATGTTAGCTGTAGCAATTAGACAAGATAAAGATATTCAAGGAATAAGAATAGCCAAAGAAGAAACTAAGGTATCACTCTTTGCAGACGATATGATGATTTACCTAGAGAATCCCAGAGATTCAAGTAAAAAATTACTTGAATTAATAAACAACTTTGGCAAAGTTGCAGGTTACAAAATAAACCCACACAAATCTTCTGCGTTCCTATATATTAGCAACAAAGTCCAACAGCAAGAGATAGAAAGAGAAATCCCATTTAAAGCTAGGGTGGACAGTATAAAATACTTAGGAGTCTACCTGCCAAAACAAACCCAGGGACTATATGAACACAATTACAAGACACTTTTTGCACAAATAAAGTCAGATTTAAGTAAGTGGAAAAACATTAGTTGCTCATGGGTAGGCCGTGCTAATATAATAAAAATGACAATCCTACCCAAATTAATATACTTATTTAGTGCCATACCAATTAAACTATCAGACAATTACTTTCTAGAGCTGGATAAAATAATATCAAAATTCATTTGGAAAAACAAAAGGTCCAGAATATCAAAGGGACTAATGAAAAGAAATGCTTGGGAAGGTGGCCTAGCGCTACCAGACCTCAAACTCTACTATAAAGCAGCAATTATCAAAACCACTTGGTATTGGCTAAGAAACAGAGAGGCAGACAAGTGGAATAGACATGGCACTCAAGATGCAGTAGGCAAGCAATATAGCAACCTTCTGTTTGATAAACCCAAGGACCCCAGCTTCTGGGATAAGAACTCATTGTTTGACAAAAATTGCTGGGAAAACTGGATAACAGTGTGGCGGAAATTAGGCATAGACCCATACCTGACACCGTACACAAGAATAAAGTCCAAATGGGTACATGATTTAGGTATAAAGATTGATACCATGAATAAACTGGAGAAGCAAGGAATAGTGTATTTATCAGATCTATGGAGAAGGGAAGAATTCTTTACTAAAGGAGAGATAGAAAGCATTATGAAATGCAAAATGGATAACTTTGATTACATTAAACTGAGAAGTTTTTGCACAACCAAACCCAATGCAACCAAAATCCGGAGGGATGTAGTAAATTGGGAAAGAATTTTTACAGCTAAGCTCGGGGATAAAGGCCTCATTTCTAGAATATATAGAGAACTGACCCATATGTATAATCATACAAGTCATTCCCCAATTGATAAATGGTCAAAGGATATGAACAGGCAATTTTCAGAAGAAGAAATTAAAGCTATCTATAATCATATGAAAAAATGCTCTAAATCACTATTGGTTAGAGAGATGCAAATCAAAACAACTCTGAGGTACCACATCACACCTATAAGATTGGCAAACATGACAGAACAAGAAAATGATAAATGCTGGAGAGGATGTGGGAGAGTTGGAACACTATTTCATTGTTGGTGGAGCTGCGAGCGCATCCAACCATTCTGGAGAGCAATTTGGAACTATGCCCAAAGGGCTACAAAAATGTGCATACCCTTTGACCCAGCAATATCGCTACTAGGACTATATCCCCAAGAGATCATAAAAATGGGAAAGGGTCCCACATGTACAAAAATATTTATAGCAGCACTCTATGTAGTTGCCAAAAACTGGAAGTCAAGGGGATGTCCATCAATTGGGGAATGGCTGAATAAATTATGGTATATGAATGTAATGGAGTACTATTGTGCCATAAGAAATGATGAACAAGAAGACTTCAGAGAGGCCTGGAAGGACTTACATGACCTGATGCTGAGTGAAAGGAGCAGAACCAGGAGAACTTTATGCACAGCAACGACCACAGTGTGTGAGAGTTTTTTCTGGTAGACTTAGATTTTTGTAATAACACAAGAACTTCTTACAAAAAAAAAAAATCCCAATGGTGGTTCTCAAGGCAAAATGCCTTCCACACTCAGAGAGAGAAATATGGAAGTCACTCACATAATGTAACAGATCATGTTTGTGTATGTGTATGTGTTTGTGTATCATGTTCTGATTTGTTATACGATTTCTTTCATTTATCTTAGTCTGACTACATAGCATGACTATAGTGAAAATATGCTCAATAGGAAAGTATATGTAGAATCTATACAGAATTGTATGCAGTCATGGGGAGGGAAGGGGGGAGTGGGGGGTAGGTGGGGGGGATAAAATCACAATTGTATGGCAGTGATTGTTAAATATTAAAAAATAAAAAAATAAAAAAAACAAAAAAATAAAAATAAAAATAAAAAAAGTAAGTTCTCAGACTCCACGTTAAGAACCCTGATCTAGAGGTTTATATGCCAAACATTTCTCAACTCCTACCTTACCTAAGGATATTCCTTTTCCTTTCCTTTGAACAACATTCTATTCCCAGTTAGTCAAGATTCACATTCATAGATAAAACAAAACATTTAATCAGATTAGTAAAAACATAGTAAAACAAAATATTGCCTATTATATAGAAAGAATATAATATAAGTTACAATATAACAGAATAATAAGCTTTAGAATTGGCTTTCATTTACCTATTCTCTAACCAGAAGGGCTAGTGTTCCAACCCAAACCAATCCTACCAAGCAGGGAAAGGAGGACACGATTACAATGGGGATGTTTGAGAGACTCACTTACCCAGTCACTGATCCCTGTAGGAAACATGGCATTTTCATGATTTAGAAGGTACTTTACCTAGTGATAGTAACTCAAGTACTCATCCAGCTCAAATATTATGGTGGTTTCCACAATTTCACCTATTGCCTCCTGAATTAACTCATTTCTGGGCTTATCTCGCTCTATGCTTTAGACATACCTGGGTCTTGTTCATACTCAAAAGGCTAAAGGATCATGTAGAAAGGTTCTATCAAGTCCTCTATGCTCCTATCTCTTCCTATTCACCATCACCCTGTCATCTTTAATCACTTCTCTGCATCTACCGTCTACCTTTGAATGAAAATCAAACAAATGAAATTGACACGAGTATATTTGGGTGCTGGCAGAGCTTGTATAAAATTTTGGAATTTCATGTATGGAAAGGACCTCGCATGTCATCTAATCCACCTCCCAACTGAAGTACAAATATCATCGACAATATCCCTAAAAAGTCTTTACTCTAATATGTCAATTCATAGTTAACTCATTATTTCCTGAAAAAGCCCTCTCCACTTTAGAATACCTCTGATTGTTAAAAAGCTTTCCTCTACATAATTCCTCTTCTATATAACAACCCTTCTAATATTTAATGAAAGTGCTATGCTCCACCTTAAGACTCTTCTATTCCAGACGAAACATCCCGCATTCTTACAACTGATTCTCCTACAGTGTCATCTCTAGGCCTCTAACCATTTTGGTCACACTATTGGATAAAGTTCAACTTGTCGATGTCTTCCCCAAACAGCAATGTCCCAAACTGGACACAATACTAAAAATATAATCTGATCAAGGCAAAGATTTGCTGATCACCTCCTTTTTTATTCTCTTATTTTAATGCAGTCTTAAATAGCATTAACTATTCTTGCTTTCTACTAGATCCAATGAAAACCCTTAATCTTTCTATTTGAATTGTCATCTAGCCATATCTCCCTTATCATGTAGCTATGCATTTTTTATAACATAAAATATAGGATTTTTAGATATCCCTATTCATAAGATCCAATATATTTTATTAGATTTGGCCCATCAATCTAGACTGTTGTGTTCTTTTGGAACGCCAAGCCTGTCCTCTAATATATTGGTTATATACCTTAGTTTCATACTGTCTGAAAACAATAAACATGCCATCTGTGTTATACAAATTATCAATAAAGGTAAGGTAAAGTAGTAAAGAAAGCATTGGATTTGGAGTCTGGGGGCTTTGTTCTGCCACTTAGTTTGTGTGACCTTGAACAAGTTACCTAAAATGTCTAGGATTCAGTTTCCTCATTTGTAAAAGAGAAACAGAGAGGACTGACCCAAAGTATCTCTAAGGTTCTTTCCATCTCTGAGTCAAGGATATGAAAAATACCAAGAAGAGATCACTATGGCTTACTTCCCTCCAGGTTGTTAGAGATACATTCATAAATACCTTTTGAGTACAGTCAATTAAGCAGTTCTGATCCTATTGAAATGTATTATATCCAGTCTATGTCTCTCCACCTTGTCTATAAGCATATGATGAAATATTTTGTCGAATGCCTTGCTGAAAGCCAGCTGTACTACCACTATCCATTTTTCTGATCTAATAAATTTGTCAAAGAAGGAAATGAGGCTAGTTACATGACTTGCTCTCAATGCATCCATGTTTGACCGTAGTGATCACTAATCTCCTTCCTAAGTACTCAGATTGTCCTGTTAGCTATCCATTCTCGTATTTTGCCAGGAATCAATATCAAGCTTATCAATTTATAGTTGGAAGAATTTATCTTCTTTATACTATTTTGAAAATAGGGACAACATTTTCTCCTCCTTAGAGAGTTTTCTCCTACACTAAATGGCCACAGATTTCTATGCTTTATGAGAGGAATGAATGAATGAACGAACAACAAAGCATTTTCTAGGTATGTGCCATTTGCTAGACTCCAAGTCAAGTGCTAGGGATACAAATACAAATAAGCAAGCTAGACCTTGACCTCAAAAAGCTTACCTTCTAGTGTAGAAAGACAGCACATACAGGAGAGTGACGGCCAGAGAGGAGTGTTTTACACATGGAAGTCAGAGCTGGAGTTGTAGGGAGTGAGGGGGGCGGGGGGAGTAAGGGAGGAAAAGTAAGAGTATAAATGGTGAGGCATGTTATAGAGATGGCCAAGAAGTGGCATGGCGGGCTTGAGATTGGGCAAGATGAAATGTAATTAGTCACCAATCAGAACCCAGAGTCTTAGGACTAAGAGGAGGTGGAAACTGGAGAGTAGGTGGTAGTTTTTCTTTCCTCCCTCCTAACAGACCTATCCTTCCTGCAGTTAGCATAGTGCCTCTATGCAATTGCTTTTTTTAATTTGCTGGTTTTAATCTGCTTTGGACTGAGAAGTTAGTTTGCCAAACTTATTAGAAATGTGTGTAAAATGAAAATAAACTAGTTTTAGGTAAGAACCAAGGGTGATCTATGAGAAAAGTATGTGTGCTTAACATGATGGATTTTGCCAGTATCTTTTGGCTGCTCAAAGATTTACTTCCTGACTACCAGTTAGTTGATTCACTACTTGCCAAATAAATAAATGTGTTCCTCACCTGCTTTTTCTGTAGCAAGGACTAGCTCTACTATCACTGATATTAAAGATTCTAAATTATTATTTAGAATAATTATTACATTTAGCCCTAAAGGAATTATTAAAGATTCTAAGACTGTTTAATAGAATCCCTGAGAATGATATAGGCCCTGGATGAACACAATTCATTGTAACTGAGTTTTCAGCCAATTTCTTAGACCACCAAGTGCCACTGATTCTGAGATTTGCAAAAGATTGGATTATAAAGGAACATGTTGACTTGAGAGTGGATAATGATTCAAGTTTTCAATCAGCATTCTTTTCAATTCATTACATACAGGCTTTCTGGGCAAGCCAGAGTGTATGCAGATCATTTCTTCTTTTCTTCCCCTAATCATGTCCTTCCTGCTCATCCCTTGCTCAGCTCATAATAAAACAAAACTGGTATGTACCTGTGAATTTCAAATGAATTTACAATGGCAGGATTCCAAGGCACATCCAAAGGAGGGTGTCCACAATCCTGGCATTACAAAGTTTATCAAATTAGGGTGATCATAATAGTGCTTGCTAAGCACCACTGACCTGATTGGAGAGTAAGCAGAGGCAGAAAGCTCTGACTGTGAAAGAGAGAGAAGCTTATGAGAAAGGGGGTTAATGCTTCATCTCCAAGTCAGAATCCTGCTGATCACAGAGTCATTCCACCCTGGGGATTGGGGGATGAAAATAACTTGGCTTTGAAAAAAGCACAGCCCGTTCAGGAGAGCGGAAGCCAGTTATGTGCATGGAGGATAAAGAAATAGGTCCCTGCTGTGTAAAATTGTGTGTTATTGAATGGATTAAATTGTCATTCAGAAAAGGTGATTTTAAGAAATAAAGCTAGTGGAAGAGTTTGGGGAAGAAAATGCATTCAAGTGTTGCCACTAGTACAGCAGCTGGGAGAAGTGGTATTGTTGTTAATAATAGCTGCTATCTGCATAGGGTTTACATATTACTGAGGATGGTCTCTTTGGGACTTCATAATAGTCCCACAAGGTAGAGGGAGCAGCTATTATTATTTTCATTTTATAGGAAAGAGGCTCAGAGTGGAAGTGAGTTACATTCATTCAGCACACTTATTAAGCACTTGTTGTGTGCAGTACACTGTTAGGCACTGAAAGAGACAGAATTTAACTGAGAAACAAAACCTGCCTTCATAGAACTTACAATCTAGTAAAATATAAGATACCAACCTAGATATACTCTAAAGCTACAATACACAATATTATATGATAGTAAATTCATTAGGAAGGTGTAGAAAAAGGTGCAGTGTACATGTATTCAATTCAGCTCATTTCAACAGACATTTGTCAGGCACTATGATAGGAACTTGCAATACAAAGATAAAAAAATGAAATAATCCCTGATCTCAAGGAGCACACATTCTCCTGGGGTGGAGGAAGGCATATAATGCACGTGTACCCAAGGAAATGCAAAGTATAGGCACTAAATAATACAAGTAATTTCAAGCAAAGAGAGTGCTATTAGCTGGGGAAATCAGGAAAGGAAGGTCTGGTGTAGAAGGTGGTATCAGACCCCTGCTTTGAGGAATGCTAGTGATGTTAAGAGGGAGAGATGGGGAGAAAAATGCATTCCAGAAATGAGGGTCCATTTGTACAAAGGCTTAGAACTCAGAGAAGACTGCCATCTTCTGTGAACACAAAGCACAGGGAAATGGATGGGAATTTGAGGAGAGAACAAAAGTTTTGGAATAGCTGTCAATCTCCTTGTTTTTACTGATCAAAAATCTGAAGGCCAGAGAAGGATATGTGCATATGTGTGTGTACACATATGTATGTATATACACAAATATACATGTGTGTGTACATGTATATATGTATATTGTGTATATACGTAAAGTCACAAACAACTTGATACCATGCCTCCTGCTTCCAGATCTGGTTTTCATATATTTTCCTAGGGAAAAGACTCCTTCCTTTTCCTCCTTCATAGCTACTTACCCATTTGCTTAATATCAAACCTTAGCAAAATTGTGCAATGGGTTAGCCTGACTTGGAGCCTCCAACTTCCTTTCTGGACTTCCCTGCCCCCACTTTCATCACCTATAACTCCTCTCCTTCAGACGACTAGGGCTTCCATGGTCTACTCTGATCAAAACCTGATCTTCTGAGACATAACCTGATTTTAGTATTTTTCTTCTTAATTTAGGGATTCTCAACCCGGAGTTCACAGATCCCTTAAGGGGGTGATGGATTTCAGGGGATCTGTGAACTGAGATGGGGAAAAAATTTACATCTTTTTTTTTCCACTAACCTTTAGCTGAAATTTAACATTTGCTTCAATTATTTATAAAACATTATTCCAAGGGGTTCTTAGACTTCTTCACTAGAGTGCCAAAGTGGTCTGTCACTCAAAAAAGGTTAAGAATTCTGCCTTAATGTGAATTTATGTCACAATACAACCTCTTCATAGGGTATTGGCATGATTCTTATATTCGAAGGGGATCTCAAAGGTCAGCTAGTCTAATTCTTGTCTGAAGCTTAGATCTTCTATATGACATCCCCAATATGGGATCATCCAACTTCATCTTGGAGACCTCCAGTGACAGGAAACTTACCATCTTTACTACACCATCCTCCCCAAGGCAATCCATTTCACTTTTGTACAGCTCTTCTTACTATATTGAACCAAAATCTGCCTCACAACAACTCTTTAGTACTGCCTTTCGCTCTACTTTCTCAGGTCAAACAGAATGTCTAATTCTACTTCCACAATGAATGTCTTTAAACATTAGAAGACAGCTATCAAGTCCCTGCCAAATCTTCCCTTCTCTTGGCTAATTAGCCCCAGTTCCTTCAACTGTTGCCTCTGGCACGTCATATCTTATAATTTAGTAGTCAAATGAGAAAAATAAGATCTTGGCATCAAGTTTCTCAAATAAGGACTTGGTATCCAAGATATATAGACAACAGACATACGAAGGAGGCCCTATATGAATGCTAGCTATTGTTATATCTATATAGATACATAAATATGTATGACAAAATGGCATACCTTTATTAAGTAATTCCTTATTAAGTAGCCAAAGGATATGAACAAACGGTCCTCAAAAATTACAAACAATATGGAAAAAATACTCCCAGACACAAATGAAAAGAGAAATACAAATCAAAGCAACCCTGAGGTTTCACCTCATACCCAGCAAATTGGTGAAGATGGTGAGATGGGACTAGTCAGTATTGGAGGGACTGTGGGAAGATAGGCCTGCTATTATGTTATTGGTAGAACTATGAAGCAGGACAACCATTTTGGAAGGCAAAGTGAAGTTATATTGATATAGTGACTAAAATGTCCATATTACTTGACTGAGAGATTCCACTCCTAGGCATAAGCACCAAGGAGGATATGCCTAGTATTTGATAATAAGAAAGTCTCCATACACAATGAATACACACACACACACACACACACACACACACACTCATCAATCTTTATCATCTAGAGAGAGGGACAGTTGTTGTTCAGTCACCTCTCAGTTGTGTCCAACTCTTTGTGACCCCATATAGGGTTTTCTTGGCAAAGATCTTAGAGTAGTTTGCCAACTTCTTTTCTAGCTCATTTTTACAGATGAAGAAACTGAGGTAAACAGAGTTAAGTGACTTTTCCAGGGTCACACAGCTATCACATATCTGAGGCCAAATTTGAACACAGGAGAAAAAATCCAGCTATATACATATATACAGACACACACACACACACACACACACACACATAAATACTAGAACTGGAAACAAAGTAGATGTCTATCAGTTGAGGAATGGATAAACAAATTACGGATAAATAAATTCATAACATGAATGTTGTGGAATATTACTGAACTGTAAGAAAACAGAAGTTATGATGAATACAGGAAAAGGACAGACTTACTTGTACTGATCCAGAAGGAAGTAAGCAGAGTCAAAAAGTATAAATAAATCCAATTCATATAATGATTACAACAATGTAAATGGAAAGACTAACCACAAAACAATGAAACAGAATATTGAACATTTGCAAAGGAAAAATATGGCCCTTCTTAAAGAAGAGATATGAGGAGATAACCTCCTCCCACTCCTTAGCAGTGGTGGGAGATCCATAAGTTTGAAACACTATATAGACACATACATATATACACATATACATATACATACATACACATATATATGTATACATGTATGTATATACAAATATGTGTGTGTATATATTTGAGTTTTTTTCATGTTTCAAAGAATTTTTATAGTTTTTTCCTCTTCCTTTTATTTTTCTTTCTTATATGAGTTGGCTCTCTAGGAGGGAGAGAAAGAGACAAAGAAATGAGAGATACAGGGGAAATTTCTCTATAGTCAGTGAGTTTCTCATTCCTACTTCCCATAGACACTCCAGAGGAAGTTTAATTAGATTATCTGTGAGACTTGTTTGAGATCTTAGGTGAAAATAAATTATTCTTAGAAGATTTTACACAGTAGCATAAATTTTCATGGGCAGCTAGGAGGCACATTTGGACAGAGTTCCAGGCCTGAAGTCAGTAAGACTCATCTGCTTGAGTTCAAATTCAGCCTCAGATACTTATTAGCTATGCCACCCTAACACTGTTTCCTCATCTGTAAAATCAGCTGGAGGAGGAAAGGGCAAGCCACTTCAGTATCTTTGCCAAGAAAACCCCAAATGGGGTCACAAAGGATCAGACATGACAGAAAAATGACTAAACAGCAACATAAATTCTCACACTATGATAAAAATTACTCACTCAAATTCTGTTCGCAGTGAACAGATTTTGGTACAGGGGCAAGCATAAGGACCTAGATTTCTAATGATAAAATCAAGAGTTTTGTCTCCTATTCTAGGAATTTCCATTATAGTTAGGAAAAAGGAAAAAGTTGGAAGAGAGGAGCCAAAGCCTTCCAATATCCCCTCAAATCCCAGGACAGACTCAATCTCCTATTCCTAAATAGCACAATGCAGTTCATATTTTTCTTCAGATACCACCTATGTCACTTAACTTCTCTGAGGATCCGTTTCCTTATCTGAAAATAGACATGCCTCCCAGTGTCATTGTAAGGATTAAAAAAGAAAATATACGTAGAGTATTTTGCAAACCCTGGTGCACTGTATAAATGTCAGCTGTAATTATGAACTAAAATGGGACTTTAGAGATTATCCAGTCCAATTCTTTCATTTTACAGATTAAGAGCTTGAAGTATAGAGAAGCTAAGTCAATTACCCAAAGTCACACCTTAGGCTACTCCCCCCTTAAGGGCTAAAAGGGGATCTGAACCTGGGTGCCCTGATTCCAAATCCAGCATAATTTCCACTGCACCATCCCACTTCTGCTATGCTTAAAGCCTCCTTTTCTCAGAGCTGTAGTTGGAAGTCTAAGTGTGAAGTGTATTCAAGCAGCTATTGGAGGGCATGCAAATAAAACCTTCACTGAGGTAAACAGTTGTTCAATTTTACAGCCTATTTACACTTAACTTTTATGTGCTGTTATGATATATGGCGTTGACGGGTTTGGAAGTCCTTGAATGCTCTTATGCATGTCATCTTTGAAGTGACTGGTTGATAAATGGTCTTATACTCACTGACTTTCATAGCCCATGAAAGTCTTTAAACTAGAGAGGTGTCCCTAACTACCCATTACTGATCATGGTAATTCTTCCAAACATGATGTTAGTCAGTTATCCATCAGGCTTAATTGCACTTTGCATGAGGGTGATAGTGCATTTGCAAGAAGGTCGTATGCAATACTGAATGAGTCTGACAGAGGCTGTCAAACCAAATGACTTTATACCAGTTGGTCTTTCATGACCTGACAAAGTACAATGTTTACCATGACCACATTAAGTAAGTGGGGATAACTGAGCTATGAGGCCAGAAAGGTAGCAATTGTAGTAGGACCCCTAAAGTATGAACCGGTCTTTCTCCTACCCTGAAGTGGCCTGAAGCATGTAAAGAAATGAAAGAAGAAGGACATCTAGGAGATACACACACACACACACAGATGTATATATGTACATACATATCCAAAGTAAAATGTTGACCCTATATATATATGTATATACGCATGTATATGTACACATATGTATACATAAAGCAAAATGTCGACTATATACATGTGTGTATATGCATATAGTATGTGTGTACATATGCACATATGTATCCATATCTTCAAAGCAAAATGCTAACTGTATATACATATATATATGTTTGTATATGTATATATGCATGCATGCATATCTACAAAGCAAAATGTCAACTGTATATGTATGTATACATATATATGTATATTGTATGTGTATATATATATATATATATCTCAAAAGCAAAATACTGACTATATGTAGTCAACATTTTGCTTTGGTTATATCATAGATTTTCTTGAGAGAAAGACAAGAAAGAACCAGGTATGACTTTTATTGTGGGACAGCAGTGCAGCCCAGAGGGTCTGCTGTTCATTCCTAGTGATTCTCCTTCCCTGTGTTTCTCCATATGCAAGATCTAAATAACCTTGGGCAGGCTTCTTAACTTCTCTGAACCTCCACTTCCTCCTTAGGAAAATGAGAGGGGTAGACTAGGTACCTTCTAATGTCCTTCCCATTTCTAAGTCTATGACCCTTCTGCCCTTAGATAATATATGTTCCAAAGAATTTTTGTGTGTGAGCCAAAGCTGACTAAGATCCTGGGACCAGAGAATACTCAAGGATTTGTACAATGACGTCTCCTTATCACAAGCCATGTCTTCAACACCTTCCCAGCCCTTCTCTGCTCCCTCAGGTTTGGGTGACTGACAGAAGGACTGTGATGCTACCTACTACAAAGACCTTCTTATACATTTAAAGAAATGTCCAGAGGTGGCAAGGTGGCACACGAAATAGAGCACCAGCCCCAAAGTCAGGAGGCCCTGAGTCCAGCCTCAGATACTTGACACGTACTAATTGTGTGGCCTTGGGCAAGTCACTTAACCCCAATTGCCTCGTCTCCCCCCTTCAAAAGAAGAAAAAGAAAAGAAAAGAAACGTCCTGAGAAGATTAGTATGATGGATAAAGTAACCAACTTAGGTAAATGGCCAAACTTGTAGCGCCCACCTCCTACTATTTCAACATAGAAATTAATGATTTCCATGTTAGGCAGCAGTGTTTTACAGACAATAGGACATTCCTACATATTCAAGAATTGTAATTCCTATTCCTGGTCACCTTCTGATGGCAGCCTGTGTGACCTCGGCAAGTGTATCAGTCAACAAGTATTAGCTGTATTGCACTTCAGAACTGCTGAATTCAATCAATCCACGAGTCATCCACCTGCAGCAAGGACTACAGGCTTATGCCGTCACACACGATTCATGTCATGTTCTTAACTGAATACATCCAGGCATTCAGCAATCACCGTTTCCCCTTGTAAAAGCTCACAATTCAGTTCAACTCAGTAAATATTTGTTAATCTCCTACTGTGTGCAAAATACTCTGTTAGCTACCAGGAGACTATCTACAAAGGTCCCTGCTCTCATGGAGTCTACACATGAAGACAGAAAGGAATGATCACTGCTGACCAGAAGAAGCAGGAAAGACTTCCGAGGAAAGATGATATTTAGGTTGGACTTTCAAAGATGGGTAGGAGTAATATATGGAAATAGGGAAGAGGTTCAAGGGCATACGGAATAATAAGCAAAGGTAGGAAGGTACCATCTATTTAAAAACTATCTGCTGTGAATAGAGCACTGGACCAGGAGCCAGGAAGACCTGAGTTCAAATCGAGCCTCTCACACTTACCGTGTGACCCTAGGCAAGTCATTAAACCTGTTTGCCTCAGTTTCCTCATCTGTAAAATGAGCTAGAAAAAGAAATGCCGAACCACTCCAGTATCTCTAACAAGAAAACCCCAAATACGGTCATAAAGAGTCAGACACAGTTGAAAAACGACTGAACAACAAATAAAAATCCCTCTTAGGATTTTCTAGGAAGTACTTCCCCTTCATATATATTCACAAAAGTTCCCATTTGCCCCTGCACATATAACCTTCACTTTGTAAGGTACAACTACTACAGTTAGCATATCCTGGGCTTATCAGGTTTTAGCTTGCATGACTATAAAACCTTCAACCAAGAGCTCCCCTGGAACCACATCATAGTGAACGTGTGTAACACTAAATTCAACAAATGTTTATTTCTTGAGCATCTGGTTTTTCAGACTGGCAAAGCAAAAAAGAGAAGGGAATTACTATTTCTGTGCTTTTTTCAAGTGTTCTAATGTACTATACAAGGTCTGCCTGCACTGAATGGGAGGTTGAGCTCAACGGCCTCTAATGTCTTTTCTAACTAAAAGCCTAGGAATTCTGTAACTGCCCAAGTCCTCAAAGGTAGCCCTTAATATTTCTAAGATCGTGTCAGCTAATTCCTTAAGTCCTTCAGGGGAGTCGGACCCATTGGATCCAAAATCTAGGGGGATGAAGGAACCTCTAAACTGGCAAATCTTTTTTAAAATAGATTTTACTGATATTTTTGCTTTTACATTGTCTAGACTTCCCCCTTTGTCCCTCCTTTCCCTCTTCCCAGAGGGCCATTCGTAGAACAAAGACTTTTTTTAATGAAAGAAAATGATACATTGAAAAGGTACAAAGAATAATAGGCAAAAATTCATACCTATAAACCTCAGCCTCTGTAAAGGAACAGGGAAAGGTATCTTCTCAAATTTTTTCTTTGGGATCAAGTTTGTTCTTTATAATTTTGCAACATTTATATATGTACATATATGTATATATACATATATTAAAATATTAGATACTGCAATATGTGTGTATTCATGCATAATACTTATGCATACATACACATATATGTATATATGCAGGTATACATACATACATGTGTGTATATGTGTGTGTAAAATTTAACTTACTTGTCAGATCTCCCAGGGTTATCGGATTGTGCAGATGGAAAAAAAAGACTCCAAACTAAACGGATGACTTTACAAAAAAGAATAATAAAGTGAAATTGTCCACTCTAATTACAATGACCAGCCATGTCCCCATAGGAGAAATGAGGAAATGTACCTCCTAACTTTGATGTGAGAGGAGGGACACTATAGAAGTGGAAGGCTATATATGTTGTCAGACACAGTCGACAATGGGACACAGGAACTATTATATAAACAGGAAAGGCATCAATAAAACCTTTTTAAAATCTTAATATTTCAAATTATGTAATATTTAAATATTTAATATTTTAAAAATAAAATAGTATAACAAAGGGGTAGTTTTACCATTGGAGTTGGGGAGTTACTGGCATGCTGCAGCCTATGTTACATGTGTGCTATGCTTCCTGATTTTGCCGTGCTTTTGTTCATCTGATTAAACTGTTTGTTTAGCCAGGACCTTGAGGTCTGAGTGAGCACTAGTACACTGGGTCTCCTGGACAGGGAACGGTCACTGGGATAGGAGTGACACAAGTCAATGAGTGATGGATGGACAAAATCCCTGCAGAGAGCCCAAGAAGTAATTGGGAGAATATCAGGTAATGAACTTTCCCCCTGTAATCTATACCTCTTTTACCTGCTTCCTGTTTCAGGAGAAGTGGAGACCAATGGTCCTGCCTATTGACAGAACCAACCTGGGACTCTTGGTCATACCTTATCCACACCCACTCCAGCCCCCAGTAGACTCTAAGTTGCTTAATGAAAGGAACTGCTTATTTCTATTTATATTTCCAGTATTTAATACAGAGAATTAGAGCAGATGTTTAATAAATGCTTTCTGAAAACTGAAAAGAGATGAAGAGACTCACCCTACGTGCCTAGTTAGTGACAGATCCGGAAATTATAACTCATGGCTTCTAATTCCCAGTCCTATTTATTCCTTTTTTTTGGTTCATGTGAATTTCATCACACACACACACACACACACACACACACACACACTCAAAATTACTCAGAAATTTCTGTCAACAGGATAAGAGAAGATGCAATAGGTGTTGTTGACAGCTAAAAAGACAAAACTTAAAAAAAGATGAAAATATGCAATTATCACACCCACAATGAGAACAGTTTATTTGGAGGAAATAATAAGAATAGTAATATTGAGAAAGCAGTGCCATTGGAAGCTGAACATATCTAAAATGGATCTGTGCCTTCGTCTTTCTGGATGTTCCCTCCAATGATACCCATTGTATCATATCCTTGTCCACCCACCCTATGTTACTCTTACCTATTTTATCCCATGACTTTGCCACTAGGCATCTACCCAATAAGCTAGAGGCCTTTTCTCCTTTCATACTCTCTCAGATGTATCTGGGACAGATATAAATATAGACAGATATTCATCTGTGTATAGATATAGAAAGATCCATCCATGTCCACAAAGAAAGACAGAAAGATCCTGACAGACAAGGTCTAAAGAAGGTTTATCCGATTGTAAGTAATAATCTGGACAGTAGAGATTCTTAATTTGCTAGACCTTTCCTATGATGAGATACTTGAGTTGACTTCCAAGTTGGATGAAGATCATGTATGGATAGTCTGAGAAAACTTGAACCTGCCTAGGGGCCATCCATAAATTATCTAGCAAGCCGAGTCAGAAATCATTTGAGAGGGCTTCCTTTTAGCCTTCTATGGATTTACTTGCTAATGCTTAATAATCACAGTCACCACTTCGACAAAGATGAAGATGATGATGATGATGATGATTTTATGAAACACTTGATCCCTTCACATCAAAGTTGTGACCATATGATTCGGTGATACATCCAGTCTCATCTCCTTAATTCATGATTACAGAAGGTCTCATGGCAAATAAGTCCCAGAATCCAGACTGGAACCCAGGTCTTTCCCCTACAACTCTAGTGCAATTTCCAAGTCATCACCTTCTCTTTTTCCTGCCCTTCAACATAGAATAACATTTCCCACCTCACATATAGAATCACTCCATAGAATAATGCTTCCCACAAGCTGTCAGAGTTTGGGTTTATTCTCATGTGCTACTTTGGGACAGGACTCAGGACAAAATCGGTGAGGGGTTGTCAACATGAGAACGAAAACAGCCAACACTACCTCAACTCACTTCAGCCTCAAAGATTCAGTCCCAGTTCCTGTTTCTGTGGGGGGGCCCAGTCCATCATCTTCATGGATTGGCCCCATCTCCATGCTCTGGCAGGCTTCCCAAGCCCCCATGCAGAACTTGAAGTCTCACCTTGCCTCTGAGCCAGTATGTCCCTTCCAGGAACTCCACTAAGCCTCTCTCCACTTCCCCCTGTAGCCTGGCATACAGAAGGCCACCTCCAAAGGGACTCCTCGGTATGTCACTAATCCTTTTCTCTGTTTCCATGTCACATTTAATTACTTACTCAATACAGAATTAACTAAACCAGGGCTCTAAACTAATGAGATGCTGCACGGCCTTCAATTTGGGGGATTACAGACCCAGGTGTCACACATCAAGGTCAGTTCTGATCATTCTAAAACACAGAGTAGAGTGGGCTAGTCTCCTCCTTAACCTGAAAGCTTTTTTTTTCTTGTTTCTGAAAGGGAAAAATTGTGGAGTGCTGGTCAGAGCGAAGTGAGGGATGGTGTGGTACTGTTTGTTCTAACTGTGTGGGAAGCCTTTGGAATCAATATCTAAATCCTCAGTCACATTGAAGCTAGCTCCCTTCTCCTAATCATCCCCATGGGGGTGTCTTGACCTGGCCTCAAGCAAAAGAGAAACAAAATAATGCCCTCCTGGTGCTGTTTAGGAAGGCAGTGTCTCCCAAAATCATTTGATCATGGAATGTTTAGGAGCTAGAAATCTATTATCAATACTTGTAAAAGCTAGCCTACAGCATCTGGGGGAGAGGGGAAAATGGGAAGGCCCTGGGACGGAAAGGGGTTTGGGCCATTTGGGAGCAAAGTGGAGGAAATTGTCTATTTTCACAGCAAAAAGAAAACAGTTCTATTTGTTATACACACAGCATGGTGCCTAGCACATAGCAAGTGCTTAATAAATCAAATGAGGTATTCAGAGTGCCCGGCATTTAATAGGTACAATATGAATGTTTATTCCCTCCTCTCAATGCTCGTTGACCGATTGACTGACTGATCTGTCTTGAACATTTAAGAGCATTGAATCACTGTCATGGATGGAAGTTTTTGTGCCCAGGAAAAGCAGGACAAAATGTTTTGTCAATTTAGCTAAGAGGGAGAAAATCCTGGCAAAGAATGTGGTACCATTAGGTCCCCACTGCTGCCAGGGAAGGCCTAGAACATTGGGGTTGGGGGCCAAAGTAGGCTGAAGAGCTTCCCTGCTAATTATTCTAACTAACTAGGGACTAAATTCAATTGCTTCTACCATGCTAAAGGATTAAAAGTGCTGACAGTGCCTTCTGCCTTAGTTGCTCCCACACTAGATTAGACCCTGGGCTACATTATATATGGATCAAGCTAATACAAATGTTTATTAGGAAAGATTTCTGGTAGAGTATTAGACCATCAGGATACTTGTGCTCTTGTGTAAAAGATATTGATACCATCAGGAGAACCGGAAATAACCTCCACAGCAAATTGATTACAGAGATTATCTATAATATTTCACAACTCAAATAAATTGAATGAATAAATGAATGAAAAAGAATTTATCAAGAGTTTGCTATGTTCCAAGCACTATAGCCTCTGACCATCTGGACAAATGCCTCGGCTAACAAGACAGTATACACTGTCCTTCCATTTATCTTCCAGGTAACCTCTTCCTAAAGAAATTCACCCATTTATTATAGTAGCACTTTTATGGTAACAAAACACTTGAAATAAAATGAGTACTCACTAATTCAGGAAAGGCTTAACAAATTGTAGCATAGGAAAACAGTGCAATGTTATTGTGGTACAAGAAATAGGAAACAAAGAATTCAGAGAAAATGAGAACTATGTAAGCTACAGCATAGTATAATGGGGAAAGTATTGGCTTGGGAGTCAGAGTGCTTGGGTTCAAATCTCAAGCTCACCATTTGTTCTCTATATGTCCTTGGGCAGGCCGTCAGTTTCCTCACCTGTGAAATCAAAGTGTGGGACTAGATGGGTTTATAAGGGATTCCTTCCAGCTCTAAATCTACAATCTGTTTGAAACTGCAATAAAATGATTAAAAAATGGTAATAGAGCCAAACAATAATAATATAAACAAAAATGGTTCTAAAAAGCAGCTGAAAATAGATTAATTGCAAAGACCAATATTGGTACAATTCCATTCTATCAGATATTAAAGGAGCAATTAATTTTGATATTTCATAAGCTGTTTACAAAAGCAGGAAAAGGAGTTCTACCAAATTTTTTCTATGATACCTATCCAGAAAGAGATAAATCAGAAAAAGAAAGCTATAGACCAATTTCCTTAATGAATACTGATGAAAATTTTTGAATGAAATATTATCAAACAGACTTTGACAAACCAGCACAAAATTTATGCATTATAACCAAGTGGAATTTTTATAAAGAATACAAGACTGGTTCAAATTTAGGAAAACAACAGATATAATAGACTGTATTAGTAACAAAAACAATCCAAAAATCATGACTATATCAATAGATACATAAAAATATTTTTAAAATATTCACTTCTTCCTGTTTTAAAAAACTAGAAATCATAGGAATAAAGAACTTTTCTTCAATATAGTAAGTACTATCTAGTTAAATCAAGAGTCAGCATTATATGCAATGGAGATGAACTAAAGTCTTTTCCAGTAACATCAGAGGGCAAAACAAGGATGTCTGTCACCTGTACTGTTGTTTAACACAGTGCTAGATATACTGATAAGATAAGAAAAAGAAAACAAAAGAATGAGCAAATTCAAAGAGGAAAAATATATTATTGCTTTTTGCAAACTGTATAATCTACATGGAGAAGCCTAAGAGTCACCTAAAAAGTAACTGAAATAATAAATTCAGCAAAGTAGCAGGACATAAAAATACCTCCAAAAATCATCAACTTTCTACATATTGCCAATAAAACCCAGCAGGAAGTAGAAATTTCATTCAAAATAACTACAGAATGTGTAGCATATTTAGGAGTCCAACACATAAAACTATAAAACAATCTTTAGAGAAATAAAGACCTAAATAAGTAAAGAGATATTAACTGCTTATAGCTGAGGCATTCTGATATAATTTTTTAAAATCATATAAATCAATTTTATTTATTCAGTGCCATGGCAATTATACTACCAAAGGATTACTTCAAAGAGCTAGATAATAACAAAATACATCTCAAGGAACAAAAGGTCAAGATTCTCAAGAGAAATAATAATTTCTTAAAAGTGGGAGGGTAGAAAGTCTAGAAGCACCAGATCTCAAAGCAGTAATCAACAAAACTCTTAAAAAATAGAAAAATTGATTGGTGGAATGGTTTGGATATTCAACTTAAGGAAGCAAACAAATACAGTAATTTAGTGTTAGAGAAATTCAAAGAATACCACTACAGGGTTAAGGACTCATTCAACAAAACAAAACTTCTGGGAAAAGGAGTTTTCAAAGGAAGAAATCCAAGCTATCAACAGTCCATGTGAAGAAATACTCCAAATCATTAATAATTAGGGAAATTTAAATTAATCAGCCCTGAAGTTCCATTTCACATGTGTCAGATTGGAAAAGATGAGTAAAAGGGAAAATGACAATTGCTGGAGGAGAGGCATGTTGGTGCATTGTTGGTAGAATTATGAATTGTTCCAGCATTCCATTCTGCAAAATGATTGGGAACTACGCCCCCAAAATCACTAAATTATGCATATCCTTTGATCCAATACTACTAGCTTGGGGTTTTTTTTTTAAAAAAGGAAAAAGATGCACATGTACAATAATATTCATCCCAGCTCTCTTTGTAATAGTGATAATCTGGAAACAAAAGAGGGACACATTATTGAGGAAATATCTGAACAAATTCGGGTATGTGAATATAATGGAATATTATTACATCACAAGAAATGATAAAAAAGATGGTTTCAGAGAAAAACTAATGAGACTCCTATGAATTATTGCAGGGTAAAGTGTACATAACCAAGAGAAATATTTATATAGTATAAAGAAAAAACTGCTTAAGAATTCTGATCAATTCAATGACCAATCACAACTCCAAAGGACCAGTGATGAAACAGGCAACACACCTCCCATCAGAGGGATGACAGAATCCCTTTTGAACAGGGAAAATATATGTATTTATTTTCCTTGACCAGATTTCTTTTTTGTAAGGACTATGTCTTTTTTTATTAGAAGGTGAAAGGATGGGGAGGATAAAGACTTGCTGGAGAGAGAGGAATTATCAATAAGTGTTGCCAAAAAAAGAAAAATAAATAAAAAGATCATTGAAGCATTTTCTAATGCACAGAAGAGAAGGAAGCACAGACAAGCAGGTTAACTTTGAAAGTAACATGGTGAATTTATTATGTGCTTTAAAAAAAGAATAAACTCTACATTACAGAGATTTATGGTTTTGCTTTCAAATGTAATCTCTTTTTTGCTTCTACTTCATATATAAAAATATTCTTTTTTATTGTTGTTCTTTAAATTCAGAATAAAAGACTTTTTTTAAAAAAAAGACTAATCTTCATGCCAAAAAACAGATGATGAAACATATTTTCCCAGAAGCCGATCGATGGCACCGTGGATAGAGCACTGAGCCTAGAGAGATTTCAGTCCAGCCTCTTAGCTTTGTGACTCAGAACAAGTCATTTAATCTCTGTCTGCCTCAGTTTCATCATCTGTAAAATGGGAATAACAATTGCACCTGCCAGGTGTATTGTGAGGATCAATTGAGATAATATTTGTAAAGTGCCTAGCACATTGTCTGACATATAGCACATGCTTAATAAATATTTGTTTCCTTCCTTCTCTCCCTCCTTCATTCATTCCTTCTTCATTCTTTCCATCCTTCCTTTTCCCTTTTTTCTTTTTTTCTTCCTCCCTCCCTTCCCTCCTTCCCTTCTCCCTCCTATCTTTTCTTCTTTCTTTCCTCCCCAGAGGGCCTCTGTAATGTCTTTCTAGCTCTCAGGATAGAGGTAAGGGACTACAGGGTTGGGGGGTTACAAATGCTGTCAGATGCAGCCACTTTATCAAACAGCTATATAATAGATTTTCTTTGTTACTAGGAAGGTTTTCCTGAAGTTGGGGTGGGGATCAGTAAATGGTTGTAATATTAAAAGAAGTCATCCATAGAATACTTTAAAACAAATTATGGGATGGCCTACTTGCTCAGGAACAAAGAAGGAAAGTTTAAAAGAAATATTATGAGTTTGTATATGTGAAAAGTGGAAGGACTGCAAGTGAGGTTGTGGAAGAATTGTTTCATGATAGTCAAGATATGAGGGTTAGAAAATGCCTTTCCAGACACTTAACCATCAGCCAAGCTGGGCCCAAGGGGCTTCAGTGAAAAACATAGTTTAGCAAATTCAGGCATCGTAGGGTAGCGTTCTTTTAGAAGTATTTTCATTTCAACCCTATTTCTTTATTATTTTTAATTTTATTTTTTCAATTAATAAGCACTTATTCTCTCTTTTCACTTCCCCTTCCTCACTGGGAAAAAACTATTGTAATAAATATACGTAGTCAAATAAAACAAATCCCTGAATCAGTCATATCCAAAAATGTGTGTACATATGTGTATGTATACATATATATAATAAAAAATACATGTCTAAAATAAGATGCTTATTCTACATCTTGAGTCTGTCACCTCTCTGTCAATAGGTGGGTAGCATGCTTCATCATCAGTCTTCTGGAGTCATATTACAATGAGCAGAGTTCTTCATTCTCTCAAGGGTGTCTTTACATGCTGCTGTTTAGAGTATAAATTATTCTCCTAGTTCTGCTCACTTCCCTCTGCGTCATTTCATACGTATCTTCCCAGGCTTCTCTGAAACCATCTCTTTCATCACATCTCATGGCACAATAGTATCCCATTACATACATCTGACTCTTCTCCCATGATAAAACTAGGTCACACACTCTTGGGGTCTTCTCTGCTTGGCCACAAGGAAGGGAAAGGAGGACATAAAATCAGGTACCAAGAAGGTGAGGGGAACTTGGTATCTCATAACAGGGAGCAGAGATCAAGGAAGAACAGAAGAGAATTAAAATAACCCCTATCTATATCTTGGTTTTAAGATTTATAAAGCAATGCAAAGATCCAAGACAATTCTGAAGAACCTATAATGAAAAATGATATCCACCTCCAGAGAAAAAACTAACGGAGTCTGAATGCAGACCAAACCATACTGGGTTGTTTTTTTTTCTTACTTTCTTTATTTTTCTTGGAGTTTTTTGTCTATATTTTCTTTAACAACATAACTAATATGGAAATATGTTTTGCATGGTTGCACATGTATAAACTTCATCAAATTGCTTGCTTTCTCAATGAAGGAGGAGGAGAGAAGGTGGGAAAGAATTTGGTACTCAAAATTGCAAAAAAATAAAGGTTAAAAATGTTTTATATGTCATTGGAAAAAAATAAAATATTTAAACTTTTAAAAAAGATTTATAAATTGTTTTCCTCAAAATCAGCTTGTGGCATAAACATTCGGAGTATTACTATTCCCATTTTATAGATGAGGAAATTAAAGTTCATGTAACTTGCTGAATCAGGAAGCTCCCTAATTGCCAGTATGATTCTAGAGCTTTATCCACATTCCTACTTTATCAGTAGTTGATTAAACATCTCTCTTTACTCCACTAAAAAGGGAAATGATTAATAGCATATCCCTGTCCTTTGTGCTGAATCGCTTTAAAATAATACTAATGATAACAATTCCAGGACAGTCAGAAACTGTCCAACCCTGAGCATGTGTTCATATCCTCTATCTCACAAACCAATTTTTCTTCTACTCTTTACTCCTGCCTAGAGGAACCTCCAGGCCAAGACCAAAGGTCTCCTGAATCAACTCTGAGGAACTGAGTTCTCAGAAAGTTGTCATGGTTAGCATGGTCCATGATCCCTGGGTTTCATCCTCTGTACTGCCTTACCTCACTACTTCTCAAGTGTCCCTTTTACCCCTCAAGGAAAAAAAGCTTTTCTACTTGAAGTAGTGCAACATATAATTTTTCCCTCAATGATCCCAAGTCCCAGCTCCAGATTCTGTCTCAATCTCGGGATCTGGCAAGTGAGACCCTTTTTCTGATAGTGTTAGAAGAGTTTATTCAACTCTTTCTCTCTTTAAACAATCCAGCGAACTTTGTTAGAAGGAGGTACTCTAGTGAACCTCTTACAGAGCCATCTGAGATTTTACTTCCTTCAGTAATTCCTCATTGGGAGAAAGTCATGCATGTTTGAATGGCCTGCCCACATAGATTTATTTCTTTTTTTTTTTTTTTTTTTTTTTGAGGAAATCAGGATTAAGTGACTTGCCCAGAGTCACACAACTAATAAGTGTCTGGGGCTGGATTTGAACTTGGGTTCTCCTGACTCCAGGACTGACTATCCAATGCACCACCAAGCGACCACTGCATGTAGATTTCTAAGAAACAGTGGTTTGGAATATCAACTAGAAAATCTTACTACTCAGGAAAATGACAAGAATCCACCTCATTTTGATTCAGAGGTGTGAAGGTAAATGTTTAACAACCACCTTTCCAGAAAAAAAGTATATATGACACATTTATAAGTTTAATCTACATAATTAACCTTTTTTCCATCACTTTCTTAAATCTAGATAATTAACACAATAACAAATCCAGTCCTGATTGGTAACATTTTTTGATTCCTAAGGGGTGAATGCTTACACTAAAAATTTAACAATCTGCTCTCTCATTTAAATTGTCTCCAGAACACCCCTGTCTCTTCAGTATTTACCAGAGCACTGCTGAGTGAGGAACCCTCAAAATTATGCATACTCACAGTTCTGTTGACATAGGCAATGAATTAACCTGGAGTATTACAGAGAGATGCTGTCCTAATCTTGATGGAGTCCCTCAAGAAAATATTGTCCTTTGGGACATCCAAAAGATACTCTAGGTCAGTGTTATCAAACTCAAATACAAGGGAGGCTACTATATCTTAAATAAAGATTCCTACAAGTACCTACTGACTTAGAAAACCACATGCTTATAGTATCTATGTTTTATCATATTTTTTATTTATTTTTAAAAATATTTGCAATTACATTTAATCTGGTTTAGCAATGTGTTTGACACCTCTGCTCTGGGGCACACTCCTTTTCTTTATGATACAAAAATGAGTGGCTTAAAGAGAGAAAGAAAGAAAAATATAGCAGGCCTTTCTGGCTACCCTTGAATAACAGGTCCCAAACTGCATGGAAGGAGATCATAGAAAAGAAACAGTGGCTAAAGGAGAGATGATGCTGGATGATCTCTGCAGTGGCAACTGCCAAAAACTGATTCTCTCAAATGACTTGCCTGAAAGAGTCAAGCAATAACATGGCATAAGTACAAACACTCAGTGATTTGAATTCAAAGCATCTGACTTTGTATCCTAGCTCAGAAGCTTAGGTTAGTCACTACACTTCTCAGATTCTAGTCCACCTTGTTCCTCATCTGTAAAATGACAGGGTTTCTGACAAGAGACTAAGGATCTGAGGTACAGATTAAGACATGTTGTGTTTGGATGTGGCCAACGAAGGAATTTGTAGCCAGTTTTTTGGTGACTTTATTTAGTAATGAAAAAATGCAAGGAGGTTCTAGGGAGAGAAGGTAAATTTTCACTGATTAAAAAATAAAATTTTATTTAAAAATGAAGTGATTACAACATAAAATAAAATAAAATGAAGACTTAAGACCAGGTCAGCTTCTAAGATCCCTTTCAGCTCTAAATCTGAGTCTGAGAGTTGCCTGGGGCATGGAGAAGTTAAATAACTTACCCTAGGTCACAAAGTCGGAACAGGGCAAAGGGTGAACTTGAACCCAGGTCTACTGTGGTTCTGAGGCCAGCCCTCAATGCACAATCCCACATGGCCTCTCAGTGAGCAAGAAAAGTCACGAAAAGCCCTCCAGCCCCAGATTTCAGCATCAAGCTAAGTTTGTCTTTGCTCTGATCTAATGGTATGTCATGGAGAAATCTCCTTTGGTGAAAAGAGGCCAATGCTGTTCTGAGTCTCTCAGGGTTCCTGTCCATCTGCTTGGTCCCTGCCAAGAGTTTAGCATCTTCAGGCCTTGATGGAGGTCAGTGCTCTTCTCCACTGCAGCCCCAGCAGGAGTGAACCCGTTCAAAGCCCCAGAAAGAACCCTGCCTGAGCTGAGTCCATGAAGGTTTTATTACCACTACCCCCTTGCCAGGCAAGTCAGAATAAGCTTTCCAAGCCGAGTGATGGATGTTCACAGGGAACCCGTGGGAGTTATTAATATTCATGTTCCAGTCACACTTTTGCAAGTAATAGAAGCTTGTTTCCTGTAACACATCATTAAGTGAGGAAAACAAGTGACCTCCTGGAGCTTTGGGGCATCTGAGGAGAAGCTACTGTGACACAGAAGATGGTGTGGGGCATAAGGACTGGGTGAGGGGAGAGATCATCAGTCTTCCCTCCTTGCTATCTCATAATGGACCATCTTGGTTAATCTCCCTAGACAATCCCACTCATTACCATCATTATACTTTTAGGAAGATCGGTAAAATGCAAAGTGGGCCTCCTGAGATTGAGTTTGAGAATGAAGATTGGGGCCTGGGACATTCTGATGAATTTTCCCACCTCCTGCAGAAGCCCCTTGTGTGACTGGTCAATGATATGCCTTACAGGGTCAAACTAACAATATGACAGAATAGAGAGAATGTTGGAATTGAAGTCAGGCAGTCCTAGGTTCAACTTTATCTCAAATGTTTTGAAGCTGTATAACTCTGGACAAGTCACTTGACCACTCTGATCATCAGTTTCCTCATATGTAGAGTGAACAAATTTTATACCCACAAGTCTGTGCATACCTACACATGAGCATGCCTGTATATCTAATAAAGGGGCTGACCCCGACATGTAGCATGAGGGGTATCATTGTGTGGCTCAAAAGGAGGTAGAATAGACATCTCTAGCCTCTTTTTCTCCCATCTTTCACCAGGGGAGACTTTAATTCTTGCCAGGAAGAGAAGTAGAAGGTTAAGACCATCTGCTTGGCCACCATGCTCTCCTCAGAGAGAGGGGTTATCAGGTTAGAATTATATTTAACAGCTCTCTTAGATATTATTAGTCTAGGACATATAATTGTCTGGTTCAATCTAACTTCTGGTGACTGTTTCATTAATGGGGGAAGCATGACCCCAAGTTTTCTATTCAAGGCTTGGTTCTCACCAAATTATGGATTCCACAATGAACAAAATACACACACACACACACACAAACACACATATACAGCAAGTTTCAAAGAAATCCATTTATCCAAGTCCATAGCAAGATGGAAATCAGAGGAAATAAATATAGAAGAATATATACTAGACAATATGGAACTATCCCATTGGAAGAAAGGCAACTCACTGAGAGGGGGGGGGGAGAGAGAGAGGGAGCAAAAGAGAGAGAGAGAGACTGAGTTCTATATTTCAACCAAGGGGAAATTCCCCAAAGTCTCTAGTATAACAATATGGGGATAGGGACATGATAGAGACTACCAGTTCCTTTCACGTCAGCTTCTTCCCAAGTCTTTTCCTTCAGCAACCTGAAGTGGGGTTGGAATCAACCATCTCTTTCAAAGCTGGAAGCCAGAATCACCCAAAGTAACTGAAGAGATCATAAAGAGACCAGCTTTGTCTGCTTCCCCACTCTCAAAACTGTCCAGTCCTTCACACAGGGCTGGGACATTGATCTCCATCAATAAGGAGACAATGCTAACAATCTGGAGAGCAATTTGGATCTATGCCCAAAGGTCTATACAAGTCTGCATACCCTTTGATCCAGCAATACTCCTGCTAGGTCTGTATCTCAAAGAGATTTTAAAAAAAGGAAAAGGACTTGTACAAAAATATTTATAGCAGCTCTTTTTTTATGGTGGCTAAGAACTGGAAATCAAGGTGATGCCTAACAATTAGGGAATGGTTGTAAAAGTTGTGGTACATGGAAGGGAATATTATTGTGATGGAATGTTATCATGCTATAAGAAATGACCAGCAGGATGATTTCAGAAAAACCTTAAAAGACTTACATGAATTGATGCAAAGTAAAATGAGCAGAACCAGGAGAGAACATTGTGCATAGTAACAGCAATATTATACAGTGAAGAATTATGAATGACAGCTATTCTCAACAATACAAAGAGCTAAGACAATCCCAAGGACTCATGATGAAACATGCTATACATCTTCAGAGAAACAACTTATATTATCTGTATACAAACTAAAGCATACTATTTTTTACTTTCTTTTTTTCTAATCTTCTTATACAAAATGATTAATGTGGAAATGTTTTACATAATTATTTACCATCTCAGGGAGTGGGGGGAGAAAATAGGAGGGATAGGATTTGGAGCTCAAAACATTGATATAACAGTGGTATATCAATGGGCTTTGGGATTTGAGTTGCATATGTACCATAGGTATGTATGTCTACATATGTGCCTATATACGTATATAGGCACACATGTGTGTGTGTGTGTGTGTGTATATATATACACATGCACACATACAATGCTCTTTATAAACCCTAAGCGGCTGTATAAATGTCCGCTATCATTATCAGCAGCAGCATTAGGAATAAACATTTATTAAGTACTTATTGCATCACATGAAGTGATGTTATTAAGAACTTACTAGAGGCAAGTCAGGATGATAAATCAAGTTATACAAATTTAAGCAAAGAATCCAAGCCCTCAATGAGCTTCCATTCTAAGGGGTGGAGCTAAAAAAGGATGAGGGGGTGGGGATTCAAGGGGAAGACAGGTACCCATAGGATACATCAGCAATGCCACCTGGATGGGGATGAGTATTCTCCTAGCTACCTTCTGACTATCCCAGATTTTCTCCCCTTGACTCAACTTTGGTACTTATACATCATCAAAATACTCAGTATTTTCACCCTTGAACTTCCCAGGCCTTGTGTCCATGGGACATCCCTCTGCCATGACAGCCTCCTTCTCCCAGTGGTAAGTTCCTCTAGCATACTTCTGACTCTGCAGACTCTCCCACCAAGTCCCCAGGGGAGTTCCTTCTCCCTCCTCCTACCACCACTTTTCAGCTCCCTTTTATGGATTACATTCTTTCCTTAGAAAGTGAGCTTCTTAGGGCAGGGTTGATCTTTCTTCTTGCTTGTATTTGCATCCTTAGTGTTTAGCACAGTACCTAGCACATGGTAATTGATTAATAAATACTTACTGTCCATCTATCAGCTGCCTGCTGAGAAATAAGGCGTTACAATGAGCTTTATCTGTGAGAAAAGGGCACTGTTGGATACCACCATCTCCAAGTAAGGGATGTGGTTCCCATGACTACAGGCTGCCACATAATAAAAGATACGTAGGTTGCCAGGGATGCCTGGTCAATACCCAGGGATGAAGGAAAGACATATATCAGAAATAGAGTAACCTAGCCTTAGAAATAATAACCGATCATGGTAAAGGCAGAGGATAAGAGCAAACCTCATGACTCCAAATACAGAGAAACCACCGCACCACATTTCCTCCTTCTCTGAATTTAAATATGTGAAAGAAAAGGCAGCAAAGGAGTCCACCAAAAGCAAAATAAAATAAACAATTGGGGGAAAACTATAGATATTCAAAGGAGATGAAGGTTAAAGGAGATCTATCATTATAATGGCATAGAAATAGAATAAAGAATCTCAAAGTGGGTGTTTTTGGTAGAAAGGAAGCCCTCTCACATGCTTATAAGTATGCATCTAGCCTATACAAGAAGAACCCTGAGGAGGGAGAACTCATCACCTCTGAAGGCCAACCATGGCACTTTGGACACCTTGTCATCATCAGGAAGTTTTTCCCAACATCAAATTTACATTTGGCCCTTTGAAACTTTCACTCATTGCTCATGATTCTACCCTCTGAGGCCAAGCAGAACAAGCCTAATACCTCTTCTATGTTTTTTGTGTAATTGTTCGGTTCTGTCCAACTCTTCATGGCCTCATTTGGGGCTTTCATGGTAGAGAAAATGGAGTATGTTGCCATTTTCTTTGCTAGCTAATTTTTTACAGATGAAGAAACTGAAGCAAACAGGATTAAGTGATTTGTCCAGGGTCACACAGCTAATAAGTGTCTAAGTCCACTTTTGAACTCAGAATCTCCTGATTCCAGGCCTGGTGCTCTATACACTGTGCCACCTAGTTGTGCCATCTTCTTATGGGACAGTCTTTTAAATAAATATATGAACACAGAACTCATATAGCCTGGAAATTCTCTCCTCTTCAGTCAAAACATCCACAATCTCTTTAGCAAATCTTCATATGACATGGACTTAAGATCCTTTACATCCTAGTTGCCTTCTCTGGCTGCTCTCCAATATATTAATATCCTTAAACTGTGGTACTCAAGAAATGAATATCTTCCATGGTTCAGATGTGCCCCAAGCATATCATCACTAAGTTACTTCTGACTCTGTTGTCCAGCATGGTAGTTATGCCTCCCTGCTTTATGCCTTCTGCAAGTCCAATACCCAAGCCATCTATGGTTTTATTAAAGTCACTAATACAAATGGGAACCGGTACAGAAGCAAGAGCAGATCTCTGGGGCATTCTAATGGAGACCTCCTTGCTTCATTATCATTAAGCCATTAATAGGCATTCTTTGTGTTCAGTCATTCTATCAGTTCCAAATCTCTCCAACTGTATTTCCACCTCATCTACATCTATCCACTCCACATACAAAAATATGAGATACTTTCTCAAATGACAAGCACCCTCCTGATCTATCAGTTTAATAGTCCTTTCCAAAAAAAAAGGAAATAAAGTTAGTCTATAATGACCAGTTCATAAAGAAGCCATAACCACTCTTTGTAATCATTGCTTTCCTTTCTAGATATTATTCACTATCTCTTTAATGATGCATTCTGGCATTTTCCTAGTTATCAAAGCTAAGCCCCCTAGTCTACAATTTGCAGGATCTGCTCTCTTCCCTTTTTTCAAAAAAACTTCCAGTCTTTTGATACCTCTTCTGTTTTCCAAAATATTTCAAATATTAACGATGATAACATATTCCAGCTGAATTATAATATTCACTGGTTCAAGAATAAAATTCAGACAGAAAAAAAGATAGAAATAAGGAGAAGAGTTGAGTAAATGAAGCCTTCTTAAAAAAATGGGGGCCATATAACCCAATGGATTCCACTAAAGTAGGAATGGGCCCATATGTATATGCCCTATATATCATCTCAGTTTTTGTAGGAGCAAAATAATGTAAATGAAGTGAGTACCTATCCTATGCAACAGTGGTATATTGACAAATTTGAGTGTTAATGCATCCTGAGAAAAATATGGCAAAACTAAAGAATTTAGGGAAATGTGAGAAGACCTATGAACTGATGCAGAGATAAACAGGATCAGGAACACAATTTTACAATGACCATAATAATGTAGTAATAGTAAATATTAAATTAAATAATGCCTCAACCAATCTTCACTTCAGAAATCTGCTGGTAAACATTTCTCTTTCCTCTAGGCAGAAATAGAGTTTCTGCCTAGAAAAATAGAAAAAGTCAGTTTCTTCATCTCCAAAACATGGGGTTGGGAGAAATCAACTCTAAGGCCTTTACTGTTGCTGAGGTTCTAAGTACAAACTCACATTAAACTGTTCTGAGATATGCTACAGGACATCACAGACATCTAGGTGATGCAGTGGGTAGAGTGTAGGACTTGTAGAAAACCTACTGTTCTATTCCTGCCTCGGGCGCTTGAGACCTGTGTGACCCTTGACATGATTACACTCACTACTTTTATTAGGTATTTAGTTAGACTTCTTACTCTTTAGGCTAGACTTAAAGAAAAAATATACAAGACTTTTTATAGGTTTTTTTTCATTTTCTACTTCATAGAAAATGTTAAGAGAAAAGTGAACAGAAAAGTAACTTTGACTTGAACCCTTCTAATATAAGCTATTGCCTTCAGAGCCCCTCTTTAAAAGCAGACAGAAATGTGGAGCCAAACTGCTAGGGACTTTCATTATTGAAAGAGTAGACAAAGATGAATAATATATGATCCTTGTCTTCAAGAAACCAACAGAAAGATGCCAATAGAAAAAGAGCTACATATTAACTAAATTCAATAGAGCACAAGGATTTAGAAAATGAAAGCTCATCTAAGCCAACAAATATAAAACAAGTCTGAAGATAATAAAGCAAAACCAATTTAAATCATAGCACTCATCAAAACAAGGGCAGCTAAGTGGCTCAGTTAAAGACTGCCAGATCTGGCGTCAGGAAGACTCATCTGGGCAAGTCACTTAACCCTGTTTGCCTCAATTTCTTCATCTGTAAAATGAGCTGGAGAAGGAAATAGCAAACCACTATAGTATCTTTGCCAAGAAAACTTCAAATGGGGTCGTGAAGAGTCAGACACAACTGAAACAAGTGAACAATAACCCATCAAAACATTTTCAACTAGATTGTGCTCTTCTGTCTTTAATACTCTTTAGAATTCTCCCATCCCTACACATAAATCAGCAGAGGGCTGGCTCCTGCTGGCTTGTGGACATGTCAGCCTCTGAGTGGTATGCTGGGGAATTGGTTCGATAGTAGTTTGTTGGAAAGTTTAAGGACAGTGATGCTCAGAGGGAGGAGCACTGACTCATCTCTCAAGGTCACTGTCAGGTCTATGAATATGTAATGTCATAAATAAAGAATTAATATTGAAGCTGATGCATCAGACTTCAAGGCAACGAGGTGATGCCTACAAAACAAAACCTTTCACTTAAAATTTCAGAATATAAATTGCAAGGAAGAAAACAAAAATAAGGAAATAATGGCCAAGTTAACAAATAATCAAGTCTGAATTGACTTAAGCAATGTTACAGAATAACACAAAAAAGATTGCTGCTGCTTCGTATATAAAATTTCCTTAAAGAAAATTGATACATTTAAGTAGTAAACTTGTTTTTTTTTCAATTCAGAAAATGTTTTCTTCAAGAAACTATTACTAAATATGTTTAAGTGCTTTATAAGCTGTAAATACAATAATAATGTAAGGTATATCAATATATTCTAAGAAATCAGGGTTCCTAGAGAAATATTTCTCAATTAAGTCCAGATCTATAACTAGGGTAGGTCAATCAGGGCTTTGTCACAAAGGGATCAAAATTGAGAGTGTACTGACAGAACTTGTGCTTGTTTAGCAGCTAAAGACAACAGAGTTTAGCACCCAGTTAGCAAGAATAATTATATCAAATAAGAAGCCAACAGATAGTGTGCTTTCTCTACCTGGTAAGCTCCTTTTCAACCAGTACCCACCCTGCTCTCTACCCTTGACCCATGTTGTTTGGTTTCTACAGGGTCTCTGCCCCACTCCCTACTGAATTTGTATTAATTAATTACTGTACAATATTTTCACATTGTGAATTTAAAGGTTAATTTAAAGAAATTTATGCTTCATTTAGGACTAGCAATTGCCAACATTTCTAGTTATGGCTCTGTTGAGGGCTGATTTCTAGCAACTAGAAAGACTTGAAAGAGAAGAAAGGAGGTGGTAGGAGGAGTACACACTGAATAGAATCAACCAAGGATGTTGATCTCAAAGAACTCCAAAACACATTGAAGCATCAAGAATCATGACAAAGGGTATTGCAAGAATGCAGGGCAATAGAATGCATGAGAATATTTGACCATATTGGCTGCAAAGATTGTGTGCCATTGTACAAAGTTGACAACTTGGCCAAGAAAACACACAAAAGATTATACCCAAGCATATCAGTTGGGAGAAAAATGGATGACAAAGTATAGGTTCAAACATGAGACAATGGACAGAAGGGTTTAGGACTAGAATACCAGAGAAGACATTATCACAGAAAAAGAGTCTGAGAAGCATACAATGAGGCGGATGGAAGCACCACAAAACTCACAGTTTGCAGAAAAACAGGATGAAACATAAAAGGAACAGCTTATAAATAGTTTGAATTTTTATTCAAGAGTATTGCTTTTTATGTCTCTAAAGTTCAACTTCAGAGGGACAGAGCCAAGATGGCAGTGTAGAAGCAGGGACTTGCTAGAGCTCTCCCCACAAACCCCTCAAAAAAACCTGTAAAAAAAATTGCACTAGACAAATTCTAGAGCAGTAGAAGTCACAAAAGGACAGACAATCAAATTTCCAGTCCAAGATAATCTGAGAGATCAACAGGAAGGATCTATGTTCCAGGCTGGGAGAAGAGTGTAGTTCCATGTGGACTGTGCCCACACAGACAGAGCTGAAGCAGGACTTAGGGGATTGAATCACTGGTGGTAGATGTAGTTTCCAGATGTCTCAACCCACAAATGCCAAAGACAGCTTCAAAGGTCAGTGGGAAGGGTCTCTCACCTGGCTGAGAGGGGAGCATGGTCTGGCCCCAGCCCCATCCTCTGCCCCACTGTGGCAGCAGCCACTGCTGAAACAGTGGCTGCTTCTGGAGCCCTATATATAACAAAGAGCTCAAAAGTCAAGTAATTGGCTGGGAAAATGAGAAAATGGGGGGGAAAGAAACAGATCATAAATTCTTCTTACTTTCTTGGTGAAGAGGTTTTTTCTTATGTCATTGGTGACAAGGAAGATCAAAACATACAACTAAAAGAAGACAATAAAGTCAAAGCTCCTCCATCCAAAGCCTCCAAGAAAAATATGAATTGATCTCAGACTATGGAAGAGCTCAAAAAGAATTTTGAAAATCAAGTAAGGGGGTGGGGCAGAGCCAAGAAGGCAGAGTAGAAAGATGCACATACACTAGCTCTTCCCCCACAGCCCATAAAATACCTGTAAAGAAGGACTCAACAAATTCTAAAGCAGCAGAAGCCACAGAACAACAGAGTGGAGGAGATTTCCAGCCTAAGGTCACCTGAAAGGCCAATGGGAAAGGTCTGTCACACTGGAAGCTGAGCAGAGCCCAGCCCAAAAGGTAGAGGACCCAAGCAGGCCTCCGGGGCAGAAACCTCAGTGGGCAATAGCCATGGTTTGCAGATTCCTCAACCAGCAGGCACCAAAGGTCAGTGAGAGGGTTTTTTCAGCTGGACAAGAAGGGAGCAGGGTCTTCCTATAGCTCTGATCTCAAGCAGCGCATCCGGAGGCAGCAGCTCCAATAGCAGCCTGCATCCGTTGTTGGATTGTAAAGCCCTGGGGTGACTGAGCAGCTGATCCTTACCTCAGCCTTGTGTGGGGGCCCTGGCCCCACCTAATGTTCCTGGAGGAATTGAACAGCTTATCTGAATCTCAGCACCCAGTGCTGGCTTGGTGGAACTGGAGACCAGGTGGTTGTGGAAAGGAATCTACTACTCACAGATTCGGGGCACAAAAGTTTCTGGTTGCTCCCAGACCAGTGTACATGCTTAGTTGCACCACCTTGGAGGAACTGAGATCTTACAGATCCCCAGAGTATACCCTACTCTTGACAAAGGACCCAAAGTCAAGTAACTGCTTGGGAAAATGGCCAAAAAGGGGGAAAAAAATAAGACTATAGAAGGTTACTTTCTTGGTGAACAGATATCTTCTCCCATCCTTTCAGATGAGAAAGAACAATGCTTACCATCAGGGAAAGACAAAAAAAGTCAAGGTTTCTGTATCCCAAACATTCAAAATAAATATTCAATGGTCTCAGGCCATGGAAGAGCTCAAAAAGGATTTTGAAAATCAAGTAAGAGAGGTAGAAGAAAAACTGGAAAGAGAAATGAGAGAGATGCAAGAAAATCATGAAAAGCAAGTCAACAACTTGCTAAAGGAGACCCAAAAAAAATATTGAAGAAAATAACAGCTTAAAATGGCTGTTTTGCCTAACTGGCAAAAGAGGTCCAAAAAGCCAATAAGGAGAAGAATATCTTAAAAAACAGAATGGACCAAATGGAAAAAGAGGTCCAAAAGTTCACTGAAGAAAATAATTCCTTCAAAATTAGAATAGAGGAAATGGAAACTAATGACTTTATGAAAAATAAATAAATTATAAAACAAAACCAAAAGAATAAAAAAATAGAAGTTGGTCTGGAAAATAGATCTGGGAGAGATAATTTTAAAATTATTGGACTACTGAAAGCCATGAACAAAAAAGAACCTAGACATCATCTTTCAAGGAATTATTTTAAAAAATGACCCTGATATTCTAGAACTAGAGGGTAAAATAGAAATGGAAATTGTTGGGACTGGAAGCTCAATTCCGTGTGGACAGTCTCGGGCAGGTAAAAGTGGGACTTCTAAATCTTAGAGTCTTACGAGGCCCTCCATGAACAGCAGGGGTTCGAGAAGGTCAGACTGAGCTAGCTCGGCTAGCTCGGGTATTTCCGCCTCTCCCCCGGAGATACCTGATGGGTGGAGTCTCCCTGCCCTCGAGGTCATCCCGGATTGGAGCACACCTAGTTACCTAACAGCACGGTATTGAGATGCAAACTGTGTGGCTGAAGATTAAGTAGGATTGAGGAAGCCAGAAAGCTCTCTCTTAGCACGTGTGGAGCCAAGAGGACAGTAGGCTCCGCTCGTCTTCTTTCCTCTCTCCTCTCCCCCTCTCTCCCCGCTTGTACTTCTACTTCCAATCCCTTAAGCTTAGCCTCCTTAGGAAATCTCCCCCTCTTCCTCCTAAGGAAGACCCCCCTGCATTTGTAACTAGGACCCTGAAATAAAGCTCAACCCCTGTTTGACTCTGGAACGACCTTTCTCTCATACGTTTATCCGGTTTGGCCAACCGAAGACCTGGGACAGGTAAGAAAGACTCGGGTAGCCCAATACAGGCCTCTAGGCTTGGCAGTTGGCGCCCCAACAGGGATTGGGAGCGTAGATAATCCTGGGTGCTTTTGGGGTACACCCGGAAGGGGCTGTGAAAGAAGCGAGTCCCGAATCCTAGATTCGGAAGGAGAGAAAGGGGAGAGAAGCTTCCCAAACCCCTGGGAAAAGGGCGGAGATGGGGAATCTATTGCCAGTAATAAAGCCAGAGGAACAGGAGGTCTGGGCTGAGAAACTTCACAGGGAATGCAGGAAGGCGGGGGTCACAATAGAGTTAGATGACCTCCGAGAATTTTGTGAAAGGATTTGGAAAGTTTCTCCTTGGCTCAAGCAGGCAGGAATATCAAGAGAAAAATGGGGAGCGGTCGGAGAGCAAATGACTGCTTACGAGCAACAATACCCTGGGGAGCTGGAGGATTTAGATTTCCTGATATTCGGTGTAATTAAAAGCCTGCTGGAAGGGCCGGAGAGGCCAGGGCGGGATTGGAATGAGAGTGGAAGCGGAGAGAGGGGAGGGGAGAACACGGGAGGGACGGAGAGTCCAGGCAAGCAGAAAGTTAAGCGGAAAGTTAAGGAGCGTAAAGAAAAAATAGACTCGGAGCTCCATCTAGCGGATGGAAAAGGCGAGGCAGGGGAGAATACGCCGTGCCTTCCCTCCACGCCTCCTTATAACCTGCTCCATTGGTCAGACAGTTCAGGGCCACAGTCCAGTTTGGAAAAAGGAATAAGAAAGGCTATAGAGAATGGAGAAGATGTAGGGACATTTCCTGTGTTAGAAATAGCGGACCCCAGTGTCCCCGGTGGGGTTCGGAGGAGCCACATACCTATAGAGTGGAAGAGAGTGGCGACTCTTAAAGAGGCTTGTACCAAGCACGGCCCTAATTCACCCTTTGTCATAGCCATGCTTGAAACTCTCAGTGGTCAGTTCGTTCTGACTCCTAATGACTGGAAGAGCTTAGCTAGAGCCTGCCTTACCCCTGGGCAGAAAGAGATAAGTACAGGGAGGGGCCAGGATCAGCTTCCCATAGCTATTGCCCTTCCTTTAAAGCACTCAGTTCAAATCCAGTTACTAAAGGAAATAGGACAGAATAGACCTGAGTGTACAATCTGGCTTAATGGAATTCCCATGACTGGCCTCCTTGATACTGGAGCGGATAGGACCTGCCTTAGCGGTCGCTCAGTACCCCGGCACTGGAAGCTTAAAGAAAGCCAGAGACCAGTGTGGGGAATAGGAGGGTGCCAAAATACCTTAGAGACAATGCACCCAGTAAAGTGGGAGGCAGAGGATCGCCAAGGGACCGTATGGCCGTTGGTGATTCCAGGACTTAGTTTTAACATCTGGGGCAGGGACATTATGAGCCGCCTCGGGATGAGGTTATCAAATTTTTAGTAAGGGCCTTTGCAGTTGCACTGGAGTCCCCACCCTTGAATTGGAAGTCAGACACCCTGATTTGGGTGGAGCAATGGCCCCTGACTCCAGAAAAACTCCAGGCACTACAACTATTGGTTAAGGAGCAATTAGAAAAAGGAAATATAGAACCATCAAAGTCACCCTGGAATGCTCCTGTGTTTGTTATAAAGAAAAAATCCGGGAAATTCAGGTTCCTTACAGATCTAAGGAAGGTAAATCAGTCTCTCATGCCTATGGGAGCCCTGCAACCAGGTCTCCCTTCTCCTAATGCCATCCCGGAGGGTTGGTCACTTATAATCATTGATATTCAGGATTGCTTTTTTTCCATTCCTTTAAACAAAGTAGATTGTCCTCGGTTTGCTTTTACAATACCTCACCCCAATAACGAAGGACCTGCAAAGAGGTATCAGTGGAAGATATTGCCCCAAGGTATGAGTTGCAGCCCCACCATCTGCCAGTGGTATGTTAATCAAGCCTTAGAAAGCCCCAGACAGCAATACCAATGCAAAATCATCCATTATATGGATGACATCCTTATAGCTGCACCTCAGCTCAAGGAACTGGAGAAGTGTTTCCAAGCAGTAGAAAGGAACCTTTTAGGACTAGGATTAGTTATTGCTCCTGAAAAGATACAGAGAGGACCCAATTACAAATATTTGGGATATCAGATACAGAGCACCATCATTCGGCCGGAACCCCCAAAATGGGATATAAAGATCCAAACACTCAATGATGCTCAGAAACTAGTAGGAGCTATCCAATGGATAAGATCAAAGGTGCCTATACCTTTACCTCTCATGCAACCTTTATATTCACTATTGACAGGAGACTCTGCTTTAAATTCCCCACGAACATTGACTCCTGAAGCAGCCAAGGCCATAGAGGCAATAAAAAAACAATTTTTAGAGTCCACCACATTTCGGTGGGATCCAGGAGGAGATCTGGAGGTATCTATTATCTCCACCACACCTCCCTATGCTGTCATACACCAAAAAGAGAAGCCCCTAGAGTGGGTATATTTAAGTAAAACAGGAAGCAGTTTACTAAACAAGTGGGAATTTCTAGGACGGTTAGCACTAGAGGCAGTAAGAAGAGCCACCCACATATACCAAAAACAGCCAATTCTTTATGCTACACTCACCACTAAGGATGTAGAAGAGTTAGCTCAGAATCATGTTTCTTGGGCCACTATACTCCACTGGGCCCAGATGAAACCAAATTCGACTTTCCTATTCAAAGAATTATTACAGTGGGCCCCAGCACCAGTGAAAAGGTACTCACCAAACCCAGTAGAAGGGCCTAACATTTTTACAGATGCCACGAAACATCACAAGGCATCTATTTATAATTCGGCCTCCCAAGAGATATATATAGTTAACACACCCTACACCTCTACTCAACAGAATGAATTGGAAGCTATAATCCAAGCTCTCCAAATATATAGTGACATACCTATTAATATTATCACTGATAGTCAGTATGCATCTTTATTAATTTCACGGATTGAGGACTCTATTGTAGATTATCGGTCCAATATTTTTTCACAGTGTGAGCGGCTATTGACCACCATTAATAACAGAACACACCCTTTTTATGTTTTACATGTGCGCTCACATACAAATGGCACAGGACCAATTTTTGAAGGAAATCAAATAGCAGACAATTCACTATACCTGGTAGGGCACACTGTGGAACCACAAGAAAGGGCCCAAAAGGCTCATGATAGGTTCCACCTAGCCACAGAAGCCCTCTGCAAATTATATGGGATAACTCAGGAACAGGCCAGAAAAATTGTTAAGAGCTGTCTCCAATGTATCCCATTCCACCCATCTCTAGACCAGGTTGTCAATCCTCGTGGCTTGGCACCCAATGAAATTTGGCAAATGGATGTCACCCATCTTAAGGGCCAGTGCATACATGTGACAGTTGACACATGGTCCGGATTCCTTATGGTGACTTTACAGCCAGGTGAATCAAGTGCTAAAGTAATTCAACATCTTTGGCACTGTTTTTCTGTTTCAGGCTTACCCTTAGAAATAAAGACAGATAACGGCCCTGCCTATACTTCTCAAACCCTTACACACTTCCTCCACGATCTAGGGATTCGACATGTTACAGGAATCCCCTACAATCCACAAGGCCAGGCCATAGTGGAAAGGGCCAATCTCACCTTGAAGGCAATCCTCGCTAAACAAAGAAGGGGAAAAGGTCGCCTAACACAATCAGAGCTTGATACAACTGTGTATACACACAATTTTTTGCATATCTCAAGAAACTCACATACTACTCCAGCTATGAGACATTTTGTGACTTTTCCAAGACAACCCCGCAAGGAAAGTAATACCCAGGCTGGATATAAAGACACATGGGCCATGGTAAAGGATATGGCCTCAGGGAAATGGAAAGGTCCGTATAAGATACTAATATGGGGTCCAGGGTATGTTTGTGTCTCCACAGGAAAAGGTGATGCGTGGATTCCCATTAGAAGGATCCGTAGGTGGGAACCGAGGTCGGAGACGACGGAGACGCAGGAGGCGGAGACCCCGGAGAGCCCAGAGACCCCGGAGAAGGATCATACACCACCTGAGCCTGCTGCTGACAGCTTTAACCTTGCTGCCCAGAGAGGAAGCAGCCCTCATCACAACCGCAGACACTGCTGCTGACAGCTTCAATCTAGGCATCCTTTTTTCGCCAGCTGAATGAGGACTTTGATATCACAAACCCAGGACACTTGGGTGGGGAGGAGGTGACCAATTTTCCACCTGTATAGATCCATTTGCAAGATTAAGGGAGTGGTGACGTGTAAGGCGCCTACACCAGCTGCTCCTCTTAAAATATGCTTTGGGATTAGTTGATTGCACTTCCCCTGTTGTAACTCAGCCATTTAGTTTCATCTTTGTTTTATTTGATGCCTCCCTTTGTCAGTTGTGCTAGCTGCAGATTTCTGTGTGAATGAAGTCTTGTTGTAAGGTACTCATATGCTAAAGGCCTTCCTAATCCACTCAGCCTCCAGCCACTGTTTGCTCTAGAGCCAGGTGCGCTCCGCGCATAACAAAGAAGGGGATATGTTGGGACTGGAAGCTCAATTCCGTGTGGACAGTCTCGGGCAGGTAAAAGTGGGACTTCTAAATCTTAGAGTCTTACGAGGCCCTCCATGAACAGCGGGGGTTCGAGAAGGTCAGACTGAGCTAGCTCGGCTAGCTCGGGTATTTCCGCCTCTCCCCCGGAGATACCTGATGGGTGGAGTCTCCCTGCCCTCGAGGTCATCCCGGATTGGAGCACACCTAGTTACCTAACAGCACGGTATTGAGATGCAAACTGTGTGGCTGAAGATTAAGTAGGATTGAGGAAGCCAGAAAGCTCTCTCTTAGCACGTGTGGAGCCAAGAGGACAGTAGGCTCCGCTCGTCTTCTTTCCTCTCTCCCCTCCCCCTCTCTCCCCGCTTGTACTTCTACTTCCAATCCCTTAAGCTTAGCCTCCTTAGGAAATCTCCCCCTCTTCCTCCTAAGGAAGACCCCCCTGCATTTGTAACTAGGACCCTGAAATAAAGCTCAACCCCTGTTTGACTCTGGAACGACCTTTCTCTCATACGTTTATCCGGTTTGGCCAACCGAAGACCTGGGACAGGTAAGAAAGACTCGGGTAGCCCAATACAGGCCTCTAGGCTTGGCAGGAAATAATCCACTGATTACCTCCTGAAAGAGTCCCAAAAGGGAAACTTTAGGAATATTGTAGTGAACTTTCAGAGTTCCCAGGTCAAGGAGAAAATATTACAAGCAGCCAGAAAGAAAAAAAAATTCAAGTATTGTGGAAACAATCAGGATAGCACAGGATTTAGCAGCTTCTACACTAAGGGATCAAAGGGTTTGGACTATGATATTCCAGAGACAGAAGGAGATGGAATTAAAACCAAGAATCATCTACCCAGCAAAACTAAGTATAATACTTCAGGGGGGGAAATGGAATTTCAATGAAATAGAGGACTTCCAAGTATTCTTTTTGAAACACCAGAGCTGGGGGGCGGAGCCAAGATGGCGGAGTGAAAGCAACGACTCACCTAAGCTCCTGGAAAAACTCCTCTGGATATCTCTGGGGGGAGAGTCTGACCAGACTTTGGAGGTGTAGAATCCAGTGGGTGACAGACTTTGACGGATTCGGAGCCCAGGCCGGACCAGAGGGTCCACGGGAGGGATCTGTTCTGCGGGGGTAAGACCCCGGCGCACGGCGCTCAGCGCAGCGCGGTCAGCGCAGCAGGGCGGAGGGGACCAGAGGAGCCTGAGAGTGGCGGGCAAAACCAGCAGAGCAGGAGATAAGCCAGGCCGAGCCGATGAGAGCCGCTGAGCGCCAGACATCAGCGCAGCAGCCCTTGAAATCTTCAGCCTGAAGACGGACTTCGGTGGGTCACTACTTGAACTTCCAGGAACTGGGATGGCAGAGTGATCAGTAAGTGCTCTCTCCTCCCCCCTGATGACTGTGAGGGAACCATAAAATTCTTCCCCAGATTAATCTTGGATCAGCGGGAACAGCAGAAGGGGGCGGGTGGTCTCATAACACCAGAGGCTGGAAAAGTGGCAAAGGGGGATTCTTCCTACGGTGGCAGAGACGGCTGGAGGGATGACCCAGGGCAGAGAAAACTCGCACTGAGACCCAGGCAAGCCTCAGAGCCGGGAGACGAGCCGCAGGAGGGGCGGGAACACGCGTTAGCTTCTAGGTGTGCCCTAGCCCTCCAGGGGAAAAGGGAAGACAATAGGGAAGCTGGGATCACCATCCCCTGACCTTGCCTTTGCCTCAAGTCAGCTGGGGAGATCTCCTGAGACCAGACCACCCCTCCCACACACCTAACAAGCTAACCCCAGGGTTGATCGGGGAAACAAAAAACAAAAGCCTGCTTTTAGCCTAGACACACATCAGCTCAACTTAAAGATCTGTACCTTCTGACTGAAAGAACCAAAAGCTACAACACTCAGCCAACATCATGAATCGGAAAAAGCAGACGAAAAGTGAAAAAACCATAGAATCTTTCTATGGGGATAAGGACCAAAACACAAACACCAAAGAGGTTAGAGCTCAGACTGTACTTCCATCTGAAACCTCAGATGGGACTATGAATTTCTCGCAAGCACAACTAGATTATCTGGAACGTCTGAAGAAGGATATAAAAGAAAAACTGGCCAATGATTTTAAAACTATAAAAAAAGAATTCACTGATGAGAACATCACTCTGAAAAAGAAAATTGAAGAAATGGAAAAGGAAGTTCAAAAATTAACTGGAGAGAATAATTCCCTAAAAGGAAGAGCTAATCAAATGGAAAAGGAAACCCAAAACCTAACTGGGAAAATTGATCAGATGGAAAAGGAAACCCAAAACCTAACTGGGAAAATTGGTCGAATGGAAAAAGAAGTACAAAAATTAAATGGAGAAAATAGCTCCTTAAAGAGAAAAATTGGTCAGATGGAAAAGGAGATGGAAAAGCTAACTGAAGAAAACACTACGATGAAGATTATAATTGGGCAAGTAGAAACTATTGACTCAATGAGGCAACAAGAATCAGTCAAACAAAATCTAAAGAATGAAAAGATAGAAGAAAATGTAAAATATTTAATTGGAAAAACAACTGACCTGGAAAATAGATCCAGGAGAGAAAATCTAAGAATTATTGGCCTGCCAGGAACCCATGATGAAGAAAAGAGTCTGGACAACATCTTCCAGGAAATCATCAAGGAAAACTGTCCAGAAGTACTAGACTCAGAGGGCAAAATAGTCATCGAAAGAATCACCGTTCCCCTCCCGAAAGGGATCCCAAACTCAAAACCCCAAGAAATATAGTTGCCAAATTCCAGAGCTATCAAGTGAAGGAGAAAATACTACAAGCAGCCAGAAAGAAACAATTCAAATATCAAGGACACACAGTCAGGATCACACAGGACCTTGCAGCTTCTACATTAAAAGATCGAAAGAATTGGAACCCAATATTCCGTAAGGCAAAGGAGCTGGGACTTCAACCAAGGATCAACTACCCAGCAAAGTTCAGCATAACATTTCAGCCAAGGAGAAAGTCATTCAACGAAATAAGGGATTTCCAGAGCTTCCTGACCAAAACACCAGAACTCAATAGACAATTTGATCTTCAAATGCAGGTCTCCAGAGAATCATAAAAAGGTAAACAGAGGGGAAAAATCAAAAACAAAAACTTGCTACTCAATTAGGGCAAACTGTTTACCTCCCTATAAGGGAAGATGATACCTGTTAATCTTGAGAACTGTGCAGCTATTATGATAAAAGAGATATATGTAGAGGGAACGGGCATAAAGTAAATGATGTCATGTCAAAAATATGATTTAAGTATGAGAAGGGAATGTAATAGGAGGTGTGGAAAGGGGGAAGCAGAAAATGGCAAATTATATCACAGGAAGAAGTACAAAACTATAGTAGAGGGAAAGAGGGGAGGGAGATGAGCATTGTTTGAGAGGTACTCTCATCTGATTTGTTCAAAGGAGGGAACAATAATCTTAAGTAGATAATCCTAACTAGCTCTATAGGCAGTAGGAGGGGAAGGGGGAAGAAAGGGGAGGGTGGCTAAAAGGGAGGAAAGAAGCAATAAGAGTAAAGGGGACTAAAAGGGAGGGGGGTCAAAAGAAGGAGGGGAAGGCTGCAGGAGGAGGGGGAGAAAAGTGAATACTATTGAGGAGGGGAAGGGAGACGGGAGAGCTAAAAGCACAAATGATGGGAAAGAGGTTGGAGGGAAATACACAGATTGTAATCATAACTGTGAATGTGAATGGAATGAACTCTCCCATAAAACAGAGACGGATAGCAGAATGGATTAAAAGCCATAATCCAACAATATGCTGCTTACAAGAAACACATTTGAAACGGGGGGATACACATAGGATAAAGGTCAAAGGATGGAGCAGAATATATTGTGCTTCAGCTCATGTAAGAAAGGCAGGAGTAGCAATCCTAATCTCAGACAAAGCAAAAGCAGAAATAGATCTAATCAAAAGGGATAAAGATGGAAACTATATCCTGCTAAAAGGCACCATAGACAATGAAGCAATATCATTACTAAACATGTATGCTCCAAGTGGTATAGCATCCAGATTCTTAGAGGAGAGGTTGGGGGAGTTGAAGGAAGAAATTGATAGCAAAACTATACTAGTGGGGGACCTCAACCTCCCCCTCTCTGAACTCGATAAATCCAACCTCAAAATAAACAAGAAAGAGGTTAAGGAGGTAAATAAAACTCTGGATAAGGTAGATATGATAGATCTTTGGAGAAAATTAAATGGGAATAGAAAGGAATATACCTTTTTCTCAGCAGTACATGGAACATTTACAAAAATTGACCATGTACTAGGACATAAAAATCTCACAATCCAGTGCAGAAAGGTAGAGATAATCAATGCATCCTTTTCAGATCATAATGCATTAAAAATTACATGTAATAAAAGGCCATGGAAAGAGAAACCAAAAATCAATTGGAAACTAAATAATCTAATTCTAAAGAAGGGTTGGGTTAAAGAAGAAATCATAGAAACAATCAACAATTTTGTTCAAGAGAATGACAATAGTGAGACAACATACCATGAATAAACTGGAGAAGCAAGGAATAGTGTATTTATCAGATCTATGGAGAAGGGAAGAATTCTTTACTAAAGGAGAGATAGAATGCATTATGAAATGCAAAATGGATAACTTTGATTACATTAAACTGAGAAGTTTTTGCACAACCAAACCCAATGCAACCAAAATCCGGAGGGATGTAGTAAATTGGGAAAGAATTTTTACAGCTAAGCTCGGGGATAAAGGCCTCATTTCTAGAATATATAGAGAACTGACCCATATGTATAATCATACAAGTCATTCCCCAATTGATAAATGGTCAAAGGATATGAACAGGCAATTTTCAGAGGAAGAAATTAAAGCTATCTATAATCATATGAAAAAATGCTCTAAATCACTATTGGTTAGAGAGATGCAAATCAAAACAACTCTGAGGTACCACATCACACCTATAAGATTGGCAAACATGACAGAACAAGAAAATGATAAATGCTGGAGAGGATGTGGGAAAGTTGGAACACTAATTCATTGTTGGTGGAGCTGCGAGCGCATCCAACCATTCTGGAGAGCAATTTGGAACTATGCCCAAAGGGCTACAAAAATGTGCATACCCTTTGACCCAGCAATATCGCTACTAGGACTATATCCCCAAGAGATCATAAAAATGGGAAAGAGTCCCACATGTACAAAAATATTTATAGCAGCACTCTATGTAGTTGCCAAAAACTGGAAGTCAAGGGGATGTCCATCAATTGGGGAATGGCTGAATAAATTATGGTATATGAATGTAATGGAGTACTATTGTGCCATAAGAAATGATGAACAAGAAGACTTCAGAGAGGCCTGGAAGGACTTATATGACCTGATGCTGAGTGAAAGGAGCAGAACCAGGAGAACTTTATGCACAGCAACAACCACAGTGTGTGAGAGTTTTTTCTGGTAGACTTAGATTTTTGTAATAACACAAGAACTTCTTACCAAAAAAAAAAAAAAATCCCAATGGAGGATCTCAAGGCAAAATGCCTGCCACACTCAGAGAGAGAAATATGGAAGTCACTCACATATTGTAGCAGATCATGTTTGTGTATGTGTATGTGTTTGTGTATCATGTTCTGATTTGTTATACGATTTCTTTCATTTATCTTAGTCTGACTACATAGCATGACTATAGTGAAAATATACTCAATAGGAAAGTATATGTAGAATCTATACAGAATTGTATGCAGTCGTGGGGAGGGAGGGGGGTAGTGGGGAGTAGGTGGGGAGGGATAAAATCACAATTGTATGGCAGTGACTGTTAAACATTACAAAATAAAAAAAAATAAAAAAAAAAAAACACTAGAGCTGAGTAGAAAATTTGACTTTCAAATACAAGAATCAAGAGAAGCATGAAAAGAAACAAGAAATAGAACCCATAAGGGACTTATTAAAGTTGAACTGCTTACGTTACTACATGGAAGGATGATATTTGAAACTCATGAGAGCTTAAGTTCAGACATTCAACCTTTCAAGTACATTATGGAAAAGGCACATCTTTGGGAAAATATGTAGGCGGGGGGGGGTTAGTGTACTTCAAATTCAACAGGAGTCAGCAGCATGATGGGATAACCAAAAATCTAATATGATCTTAGACTGACTTTGAGAGGCACAGATTCCAAGAACAAGGAGGTGATAATCCTTGTCTTTTGTCCTTGCCAAATGACATCTAGAGTATTATATTCATTTCTGGGTGCCATAGTTTAGGAAGAGCATTAATCAACTGGAAAGTATCTATAGTTAATGGGAGTTAACTAAGTTGGTGAAGTGTCTTAATTCCATAACAATTAATGAAAAAACATTTATTAAGTCCCTATTCTGGACCAGACACTGTGCTAGATTCTGGAGACACAGCAAAAATGAGACAACCCCTCACCTCAAGGAGCTAACATTCTAATAGGAGACAAAATTTGTAAGAGAGTGGTGACCAATGAAAGGAATTTTCATCCCAGGAGTCACAGAAATGGTGAGTGGAGCCATAGGGCAGTTGATCTCCATGTCCTTTAGCATTGATTTGACTATTCCTAAAGCAAAAAATGGAAAGTATGGGTCAAAGTTAGGACAGAGGGAGAGCAAGGGGGATGGCTATGCAATTGGTGGCAAGATATATGGGATGGATGAGTAGCATGTTCCATATTTCCCACAGTGCCCAGAATTAGGATATATATATGGGAAAGAAGGATTTCTAAACATATAAAGTCTACAGCTGGAAATTTTGAAAGAGGTTTTCTCTGATTTAAATAAATTAAGATCCAAAGGAAAAAAGGATTAATTCATTTATTTCCTTGGCTCATATAGTAAATCAGACTTCGGGGCAGAGGGAGGGGAAGAAATATAAAACTGAAACAGTGATCGCTGGATATTTTACAAACTTTTTGACCACAGATTGCCTTCACTTGTCTCCCTAAGTGCTACACCTCCTGTTTTGAGGGGAACAGGCTGACAAAATCAAGACATGAGTTCCTAACATGAATTGAAATTCCTATCATCCAGGTGTTTCCATTCATGCCTTCCCAGTATATCACTAGGAAGAGCCAACCCAAACATTTCATTTGTGATCACTTTGGAAAGCACCTGCCTAAATACCTGCCCCAAAGCCTGCCTTTTCCCCTGAGATTGGAAGGTTATTTACTAGAGCTAGGAGAGAGATGGAAAGACTTGAGTGAGGTATCTGATGAAACAAGGTGAAGCCATAGACTATTCAGGAACTTCAAATCTTCCTGCTAGAAAGAATGGGCAACTCCAACAGATTTTCCTATCATCCCATATCCAGGATGTCTCAGATGCAGGAGGACTTGAACCTACATCTTTGAGACTCCACATTTTGTCACCTTGTACATCTCACTGAACTCCTATTTAAAATTTTGTAGACAAACAATTCCTCAGAGGAAAGTTTGAGAACTCTCATGTGTTTTCTTTCTGTCTGTCCAATAGCAATTGTCAACTGAGGATGAGAACCATCTCAACTGAGGACAAGACCATCTCAACTCATCTTTGTATCTTTAACAAGCAATTGTAGAGTCTTCTTAAGGGTTCTGACACTGGTTACAGCCCACAAAAATAATCTTACTTTTAAAAGCATTTCTTGATTTTTTTTCCTTTTTTTATCCTTTGTGAAGAGAAGGCTGGGGAGACCTAATTGCCCTATAGTAGAAATAATGGAGTACAAGACTGTGAGACTACATCCCTAATTCTTGTGTTATTTAGATCAAAGTCAGAATAGTGAATTAAGAACAAACCAGAGTCCACCATTCACTATTTCCTTAAATCATCTTCCAGCCTCTCCTCTATGCCAAGAAAATCTAAGAATTGTATTAACCATAATGATAATGTTTTGCATTTATATTCTCAAAGTGCATTAAAATCGTTAGGCAGTTAATGCAATGGCACCTCTGTAAGGTAGGTCAGTATCATTATTCCATCTTAGTGATGGGAAAATAGCAGTGAGGAGAGATTCAGGCTCAGCCCTCAGTCTTGTAATCAGTCAAGTCTGGAAACCATGTCTCCTGAGTCCCAGCTATTAAAGATACCATGAATAAACCACTGAAGTCCATTTTCCTCTGAGCATGATGAAAATTTTAATTAATAAGGAATATTGATCAGTCAACAAATATTATTGAGCACTGGCCAAGTTTTCTTTTTTCACTCATAGTCTTATCTTATGGGGTAGAAAAGAAATACAAGACTCTCTCCCTAACATGAAAGAGTTACAACTTTGTTGAGGAGAAAATATCTGTGAACATCAGGAGTTCCTGATTCCATATCTTTGCTCACTTGAGCTTTGACTCATTGCCTATACCTGAAATGGCCTTTCCTCAAGAATGCTGAGAGCTAAGAAAAACTGAATTCATATACCTACAAGTCACTAAAACTCTCTAGGTCACTGTATCTTCAGATGTAAGATGACAGTAGTAATACTTAGAGGTTTGTTGTTAGAATCAAATGAAAAAATTCAATTGAATTCAACTCAACAGTCATTGATCAGGCATATAATATTTGTAAGGTTTGGGGGATACAAAAACAGAAGAAACAACCTCTGCCCTTGAGGTGAGCTTATTCTATGGAGTGAAACAATATGTATACACAGACAAGTAAATGCTAAATATGTATGTGTGCATATATACATACAAATATATTAGTGTGGAAATATTAAAATAAAACCTCTAGCCTTACAAATGCAAAGTACAAAGTAATTATGTCAAGTCTTTGCAAACTTGAACCCAATAAATTCTATTGTTGCCAGTGTTTTTAATCTTTATCATTTAGCCCAAGTCAAAGGCTGCCAATACCATGAAGCCGTCACTGGTACTTCCTCCTGCCCTCTCTCCCTCCCGTACTGAGCTAGAAGTTACCTCTCAGGCTTTCTGAACTAACATTGTATTTTGCCTATAAGCTTTTTATGAACTTATCTCGTTCCATTTTGTATGATAATTTGTATACAGTGACTTCTTCAATGCATCTCAGCTACATGAGAGCTGGAGGGACTCAGAGAACCATCACAGCAAAAACTGAGTCAGGAAACACTGAAAACCAGATTGTCCACAGATGCACTAAGGATAAGGATGATGTTGGGTGAGAGGTCATGGGATAAGGTGAGATTTTGGCCACAGGAAAACAATTAGACTTTCCTTCTTTTTTTGTTTCCCCTCCTCCCCTCCAGTTTCTAGTGAGAGTGATAGGGTACCCATAATTCCATTCGATTCCATGAGATTAGAGAAAAACAGGTAAAGTGCTGGAGAAAACAGGTGATTGCCCCCGGCTGCTTCCTGGGGTCAGCTGAGGGGTAAAGAGGCTGTCCTAGCTTCTGCCTGCTAGGACGCACACATTGTGGAGACCTACACTGCAAAGAGGGAGTCACTGGGGCAGAGATAAGACAGATGTTGGGGGTAAGGGGTAGACCAATGAGCAGAGGCAGGGGCTGAGCAGAACCAGCCTGCCACCTGTTGGGGTTGGGTTAATGGCCAGTCCCACCCATTGCATAGTGGTTTGCAGAATTCCTCCCACAGATTTCAAACCCAAAATCTCCTTCCATTTATCCCACCTGTGACCCGCAAATGAAGGAGGAGATTTGGGAAAACAATGAGGTGAAATATTGAAAAGAGAAGAGCACTTACTAGTCTCCTTCCAATTCTCCTTTATTGCATTTTGATAAACCACATGAATATTGAAGTCAGTCATTTGAATCTTATGGCAGAGCATTCAGTTGATATTTGTCAGGCATAGGGACTCTAGAGCTGGATGTAATGTCTCTGTGTCTCTATGTCTTTGAGTGTGTGTGTGTGTGTGTGTATGTGTTACCTTCTTACCATATATGTGTGTGTGTGTATAAATTAGAAATGGGAATATATATTCCTATATATTTATGTATGCATATAGATATATGCATACACATATACATTCATACACCCATATATTGCAGTGGATAGAGTTCCAGGCCTGAAGTCAGGAGGACTCATCTTCCTGAGTTCAAAACTAGCTGCAGACACTAGCTGTGTGACTGCGCAAGTCAATTAACCCTGTTTGCTTCAGTTTCCTCATCTATAAAATGAACTACAGAAGGAAATTGTAAACTACTCCAGTATCTTTGCCAAGAAAACCCCAAACAGGTGCATCAAAGAATCAGACACAACTGAGAAATACCTGAATGGCAACAAATATATGTGTCCATCTGCCATATTTTATTTCCATACCTCTAGATCACTCAGATCTAGGACCAGTGATGACCTTGCCATGAGGAGCTATGCAAGGTCAGGGTGTTATAAGAGGGAAATAGATTAAGAATATGTAGATATATAGCCTGAGTTTAGGCAGTGGGGACATCGCAGGCTACCCTAGGCTTCGAGGAAGCCTATTCAGACAACTTTGATATAATTTGATAAAAACCTCTTGGCAGGTGGATTGAGTGTGACATCACTCAGTACACAAATAATACAATCTCTTTGTTGTCCCCAAACAAGACTGCTAATGTCACAATAGCAAGAAGATTGCCCTGGTATTTGTGCCAACTTGACAACCAGCTTGTGAGGTAAGGAAACTGAATTTGTCTCCTTAACTCACAAAATATCTATCTATATATCTATATAAATATAGATATACAAATTCAGTATGTATATATTGCTAAATTTGTCTCCTCTATGTGTATGTGCATAATATAAGTTAAGGAAGCAAATTATGTATATGTATGTGTATATATAATTATATATGTATTTATACACACATACGTATATAAGGAGGCAAATTCTCTAATTTGCCTCCTTAATTATATGTGTGTATGCACATTTACATATTGAATTTGGTACCTTACTTTATATGTATGTATGTACGTATATATAATTTGCCTCCTTATCTTATACATGTGTATACATATATGTACTGAATTTACCTCCATATGTATATATGTGTATATATGTATGTATATATGTATGTATACACACATATGTATGGTATCTCACAAACTGTAGCTCAGAACTGCACCAAGACTTTGGGACACAGTATTTTTCTTGCCCTATTAGGAAGCCTTACTGTGTGTGTGTATGTGCAGAATTTACCTCCTTACCTTATATGTGTGTACATATATACATAGTACACATACATACATTGAATTTACCTCCATATGTGTGTATGTTTTGGGTGTCCCATACACTACAGCTCAAAACTGCACTAAGACTTTCAAGACATCCCATACTTCTCCTGTCCACCACGCAGCTGTTGATCCAAACAACATTATGTATCAGTACATCCTGTACCTCAGTAACTTGCTACCAGGCTCCTTTTTTTTGTGTGGGGGGGGGGGGGGGTTAACAGTTGAGCCTTTAATGCTTCCCAAACCACAGCTCAAAGAAGCTTCTTATGTTCATGGCCCTCATTTCTTCAGCAGGAAAATGTCTGTAGACAAGCAGTGAAGTTAGTTTGGACACTCCAATTCCTCAGTAAAATTAACAGATCACACTCACACATACACACATACACACACATATATACATACACACACATACATACACACAGATACATACATACATACGCACATACACATACTCACATACACACACATATGCATACACACACATACACACACACGGACAGAGTCATTGCTTCAGCAGTTTTGTTGTACATCCCTCATTTCTGAAGAGGACCAGTGACATCATGGGGTGATGTCTTGACTTACGTGTGAATTGGATGTAAGTGAGGCAGAGCTGCCTAGTTGTCAGTTTCACTGTCTCTTCCTGAGTCATCAGAGTCCAACGACAAGACAGAAGTCAGGATGACTGGTGATGCCCCAGGATGCAGTAGGTGACCTTGGCGTTTTTGATACTGGCTTTGTGGTCTTGAAAAAACTGTTCTCATTCTGAAATGCTCTCCACATTCAGAGAAAGAACAACGGAGTCTGAATGCAGATCGAAGCATATTATTTTCACTTTTTTGTTTTTTTCTGGCTTTTCCTTTGTCTTCTGTTTCTTCTTTCACAGCATGACTAATGTGGAAATATGTTTCCATGATTGTACATGTATAACCTATATCAGATGGCTTGCTGTCTTGGGGAGAGGGACAGGAGAAAAATCCAGAACTCAAAATCTCATAAAAATTAATGTTGAAAACTATCTTTCCATGTAATTGGAACAAATAAAAGACTATTTACAAAAACAAGAAATTGTTCTCATCTGCCCACTCTGCCAGGAAAAGTCTTCCCATGCTTGGGGTAGACATCCCCCTAATGACAGTTTTGAGGTCTCCTGGTTACCCTTGACCTGGTTTAGCCTGTCTGCTGAGACAGTTTACCAGGGAGTGATCACTGCACATGCTACAGATTCTTGGAGCCACAGATGAGAGTTGAGTGCCAGGTAGACACCAAAGGTGGGTGAGCTTGACAGCCTTCACTCCAGAGACGCTAGTCTTCCCTGAACATCCCATCATACATGCCTTGATATCTTCCCACCAAAAGAGCATTTGATTAATGTTAGGCAAAATCAATATAAGCCTGATTTGACTTAGCTGACAGTACTGTCAGCCACATCATGTACCAGGGATATAATGAGAAAGGAGGAAATATTCATCTTCACACATGAACAAACAAATGTGTAATGGATGCCAAATCAAGTAAGGAGTGGTTGGCAAGTACAACCCTTCAGCTCCCAAGCTACTGCCCAGTGGTCATTGCCATGGAGACATCAGACTCCAGAAAGTAACTTTCTTTGAACTTGCATTGAGACTTCTAGGGAGGAAAATCTGGGAGGAAATACTTCTTGAGTATTACACAAAAGGCCAGGGTTGGGTTGGGATGTAATAGATATATACTCTAGCTTAGGCATGCCTAAGCACCAGAACTCTAGAAGGCTACTGTGGAAGGTGGTGCCCAGCAGGGGTCACTATAGGGGAGAGTTTGGATAAGAGGCACTTTTCATATGCATTCCTTTAGTAAATAGATTGACTTGACAATGCCTGTCTCAGCTTACTAGGGTCAGTACGATCTTTTGTTGAGGTCTCTTCTCCCCTTCCTCATCTTTTGCCTCAGGAAATTCACCAAATTCCCTGGTGAAAAGTGCCATATCTGTTCAGAGATAATGAAATTATCTCCTGTGAGAGTTAGCATAGGACAAAGTTTCATGTGACAAAGCGAAAAATCTCTAAAACATAGATTGCATAAAATTTATAAAGTGCTCCAAGGCCCAAGGTAATCTGTCTATTGCCAAGCTGGGAAAGTGGTCTCCTAGACAATGGAATTTGGGGCAATCAATCATCAAGAGGATTCTCTCCTTTATCACTCTTTCCTATCAAAACACAAGCTGGGGGTGCAATTAAAACTATCTTTATCTGGGAAACCATTGTTTAAAAGAACAAACAACAAGTAAGCAAAATTTAAAATAGCAAAGAAATACTTAGTAATGAACCATGCCACTGCATGTAACAAAAAAACAGGGGAAAAGTGTGAAGTAGATTCTTTATGGTTACCAACTTTTCTCTGATTTTCTAAAATTCAGTTACTTTCTGCTGTTTTCTCTCAAGCTGTGAGCCAGGGAAATAAAAAGCCTTCAAACTCTACATGTCCTGGAATCGATCTAGAAAACACAGCTAATGTTCCTTGCACCATCCAATACTTTTTCCAACTCTCTTCTCCTACATCCTGATCCAGAAAGTTTGAACATTGCCACTGTGTCAGAAAACGCCATCTTCCAGGTCCAATCCCACGATCACTTCCCCTCTTTTGGAGCCAAATCCTTATTTGTGTTGCTAATGTTAAGATAGGGATTCAGCAAAGGATTTTGACCTTTTTAAGGAATGGAAGACATTAACCCTTTCTCAGCACAAACTGTACAAAGGAGGAATACATATAAATCCCTCTTTTTTTTCCTCTGTAAGCAAGAAACAGATCATAATCCTATTCACTAGGCTAGCTGTGTCCAAACTTTATTGATAATGTACCTCTATCAGTAAAACATTATTGATGACATGCCTCCAATTTGTATATTTACTTCTTCATGAATTATATACATGTTTTACCATATTGATGATTACATGTATTATATAACACAAAAACAGCCATTCAAGTAGGATGAAATAAAAATGAAATAATATTTGACTTTAAAGTCAACAGGGAAATACTGTAGCTTTTTGAACAGAAGACAGACACCAGTAGAGGTCAGAGCCATGTTTCAGAAATATCATTTTGGCAGTTAAGAGGAGAATGGACTGGAATAGAGAGAAGTGGGAGGCAAAGGGACCGATTATAAGGCTATAGGCTATTTCAGGGTTTTTTTGGTTGTTTTTTGTTCTTCATTCAAAAAGTATCAATGGCATCATAAAGTGATGTCTTGACGTGCACGTGAATTGGATTTAAATGACACAGAGTTGCACAAAGTTATCAACCTCACTCTCTTCAAAAGTCATCAAAGTCCAGTGGCCAAACAAAAGTCAGGACCACTGGTGACAGCCTGGCATGCAATAGATGACCTTGGTGTCTTCTGACAAACCCCTAATTGCCCCCACAGAGCCTGCTCCAAACATCTTCATGCCACTGGAACAAATTGTTCCCATCCACCCATTCCACCAGGGGAAGTCTTCACATGTTTGGGTTAGAGACCCCCAACTCGCAAATGGGTTTGAAGCCTATGTGTTACCCTCAACCTGGTTTAGCCCTTCTTCCAAGAAGGTTTTACCAGGCTATGGCCACTACTCATGCTGCAACTTCTTGTAGCTACAAGTGAAAGTTGAGTGGCAGGTAGAACCCAAAAGTGGATGGGCAGCCCTGAAAAGAGCTCTGCAAGTAAGTCCTCACACCAGAGGTGCTAGTCCTCCTTGAACCTCCCATATATCCCTACTGGTAAAGCCCATGTAAAAAGTAATGGGGGCCTGATCTAGGTGGTGGCTGAATTAGGGTTTAGAAAAGATTTCAGAAGCAAGCAATCTGGAGGCAAAACCAAGATTATTTGGGAACCCCAACTGGATATGTGGATGTGGGGTGAGGGAAAATTAAGAGTCAAGGATGATATGTTATAAGAACATAGGTGACTAAAAAGATGGTGATGCCCTCAATTGTATCTTTCTTGTTTAGTCATCTCAGATATGCCTGACTCTTCATGACCCCATTTGGGGTTTCCTTGGCAGAGACACTGGAGTGGTTTGCAATTTCCTTCTCCAGCTCATTTTGCAGATGGGGGAACTGAGGCAAACAAGGTTCAGTGACTTGCCCAGAGTCATACAGCTAGTGTCTGAAGTCAAATTTTAACTCAGGAAGATGAATCTTCCTGACTCCAGGTCTGGCACTGTACTACCTAGCTGCACTCAGTAGTAATAAGGAAGTTTAACAGAGGGCTAGTTTTGGGAGAAAGATAATGTAATGAAGTCTGCAATACTGTATATCCACAATACTGTACAATATTGTACAACTATCATTGTCCATCCATCCTCACTCATCCTGGTTGACTTATTCTGTCCCATTCAAAATGAAAGGAGGGGAGGTGAAGCTCTTACTTTCTAGTCACTTCCCCCAAGCACAAAGGCTTACTTCTTAGTGATCCAGGTAATCAGGAAGCAGAGTGGCAACAGAATTTTCCCAATATCTCCTGCATAATTGGTATGGGCAGCAGTTAATTTAGGTTATAATTTTCCCAAGAGGATGACATCAAGTTCAAAATCAAGAGCAAGGGGAAGGGAGAGACACTTGGGAGAGACACTTAGACATCAGAGGAAAGGAGTGGAGTAAGAAAGTACTGGGCAATAAGGGTAAATGTGTTGGAAGAACTTACACAGCAGAGGGAAGGGATGGAATAGGAAAGTCTTGGGGAATGTGCTGTTATGGGAGGGTACAATGCAACCTGTCTCAACCGCATCCCCTTAGGCAAGGCCACAGACCCCATTTGGGAGATCACTGCATACTACCATATAAAAGAGAATAAAACTCATTCAGAAAGACAAAAACTATGTATTATGAGCCCAAGGAAGAAAGTATTGGGCAAAGAAACTTGAGGGAGACTATAGATTCTAGGAGATCCCCTCCCAAAATTTGAGGCTTTGCATTCCACATTTCCCTCTGAATGAATATGGGCCTTTCCTAATTTCCTCTCCATTAGAAAAGGACCCAGAAAGGTTTACTCTGTCTGTGTGTTTCCCAGAGAGTGAAGACCTCTCTCTGCAGGGTTTCTTTGGGCCTTTAGCTATCAGTTGCAAGATAACCAAGAAAACTTCTGGCATTTCTCAGCTTTGATGAACTATAGTCTCAGAACAAGCTTCCTAATTCTTATACTCTCAACTCAGGACATCCTGCCATCTTCTTGCCACCCCTGCTCTACTTCTTCCTACCTAAACTAAAAGCCTACATGTTTCTGTTGAGGTCCTATAGCTCAGCTGCCATATTTGTTAATTCACCTTCCCTCTGACTCCCTACAACACAAATCCCTTCCCTAATCATCACTCTCTTATATGTGTTGTGTTCCTCTATTAGAATGTAACCCCTTGAGGGCAAGGTCTATCTCTTTTGTATTTGTATCCCTAGCATTTAGTACAATTCCTGGCATATAGTACACTCAACAAAGGCTTTTCATTCAATCATTCATTCATTTCTAACGTGTCTCCTTAAATGTAGATCGGACCATGTGACTCCCCATTCAATCAATTCCAGTGGCTTCTTATTGCCTTCAATTCCTCAGTTTATCTTTTAAAGCCCTACACAACCTGGCATTAATCCACTCTTCCTTTCGTTCAGAGATCCACTCAAACTGACATCTCTGCTCCCCCATCTCCCGTCTCTGGCCATCCTCCAAGGCTGTAAAATGTTCCTTCATTTCCACCTTATAGATTCCCTCTTCAAGCCTCAGCTCAAGTACCATCTTCTGCATAAAACTTTTCCTGGTCCTCTCAAATACTAGTGCCTTCTCTCTCAAACTACTTCATATATTTAACTACTTCGTATGTGTTCACTTTATATCTATGCTGTATACATTTTTAGACTTAGGAGACTCTTTAGAAGACTTGTCTCCATTAAAATGTAAGTTAAGAATAGGGAATATTTCATTTTTTCTACATATAATAATAGTTTGTTACTGTTGCTCAGTGATGTCCGACTCTTTCTGTCCCCATTTGAGATTTTCTTGGCAAAGATACCGGAGTGGTTTGCCATTTCCTTCTTCACCTCATTTTACAGATGAGGAAACTGAGGCAATAAGGTGAAGTGACTTGTCCAGAGTTATACAGCTAGTAAAGTGTCTGAGGCCAGATTTGAACTCAGGAAGATCAGTCTTCCCAATTCCAAGCCTTGTGTTCTGTGCACTATCGTGCCACCAAGCTAACCCTAATAATAGTATATTATGAAAGAGAAAGAGAGAGAGAAGTTCGCATCCATTTTTATAGTACTTTATGGTCTGCAAACCACTTTACAAATTTTATTATTTTGGATGATCTTCACACCAACCCTGAGATAGGAGCTAGTACTTTCTACATTTTATAGATGAGTAAACACCAGGCACAGTGACTTGTATATGAGGCAGGATTTGAACTCAGGACTTCCTGAAGCCAGGTCCAGTGCTCATCCACTGTGATACCCAAAGGCTACCCTTTGTAGCCTCAGTAACTACCACAGTATCAGACACATAGTAGGCACTTAATAAATCTATATTGATTAGTTGATTCTCATTGTGTCCTCTGCCACATTACAACACCAGGAGAAAAAAAGTCATCTTGATTTACCATTTATAAAAACACCTTAAATTCTACCAGAATCAGACTGATTAAGTAAATTATGTTACCCAGCACAGCTACAAGGTCATTTTTTGTAGGATGAGTTTTCAGATCTTGTAGACACTGCTCCTAAATTCAAAGACATCCTCCCCGACCCTGTTTGCAGTTCTTTCTTTCCCTGGGCAATTACGCCTTTTCATTAATTAACCAAATTCATCATTTTAGAACCATGGGATTATAGAATATCAGACCTAGGAAGGACCTTTGAGATCATCTTGTTCAACCTGTTACTGTTGCAATGAGGAAACCGAGGCCATTTTCATAAGGTAGGATATCTTGTCCCTTTTCTGACATGCCATTACCAGAAAAAATAATGGAACTAAATTGAAGCAAAATCAGAAAGAGCACTGGGTCAAATCTTATGTAACAAAACACTTGAAAATCTGAAAATGTTCTGCACAACACACGTGGGTCTCTTCTCTTGAACTGTCTGTCCCTTCACCTGATGGTAACTAGTGTCAAAGCCATTCCTAACAAAACAAGGGGTCTGGGTCACTCCATCACACCCACAAAAAAGTGTCCCTCCCCTCTTCCCTCAACACTTTGATACGGGTGAAACTTGATTGAAATGAACTTCAAGAACCCACATCAAAGAGGAAACGCTGTCACAAAAAGCTGACACAGGCAGTTTGGAGCTAGGGAATGGAAAAGAGAAAGGAGCACCTTCCCAAATCTACCTTGGTATTGATTGGAAGTGGTTTACTACTTGTTTATATGCATGTGAACCTCATTGATTTTTTTTTAGCACTTGCTGTAAGGACCCTCTCCCACTAGCTCCCTGAGCCGCTGCCCAGCCCTCTCCCTCTTCTTTTCCCTTCTCCTCTCCCTACCCCAGCCCCCCCCCCACAATTCAGGGGCATTGGGCAGTTTCGCCAATTCACCATATAGAGAACCCTGGCTGGGCTGCTCTCATCACAGCCTCCTGCCAGAAAGCCCTCCATAAAGTTCAATTCCAATGACTCATCTTCCCCCCTACCCCTCCTCTTTAACATGACAGATTGATGGTCTTAGTTTCTCAGGTGTCTCCTGAATTGTATTTGTATCAGGGGATTGCAACTCTTGAGCTGACCAGAATTGATTTTTACAATGTCCTATTTTGACAGGGCCTATTGAGTTGATTCTTGTAAGTGACCTCTTCCTCTTCCCTGTTGAGGCACCTAGAATGCTGGGTAAATATTATGTTGTTTTCTGTTTGGTACCAGGTGGCAGTTGGTCCTTCCTTCTGGTTTGGAGATTATGTATTGCTGCAATTTTTATATCACGTTTATTTTCTTGGCAGATGGCTGACTTTCTCATTATCAGTGTGGTGGGTTGATGGAGGAAGGGTGTGTCCTTGGTATCATGTGTTGCATTGATAAAAGGCAGATAATAAAAAAGGATTTTTTTAAAAACCCCACAGAGAACAAAACTATATAATTTAAATTAGATATTTAAATTATCCAAGGGATGCTTATGGTGGGGAAACTAAGACTTGATTTTCTTTCTAGAAGCATTCTTCTTTGATGTGCAATTCCTGCCTCCCAAGGAAAGAACCTCAGTCAGTAGCCTAAACAAACTCAGGGTCAGTGGTAAGCCCCCTCCCCAGAAGATGTGGATCTTTCCCCCAGGAGGGAGAGCAAGAAGGGAGCCTTAGAATTGCAAATGTAGCATTAAGTTAAAGCCCTTGGCATAAAATCTGACCCAATTAAGGCACTGCCAGGGCATGGCATTCCAATAGCAATTATATAGGTTGTAAAGGAGTAAAGTGACTTTTAAAGCCAGGAAATGTTTCTTCCAGAAAGAAGTGGCCCCAGGGTCAAATGAGGAGTTGGAAATGCAGGACATCACTTTTCTTGACCTCACCTAGGACATCTTCCTTCCTTCAGCTGCCAGGGAGAGGTCTCTCTTAGAAGAGCTGCAACCTGTCAGCTGAAACATCTTCTCTGGGACTATTGTTCCTGGGGGTGAAAGGGAGAAGATGGAGGTAGAAGGGGAGGGGATCAGATCCAACAGAATATTCAGAATCATAAAAACCTTTCTTTTCCTCTAGTCTGAATTCTAGGCCTCCTAATTGTGATTTTCAGGGCAACTAGGTGGCACAATGGATGGAGTGCCTGGAGTCAGAAGGCCTGGGGTCAGGAGGACCTGAATTCAAATCTGGACTCAAACATTTACCAGCTGTGTGACTTGTTGGAAAAGTCGTTTAACCCTGTTTGCCTCAGTTTCCCCATTTGTAAAATGAACTAGAGACGGAAACGTCAAACCACTCCAGTATCCTTGCCAAAAAGAAAAAAACCCAAATGGGGTCACAGAGAGTCAAACGTAACTGAAAAATGACTGAAGAACAACCGTGGCTTCCAACCTGAACCACTCAAAGGGACAGACTGTATTCCCTCTGATAAGCCCAGAGTACTTTATGGGCATTCTCTCCTAGGTTCTGATGGTATTTGCGTATCTAGGCAATGAAAAATAGTATCTCCAATTTGTAGCAGGGAAATGGAGGCACAGGGGGTTGTGACTCACCCAACATCAAATGGTAAGTCAATTAGCAGGCAATGTTTAGGCACCGAACCCAGTGTATTGTCTCTACTTTCACTCATTCATTCATTTTTAAGTTTTGTTTTGTTTTGTTTTTTCTAAGACAAAAACTCCCTATTTCACAAAGGTTAGATGTACAAGAGCTACTCAAGGGCTCCATTCCACTCCCATCAGCATGGGAGCCTTGGCCTGCTTCATTTCTGACCTGGAATGGTTCACCCTTCCTTAGTCAACCTGCTCCAGGGGACTCACTCTAGTCATGCCAAACCTGCTTGTGAAGACCCTATAGGCTTAATTCACTGCAGCTTAGTAATCCAGAGCTCAAGAAATCTAGTAACCTCAACCTCTCCAGCAGGGATTACAGGCATGCATCATCTCTCCTGCCCACCTCCACTTTCATTAAGCGTACATCAACTTTAAGCAAAATGAAATTCAGTCAACAAGCATTTATTAAGTGCTTATGAGGGCAGCTAGGTGGTTCAGTGAATAGAGCACCAGTGCAAGAGTCAGGAGAACCTGAGTTCAAATCTCACCTCAGACACTTGACACTCACTAGCTGTGTGACTTTGGGCAAGTCACTTAACCCCAATTGCCTCATCCTGGGTCATCTCCAGTCATCCTGATGGATATCTGGTCACTGGACTCAGATGGCTCTGGAGGAGAAGTGAGGCTGGTGACCTGCACAGCCCTCCCTCACTCAAAACAAAGTCAAGTGCAAGTCATGTCATTATTTCTCTGATGGCATAGTCTTCTTTGGCAACAAAGGAGGAACATACATTAAGTGATAAGCTGAGTGTCCTTTTAGCAAGTCAAACGATCAATAAATCAATCAACAAACATTTATTAAGCTCCTACTGTGTACCAAGTAGTGTAGAAAAGGGGTAGATTTGGCAAGAAAGATAAATGATTTCTTTTGAACATGTTGAGTTTAAGATGTCTGTGGGGTATCAAGTGAAAATATTTCATAAGCATTTTTTGATGCAGGACTGAGACTCAGAAGAAAGTCAAGGACTGGATATATAGTTCATTGAGTGCTCTGCATGAAGATGATGATTGAACCCCTGGAAGTTGATGAAGTCACCAAGTGAGAGTCAATCAACAAATGTATATTAAGCGCTTACTATGTGCCAGGCACTGTTGGGAAAAAAGGAAAAGGGCATCACAATTGGTGGATGTTACGTAATCTAGCAAATCAGACTAAAAAGAAGTGGTCAACAGGTAGGAGCAGAACAGAGAGAACAGTTCATTGAATCTGGATGCATCTCAATTTCATAGCTCCAGCAAAAGGAATGTTGGAACTCAAAGTTCTCTGTCTTTCATAATGCAAAATTCTAAGATTCTTTAGCTCTGATTATGTTTTATCCTCACAATATGAGAATGCCATGGTGAGCAAGCTGCAACATATGACCAAAAAAAGGACTCTGAAGACAACCAGAAGTACAAAATGTAATCAAAACATTGTATAACAGAGAGATGGGCTGGACCAATGGTGAGAGTGAGGGGCAACAGACGGACAGCCAGAATGTTCCTCTGGTACCCCCATTAGGTTAGGATAAATGGAGGAAGGTCCTGATTCCTTGTAGTTTTGAGAACTGACTTACAATGAATGAATGAATGAATGAATGAATGAATGAATGAATGAATGAATGAATGAATGAATGAACAAATCAATGAATGAAGTTGAGAGGACTAAGCACTGGATTTCTTTAAAAAGAAAACAACTCGTGCATTTTAAAGTGGTTTCTTTTACCTAAATATATGTGGAATCTCTAAGAATGTTTCTGTTGTATATAATCTAAGCACTAGACCATGTTGCCCTCTAATTTCCAAGATCCTTTACATTTTGTTGGGTTTTTCTCTCTAATATTACTTTTACTACCTTCAGCGATCAATAAGTAGACCAGTCTATCAAGCCAGTACCCCCAATCTTTGCAAATGGCATCCAAAGGACACATCTTTAAGGGACATAATGGGTAAGTTTTTAAAAAATAAAACAAAAACTGGAATGAGATCTTAGAAATCATCTAATTCAATCTCTCTAATTTTTACAAATGAGAAAAATAAGGAAGACTCAGATAGGAAAGAGACCTTCCCAAGGTCCCATGGCGAGCTACAAATACAATTAGTGCAGGTCTCCTGATTCCCAGTGCAGTAGTCTCTCACTACAGAGGGAGAATTACTTTATCTAGAAAAAGAGACATGACGTATACATCCTATACTGTCATGGTCAAATCACATCTGAAATATGGAGTCCCTTTCTGGATGCCACATTGTAGAAGGGATATTGGCAAGCTAGGAAAAGTGACCAGAACACAAAGGGAACTAGAAACAATGCCAAATAAGGATTAAGAAGAGGAATGAGAATATTTCAAAAAGACTTCAGAAGGGACATGATCATTGTCATCAAATATTTAAAGGGTCGACCTACAGAAGGGGAATTAGATTTAGTCTGCTGAGCCCAGAGGCAAAGTTAAAACTAAAGGGGTGGAAGTGATGAGTTCAGTTAACTGGAAGGAAAATTTTCTCAATAATTAGAAGTATTCAAAAATAGAATAGAATGCTTCTGGGATGCTAAAATCCCCATCATTGAGCATTCTGACAGACCAGTCGATCCTTTGTCAGAGGTACCACAGGAAAGATTCTTGCAGCTAATAAGATTTAGGCTCTTCTCTTCCAAATCTGAGCTTCTGTGATTTGCTTGTAGGTTTTCTTCCTATTCAATTAGAAGACACCCTCAAGGAGAGCCTGTCCTTTGCCTAATCCTTCCATGGGGATGAATAGTAATTTCAGAAATAAAATATAAATTACAAAAGGAAAGAAAAAATACAAAGAGCTTGGGAGAAGAAAGCCTTGGGGATCATGAGAACTATTCCCAAGAGAAGAATTTTAAATAACATCATGGAGACAATACTCTCTCCTCTCTCTCTCTCTCTCTCTCTCTCTCTCTCTCTCTCTCTCTCTCTCTCTCTCTCTCTCTCTCTCTATCTCTCTCTCTCCCTCTCTCTCTCTCTCCCTCTCTCTCTCTCTCTCCCTCTCTCCCTCTCCCTCTCTCTCTCTTTTCCTCTCCTTCTTCCTCTCTTCCTATCCAACCCTCTCCTCTTTCTCATCCTTCTCTTCCACCTTCACCTTTCCTTCCCTTCTCCCCTTTCTCTCCAATCTTTCCTCTCTCTTCTCCAACCCCATATCTATCTTTATAGCTCTGTCTCCCTGTCTCTGCCTCTTTCTGTATCTATATGTGTTTGTCCATCTTTCTGTCCCTTCCTATCCTCTCTCTTTCCCCCTTGCCTCTTCCTCTCCCCCTCCCTTCTTCTCCTCCCTTTCATTCTCCCTCACATCCACAGGAAGGCTGGCCTCCAGAATCTTTGGTAGTTGTGTTAGGTCTTTCCCTGTGGGGGTATTTCCACAAACCCTCTGTAACAACAGCAGCAACCTATCTCAGTATCAGAATTTCAAAGACTGTAGGAGGTAGCAAAGTAATAAGCTGTTCAGATCCATTGGCACACTGAGTAGATGAAAAACAGATTGGCCTCCATATGGATCATACTTTGAAGGCAACCTGGGCTCACAGTGTTCTGCATCACCTCAGCTCCTTTACACTTTGTGGACACTTGCCATTTTTATATTTTACTTTAAAATGCAGCACACAGATATATTACTTTACACAGTGGGTACTAAGCTTAGGAAATTCAAACCCCTAAGAGACAGTGGAGGATAAACATAGAAATTGTTTCTCACCCTACCCCCACCACCAGAAAAAGACTTTAAAAAATGTGTGGATAACAGATCTATGGCAAGCAATTGAAGGAAACTTAAGGTCTTGCCCAAAATCAAGGACACGGTGACCTTTAGCAATTCTATTCAAAATACATTAAATACCTATAATACAGAAAGCATTGCTCATCGGTTACCAGATTTTAGCTTAGAACAGAACTCAGACATCATCTGGTCCAACCTCCTTATTTTGCACCATGAGAAAACTGAGGTTCAGAAAATCAATAAATCAACAAGCATTTATTAATTGCTTGCTGTGTACTAAGTGGGCAGCTAGTTGGCACAATGGATAGAGTGCCAGGCCTGGAGTCAAGAAGACTTAACTGCCTGAGTTCAAATTCAACTTCAGACATTTACTGGCTGTGTGACCCTGGGCAAGTCACTTAACCCTGTTTGCCTCAGTTTCCTCATCTGTAAAGTGAGCTAGAGAAGAAAATGTCATACCACTGCAATACCTTTACCAAGAGAATTCCAAATGGGGCCACAAAGAGCCTGACACAACTGAACAACAACTGAATGTGTGCCAGGTACGCTGTGCTAAGCACTAGGGCCACAAAGAGCCTGACACAACTAAACAACAACTGAATGTGTGCCAGGTACGCTGTGCTAAGCACTAGGGATACAAAGAGAGGCAACATTAAAAAGAAGTCCCTGCCTTCAAGGAGCTTCCATTCCAATGATAGAGACCATATAGAAATCAAAACAAAGACAGAGTAGTAGATGGAAGTCAGTCTTAGAGGTGATGTCATCAGCAGCTAAAGGAGCCTGAAAAGACTTCGCGGAGGGTAAGATAGAGTGTAGTGAAAGAGGAGCAGCAAATGAGCCAGCATCACTAGATGGCAGAGGTCACAGAGGAGAAAAGAATGCCAGAAGATTGGAAAGGTGGGGTCCTCAGTTTGTGAAGAGTTTGAGGTGTTAAACAAAGGCCCTTATATTTGATAGAGATACACTATAATCTATTGAGGAAGGAGATGACACAGTCAGATATATATTTTGGGAAAATGACTTTGGCATCCAAGTAAAGGGTGGATTGGGACAGAGAAAGAATTGAGGCAGGAAGACCAACTAGGAGGTTATTATAATAGTCCAAGCAAGAGGGGGAAATGGAGTAGGACAGTACATATATGTGTGAAGAAAAGGGGATATTTTCAAGATGTGTTTTAGAGGGTGGTCCAAAAAGACAAAATGTCTAGGGCCATTAATGTCTTCCTGCAGGGATATTGACTTAGAAAATCACATGTTTGTGTATTTTTCTTTTTTATTATTGCTTTGACACATTAAAATCAGATAGGAACTACATCTTATCTGGTTCAGGCCACACTTGGGAATATCGTGGGCATGTATGTTTGCTATCCCTGGTGTAGCATATGCTATAGGGTAACTATCTTAATGTTCATACTGATGAATCTGGGTTTCCTCATGAGCTATGGCAGGAGAAAGACACTCTCCAAGCCCTTAGGAACCCCCACTGGCATGCACCTCTCCAGTGATTATCACCAATATCACTTAACCAGACATTAAGTTTTTTAGGGAGCATATTAATTTTTATCTCCCCTTCTCAAAAAAAAGATTGCAACCTACTGTTTACCCAGTAAATAAGGAGTCCAGGAGAAAGTGGGCTCAAGTTTAGGAAGCACATGTGACAAAGGGATAACTCAGTTACTGGAAGTCTTTTTTCTGGGGTCCTCAAAACATTTCCCTTAGATTTGGTACAGCTTTTCTGCTAAGCTGTGCATAGAGCACTGAATCTTTGCCCAGTGTGTCTTCAGATCCATAATGTAGTCACTGCTGTTAGCCATTCCTGGGATGCTACAAGGATGCTATTGAGAAAAATAAAAAGCCTAAAATACTTTGGACCTTTCAAAGCTCAAAGGGTCCTCTCTTACTAAGCACAAGGGGAAGGAAGGGAAGGAGACCTATATTGAGGCTTAATTCTCACTAATCATTTCTTTCACAGACTTTTAGATGGAATACTCTCCCCTCTCTTCATGCTCTAATCTCTTACATTATAGATGAGCTCAGTGGTTTTATATAAGATCCAAAGGGTGTTAGCAAGTCCCTCACCCAATCAGAAATTACTTCCTAGTGATGCAACATCACTGCATCCAGTGGCTTTAAAGGACATTTTGCACTTAGTTGAAAGTCTTTGCTTTATTGATTAAGACTTTCTCCTCTGATAAATAAATCAAGGCTAAGTGGTTGAGATGATAATAATGATAGCTAACATTTGGATAGTGCTTTTTTTTAAGGTTTGGAAAGTACTCAATAAATTTTATCTCATTTTATCCTCACCTCAGTTCATGGAGGTAGATATTATATCATTTTATAGATTAGGAAATTGAAGCAACATAGAGGTGAAGTGACTTGCCCAGGGTCATACAGTCAGTAAGTGTCTAAAATTGAATCTTCTTGACTCCAGGTCCAATATTCTATCCATTATATCAACCAGCTGCCACGACAAAATGTACTTTTACAGTCTCAAAGAAATAAATTATATTTAGACAACACCTCACATCTTATACCAAGATAAAATGCAAATGAATGTGACCTAGATCTAAATGGTCACATCATAAACAAATTAGAGAAACATGGAAAAAAATACTTATTAAATCTACAGATAGAAGAAAAGTTCGTGACCAAATAAAGGATAGAAATCACAGAAGATGAAATCGATGGTTTTTATTACAGATAATTTAAAAATTTTGCACAAATTAATCCAATAAAGCTAAGATTAGCAGGGAAATAATTAACTAGAAAAAAATGTTTGCAGCAAGTTTTTTTTCTAGAAAAGATCTCATTCCTAGTTACATAAGGAACTTTATCAAAGAACTTTGTTGCAAAAATTTTTCCCAGTTCTTTATAAGAATTACAGTATAATGTTTATAATTTATGAGAATAAGAGCAATTCCCCAATAAGTATATGTACAGACAGTTTTCAAGGGTACAATCCAGGTTATCTGTAGCCATATGAAAAAAAAATACTCCAAATTGTTAGTAATTGAATTATCTGGAGCATATTTTTTTCCCAATGAGAGGAAAGAGAGTGAAAGGGAGAAAAGTAGATTTCTGTTAATTAAACAAACACTTTAAAAATGGAAAAAAGAGGTAGCTATAGAAGTGGAATTTTGCAGATAGCCAGGTAGCACAGTAGATAGACTAATGGGCCTGGAGTCGGGAAAACTTGAGTTCAAATGTGGTATCTAATGTTTACTAGCTGTGGTTACCAGACCCTGGACAAGTCCCTTAACATCTGTTTCTCAACTGTAAAATGAGGATAATAATAGCACCTACTTCACAAGATTGGGGAGGGATCAAGAGATAATATTTGTAAAAGCATTTAGCACAGTACAGGACACATAAGTGTGGCTGTCGTTTGTCCTTCATTTTCAAAGAGGACCAGTGACATCACTAAGTGATGTCTTGACACATATGAATTGGACATAAGTGAGGCGGAGTTGCACAAAGTCATCAGCTTCATTCTCTCTTCCAGAGTTACTGAAGTTCAGTGGTAAGACAAAAGTCAAGAAGACTGATGATAGCCTGGGATGGAGTGGATGGTGTTGGTATCTTCCATGCCTGATCAAGCTCTAAGAGCTCCACAGTGCCTGCTTTGGCCACCTTCGTGGCCAGGAAAACAAATTGTTCTCATCCACACGTGGTAGTATTATTAAGGGCACATAGTAGGCCCTTAATCTATATTTGTTCCTCTTCCCGTGCTCCCCACTTTCAAATAAGATCACTGTATTTCATTTTGCTTAATTGTTTTACTTTGTTACAAGAGAACTTTCACAAAATGGGTATAATTTGGAAATGCTAACCTTAAAAAACAAACAAAATTTTTAAAAGAAAAAATCATATGAATCATAAAAAGAAATAAAACGTAAGATTTGGCAACTGATTATGTATGTGAAGTAAATGAGAGTGAGGAATCAAGAATTACACAGAAGTTCTGAGAACCTATGTGTCTGGAAGCAAAATGATATCAAAAGTAATAGTTAAGTTCTTAAGAGTGTGAGGGAGGAGTGGAAGAAAATATAATGAATTCTGTTTTAGAAATGCTGAGTTTGTTTTGCCAGAGGCAGAGGCTGTGGAGTGGAGCAGTCCCTCATAGCTGAGACACAGAGCACGAGCCAAGAGCTGCCTACGGATGAGTCGCAATGAGAGTCAGGAGTGGTCAACTCACAGAGGAAGAGCCATGGAACTTGAAAGTTAACCTCGAATTAAGATGAAAGAGGACTTTACTTGGACACTTAGTATTGATTAAGGATGTTGCTATGAATGTTATGGATTCATTATACCATATGATTAACCCCTTGAAATTATTCACAGCAGCAGTCCTCAGGTGTGCTGCCATGATTGGCGTTACAGACAAGAGCTGAGGCACTGTTTTGAAGAATGAGGAAATATCCTCAGTAGAAAGAGTGGGCAGAGAGAATGGCATAGGAAGCTTCAGGAAAAGAGAGAAGGCTTGGGAAAACTTCTGTGATAGTGGGATAAGGAATCTGTTAAAAAGGAAAAGAATAGTCTTAGTGTAGAAGGGCCCTGGTCAGATTAGCTGGAATAAATTTGTAGTGCCTTTTGTTAACACTGTTTCATGATTTCCTCCAGTTCTCTGGAGAAGTCACATGAATAAGAAACAAGTGAATAGATAGTTGGAGTAATTCAGAGTTGGGACCTGGCAAAGCATGATCAGTGATAGGACAAAGAAACAAAGGATTCAAAAGTAGAAGATAGTGTAGAGTTGATTTGATTCACTAAGGGGTCAAGGAAAGTGTCATCAATCAGTGATGATAGCCTAGGCAAAGACTTAGAAATGGAGGAATTGGAGGCAGGTAATAGCAATATTGGATGATGATCACCTGTGAATGACTTAATTCTTCTCAGCAATAAGATGATCCAAGATAATTCTAAAGGACTCATGATGAAAAATGGTATCCATGGCAGGCAGAGCCAAGGTGGCAGAGTAGAAGGACACATATACTTTAGCACTTCCCCCACAGCCCACCAAACACCTGTAAGAAATAACTCAAATTCTAGAGCAGCAGAAGCCATAGAACAACAGAGTGAAAGAGGTTTCCAGACAAAGGTAACCTGGAAGGTTGATAAGAAAGGTCTATCTCATGGGATACTGATAGGAGTGAAGTCCAGCCCTGGCCACATGGCACTGGGAAGAACAGGATCTGAACAGACTTACAGGGCAGAATTCCCAGCAGGAAGGGTCCCAGATCCCTCAACCCACAACTGACAAAGAAAGTTCCAAAGGTCAGTGTGGGAGGGCTTTTCCAGCTGGGTGAGAGGGGAGTGGTGTCCCTCCAGCAGAGGCGGCAGCAGCAGCAACAGCAATGGGTGGCAGGAGACTATGGTGGCCGTGGAAGCAGCCTGGGTCCACTGTCCAGGCAGCTCGGCTTAAAGCCTCTGGGGGAATTGAGCAGCTGATCTGAATCTCAGCTTTGAGCACAGTACTAGGGGGGAGGAGGAGCACTAGGAACCTCCTCTTGACAAAGGATTCAGAAGTCAAGTAACTGACTGGGAAAATGCCAAAAAAATTGGAAAAAAAAATAAGACCATAGAAGGTTACTTTCTTGGTGAACAGATGTCTCCTTCCATCCTTTTGGATGAGGAAGAACAAGGCATACTCTCAGAGGAAGTCAAGGCTGCTGACTGCAGTACCTCCAAAATGAATACAAAATGAGTTCAAGCCATAGGAGAGCTTGAAAAGTGAGTCAGTAACTTGATAAAGGAGAACCAAAAAAATTCTGAGGAAAATAACACCTTTAAAAATAGGCTAACTCAACTGGAAAAAGAGGTCCAAAAAGCCAATGAGGAGAAGGAGGCTTTAAAAAGCAGAATTAACCAAATGGAAAAGAAGGTTCAAAAGCCCTCTGAAAAAAATAGTTTTTTAAAAGAGAGTGGAGTTCAGGGAAGCTAATGACTATGAGATAAACCAAGAAGTTAGAAAACAAAACCAAAAGATTGAAAAAATAGAAGATAAAGTGAAATTTCTCATTGGAAAAACAACTGACCTGGAAAATAGATCAAGGAGAGACAGTTTAAAAATTTTGGGACTACCTGAAAGTCATGATCAAAAAAAGAGCCTAGACATTATCTTTCATGAAATTATCAAGGGAAACTGCCCTGACATTCTAGAACCAGAGGGCAAAATAAATATTGAAAGAATCCACTGATCACTTCCTGAAAGAGACCCAAAAAGAGAAACTCCTAGGAACACTGTGGCCACATTTCAGAGTTCCCAGGTCAAGGAGAAAATATTGCAAACAGTTAGAAAGAGTATTGTGGAAATACAATGAAGATAACACAGGATCTGGCAGCTTGTACATTAAAGGATTGAAGGGCTTGGAATAGGATGTTCCAGAAGTCAAAGGAACTGGGATTAAAAACCAAGAATCAGCAAAACTGAGTATAATACTAAAAGAGAATAAATGATCGTTCAATGATATAGAGCATTTTCAAGCATTCATGATGAAAAGACCAGAACTGGACAGAAAATTTGACTTTCAAACATAAGAATCAAGAGAAGCATGAAAAGGTAAACAGAAAAGAAAAATCATAAAGGACTTTCTAAAGCTGAACTGTTTACCTTCCTACAAGGAAAGATATTTGTAACTCTTGAGACTTTTCTCAGTATTGGGGTAGTTGGAGGGATTACACACACACACACACACACACACACACACACACACACAGTCAAAGAGTAAAGGTTGAGTTGAATCAGAAGAGATGATATCCATTAAAAAAATCCATTAAATTAAAAAATCCACTAAATTAAGAGGTGCAAGAGGAAAATACTGGGAGGAGAAAGGGAGAAATGGAATGGGGCAAGCTATCATTCATAAAAAAGATAAGAAAAATCTTGTTCAATGGAGGAAAAAAGGGAAGAGATGAGAGGGGAAAAGTGAAGCTTACTCTCTTCACATATGGCTTAAGGAGGGAATAACATGCTCACTAAATTTGGTATGAAAATTTATCTTACACTACAGGAAAGTAGGGGAGAAGGGGACAAGTGGGGTGAGGGGGATGATAGAAGGGAGGGCAAATGGGAGACAGGAGTAACTAGAAGTAAACACTCTTGGGAAGGGACAAGGTCAAATGAGAGAATATTAAAAAAAAAAGAGGGGGACAGGGTAGGATGGAGGGCAATATAGTTAGTCTTACACAACATGACTATCATGGAAGTCTTTTGCAAAATGACACATATATAGCTTGTACTGAATTGCTTGCCTTTTCAGTGGGGATGGGGAGGGAGAGAAGTTGGAATTCAAAGTTTTAGAAATGAATGTTGAGAATTATTATTGCATATAACTGGGAAATAAGAAATACAGGTAATGGAGTATAGAAATTTATCCTGCCCTATAAGAAAAGAGAGAATATGGGGATAAGGGAAGCGTGGGGTGTGATAGAAATGAGGATACATTAAGGGAAAGGGCAATCAGAATTTAAGGTATTATGGGATGGGGAGAGGGGAGAGATGGGGAGAAAAATTGGAACTCAAAATTTTGTGGAAATGAATGTTGAAATCAAGAAAGAAACAAAGAAACAAAGAAAGTTTGGGTTTGAATTCAAGTCTTCTGACTCCAAAATCAAACACTTTTTCTACTACACTGTAATAACTATGTCTCTTTATTGTTATATCCCAGTGACTAACACAGAATTATATAAATAGTAGGTACCTAATAAATGTTTTTGAATTGAAAAAAAAAGAAAAATGGTATCCACAACTACATAAAGAACTGATGGAGTATGAGTGCAGACAGAAGCATACTATTTTTCACTTTCTTCATTTTCTCACTTTTTCCCTTTGGATCTATGTCTTCTTTCACAACATGACTAATACAGTACAATATTTTGCATGATTGCACATGTATCACCTATATCAAATTGCTTGCCATCTCAGGGAGTGAGATAAGAGAGGGAGAAAATTTGAAACTCAAATTTTTAAATGATTATTAAAAATTTGTTTTTGCATGACATTGAGAATAAATAAAATATTAACTAAAAAAGAAATTACAAAGGCAGGGTGAGCGCTTTCAAAGAAATCTGGACTGATGCAGAGTAAAACAAAAAGAACCAGGAGAACAATTTATACCATAACATCAACAATGTAAAAATCAAAGAATCTGAAAAACTTAAGAATCCTCAACACAATGATCAATTACAATTCTCAAGTATGAGGAAGTATTCTCTCTACCTCCTGACAGGGAGGTGACAGATTCATATGAAGAATGAGACACACATTGTTGGACCTGACCAAAATGGGAATTTGTTTTACTTGATTATGCTTATTTGTTACAAGGGTTTTCTTCCCTCTAGTGCAGCATGGGAGGAAATGGGAGGGAAAATAAGATATAAATAAAATTCAATTAAATAAAGGTAGTTAATTTAATTATTAATTAATAGAATCCAGTTAGAGTTTTAAAATACAATTATTTTTATTCTTTCCTAAATGAGGAACAGCTTTTTTCCCTAAAGAAGTCAAAAAAAAGAAAAAATTATTTTCCCACTGTCTTTAAGAAAAAAATCAATGAGAAAGAATAACCTTTTGTGATGGGAGGGAACCTAGTCATATCGGGCTTGTCAGTGCCAATGATCCAGACATCTTACGTCATTTCTCATAGGGTGATAAAAGGAAGAAAAGATTCCAGTGTAGGACTAGATACTGTTTCTTCCCCTTGGCCTTAAATATTTCTTCTTCAAGCTAGCTGAGATAAAGGCTAGGGAAGAAGAATCTTTTGAGGAAGAAACAAGCCAGTGAGCTTTGATGTTAAACAAGCCTTTAAGCTAGAGTTGAGAATAAATTTGCCAGATGGGGCCTTTGATACAAAGTTAAGCTGCAAATGAAAGGACCCAAGGTACTCTGTTGAGTGCCACACGGAGAGAACAATTTCATTTCATTCCAACAAATACTTCTTAGGTGCCTACTATGGGGCAAGATGTAAGTACACAAAGACAAAACCAAATAGCCCCTGCTCTCAAGGAGCTTACCCAAGTCATGGCATCCATCAAGTAAATACAAATACAAGGGAATTTGCAGAGAAACTAGGAAAGTGAGACAGAGACAGAGAGAGACAAGGGAACACTAAGGGGCGATCAAAGGAAGTTTCCCAGTGGGAGTGGTACAAGAACTGAGCATTGAAGGAAAAATTCTGTAAGGCAGTTCTGAGAAAGAAATACATTCCGGTCACAAGGGTCAGATTGTATGAATGCATAAAAGGAGGAGACACAATGTCAAGTCTGAGAGATGGCTAGTATGCCATTTTCTTTGGAAGATAGAATGTATCAAGAGGAACGAAGATGGAAAGGTAGACTAGAGCCAGATTGTGCCAGGGTAAAATGCTTTCATTTTCTCCTAGATTTGAAAAGGGATAGGAAATTGACATAGTCAGATGGGTACCTTGGGAAGATTATGTTGGCAGCTGTGTTGGGAAGGAAATTATTCAGCACGTTTGAAGACTCTAAGATTCTTAAAACAAAAGCTTATCTTTTGACACCGATGTTATTCTGTTGAAGCTATATTGCTATGAATCATGGAACAACACAAACTTCAAAAGAAATCTAAATTGTGGGTTACCCAAAGGGCAATGGAGAGATTTACAGTGGGTGTAAATAAGCTGGGGCATATTTCTAACAATGACTCACACTCCAAAAGTGGCATAAAAGTTATAATGTGTCACACCTGAGGGCCCCCCTCTCTCACATGCGAGGCCACCAAAAAAACTGCCCCAGGGACAGGGTCTGGTTCCACTCATAATCATAGTTCACAGATGCCACTGATTTGTTTGCTTTTATTAGTCAATCAAAGAACACAATGAAACATTTAATGAAATAACCTAGTAAAGAAAAAATAGTACTAAAACATTGCCCTCCACAAACGTAAGGCACACTCTCCCACAAACCATCAGAAAGGAGGAAGAGCATGGATAAGAATGATGCTTGAGAGATATACACATGATGAACATATCATCAGGGCACACCTGTAGAGATGGCATGGTCTGGGTATACTGTAGAGGAATAACTCACATTTCTGATGCTGCAAAACCATCAGTATTTAGAGAGAATGCCATCATTTTGCTGTTTTGGACCGTTCCCTCCTGAATGCGAAATCTCTGCTACTCCATGCGTTTTTCTGCCACTATTTACTAGATTTCAGCTGAAATTTCAACTGAAGGGCTAGCTCTTCCTCTAAGAACCCTCAGAGAAGTGGGTTCTACCATATCTCTTTAAGCTAAAAGTCCAGAGACTAAGCTTCAGCTGTTTTAGAAAAGGAGACCTTAATAAACCCAGTCCCTAGACCAGGAAAAGGATCTTTAATCCATAAGAAAAGGCATACACACCAGCTCAGAGTCCTAGCCTCTAGGAGACGAAGAACTTTGGAATTCCAAACAGTCAGCCAGATAAATTGAGCCTATGTGAATTTAAGTCTGTCTATTGAACTTATTTCCTGCTGATAGCAGGATCAATATCTCTATAGCATTCTAACTTAAGGTTAGAACATACCCTGTAACTCAGTTAATTTCTGATTGCCAAATTGAATTCCTAACTCAAATCATTTAGAAGGGAAGGTGAATTCCAACAATTCCAAAGGGTTGTCTGGGCTTGAGGAATTGCTTTTATAAAATTCAAATCTAAATCCCCTGATTATTGCCATGCAAACAAAGCTAAGCAAACATTGAAGCTAAGCCAAGAAGTCAGTCATTTTCTTCCATCCTCCTAGCCCAGATTCCTGCCTTTATTATGTATGTAACCAGAAAGAAGTCTCCCAATCATTGAGCTACCTTGAACATGGAAGACAAGTGATGGAGGGAAAATAGTGCGTCAATCATGTAGTGAGAGGGAAGGGGGAACAGTCTATGTGCTACACAGAAGAAGGTCCCTAACATGTTGGATATGCAACAATCCCACTTTTTGCTTAAAGAATCTTAGTCTCTAGGGGCTAAGAATTTATGGAAAGATATGGAAAAGAGTCACCAAGATGGTCAGGGCAAGATAGCATTGATGAGTTATGCCCTGTACCATTTGGAGGTAGTAGTCACATTGTTGAGAACCATTTAAGTATTAAAATAAAGGATTAGTAAGGACAGACACCAGAAGCAGAGAAACCAGTTAAGAGGCTATGACAATAGTCTAAGCAAAAAATGATAAGAGGTTGACCTAGAGTGGAGGTAGTGTGAGTAGAGACTTGGGGGGATGCTGGACAGAGGTTGTGGAGGTCGAATCAACCACACTTAGACACTGATTAAATATGTACAAGGAGAAAAACGTCTAGGGACGTTCTGAGGCTATAAAACTCTGGCAGGATAGTGATACCCTCAGCAGAAACAGAGAATTTTAGCAAAGGGGCATGTTTCAGCAAGAAAGAAAACAGATTCTATTTTGGACACGTTATTGAATTTGAGATTTTGAAAGAACATCTGGGTTGGGGTGTCCAACAGACAGAGACACAGAACGAGAGTTCCTGAGAAACATTAGGTTTGGGGACAGAGGCTGCCACGGGTATCTGGCAGTCAGTTGCGTAAAGGTGATTAATTCTTCATGAGAGGAGATGAGATAATCAAAGAAGGGAAGATAGAGAAAAAGAAGAGAGGTTCCAAGACAGAGTCCCAGGAGAGACTTGTGGTTAGGAGAGAAGAAATAGACAATGATCTAACAAAGGCGACTGAGAAACTAGTCAAACAGGAAGAACGAAACCCAGGAGAAAGCAACATCAAAGAAGTTAAGGAAAGAATGCCCAGGAGAAAAGAGAGAAGCCAATAGTAACAAAAGCTACAAAAAAAAGTCAAAGTGGATGGCAGTTAAGAGATCATTGGTGGATTTGGAGAGACTATTACTGGGCAATGTACAATGAGAAACCAGATTTCAAGAAGCAATGCTTAAAAAATAAAGACACCCAACTGTTTCTTAGATAAAAATTTCTGCTGTTGTTTTCAAAGTGCATCAGAATGGTGATATGTGTTTCTGGTACTTTAATGCTATTCACATATGTCTTTTAAATGAATATTTATTTTTGAACACAACAAATCAAAAATCCATCATACGATAAAAGACCAGGAAAAATCAGCACCTTCCTCATCTATAAAATGAAAGTCTTGGATGAAACCATCTCTAAGGTCCTATACATCTTTCTAATTCTACTATCTTCCATCTTGTTTTTCTCAGCCCTTAGGACCCCTGGCACAGCAGCATCCATGGGCAGCAGTGGACCTGAATTGCAAGAGCAGTTTTTTGTTTTATATTTTTATTATGTTTTGTTTTTAAAGAGTGATTAAACTCCTCTCCTCTAGAATTGAGTCTACAAAATTAAGATCTGAAAGTGGCAGTTTTGTGGCAATGGTTCTTGAGGTCACTTAGCAGGGCCCATTAAAATCACTTCCATCTCCTGGATAAGGTCATTGAACAACAGAGGGACCAGCCCTCTAGGGATGAGACTACTTATGTACACTTTTTCCTTTGTAAAGATCAAACAGACACAAGCATTTACTATAAAATTATGTGAATTTAATCTCTTTCATCAGTATCAATAGTACATCAAAACACACAAAAAGCTTGTACATCATATTTAGCACTTATTTATTTGTGATTTATACCCCAGCCTGCTTCTATAAGGCTATATCTAGATACACAAACATCTTTTTGGTAAGGTACCATCATAAGCAAATGCAGAGAGTGAGGAGGTAAAAGGCACTAAGTCACTGCTAAGTGGTTCTCCATGAGAGTCACAATACTTTTGATTGTGAGTGGGAATGGAGGGTCTCTCAGATATTCCTATCTTCTCCCAATAGCTCTCCAGATTCAAAATTTTCTAAGAAAGGATGGAGAGAGGAATGGAGGCCTCAAAGGGAAGAGAGCAGGTGTGAGTACTTCCTCTCTTCAGGAGAAAATGGATTTAGAAAAATTTCCCACCATCCACCAGTACTGATTTTCTATCCAGCAGTGTCACTTGGCAACTAGTCACTGTGACACACTGGGCCTATAATAACCTAAGGACTAGATTATGAAAAAATGGGCCCAGTAGAGGAAAATGGAAACATATTAAGAGTACGTACCCTGTTTTCATAACAGTTCAATTCAATGAGAATTTATGAAGTGCTGCTTCTGTGATAGGCATGAGGGATAGAAAGCCTTACTTAGCACAGTGCCTGGAACATAATAGACACTTAATAAATGTTTAATGATTGATTGATAAGAAAACCCTTCTGAAAAGGTAATTCCTGTCTTCAAAGGGCTTACACTCTATACCAGGGATTAAAAAAAGATTTATGGATTTAGAAACAGGATGATCTGAGTTCAAATCTAGATTCTGCCATTTACTATCTGTGTGAATTTGGGCACACCATTTTATCTCTCCAGGATTCGCTTTCCTCACCTGTAAACTAAGGGCTCAGACGAAATGATCCCTGAGGTCCCTTCTAGCTGTTGATCTATGATTCTATGATCCTGAATCTCTTCCTATGAATACAAATCCAGATAATACAGTGTAATTTGAAGAGGAGGCAGTCATTAGCAACTGAAGAAAAAAAAAGGTGGTCCCAGTCTCATTAAATTAGCTAAGCAAATTAAATAATCACTGGAAAACTTTCCAAAGCTTCATAATAGAAAAAAACAGCTATTTGTTTCATTTCCCCATAGGTCAATAATTCCACTGCCTCATGTACATACTGAAAGGACGAAATATAATTTCAAAAATAAGAAATTAATATCAACCTTGGAGAAATGGCATAAGAAACTGGGGCCAAAAGAAAATTCCCCAAGCAGTGCTGGTTGGGGAAACAGGAAATGAAATACTATGAAGGCAGGCTTCTACATAAAGCCTTTATCTTGCATTATTGTGCATATACCTGGTCTAAGCCAAAATCAGGGTTTGAGGAGGTGGGGAGGAGGGAGGTCCTAGACTTGTAGTGAAGAACTCCATGTATGAAAATCCCATCCACCAATGTAGATAAGCATTTCATCTATTACTTATTGTCTTTGACTGTTGATTGGAGCACTGAGAGATTAGGTGACTTGCCAAAGATCACCCAGATAATAAGTATCAGAGACAGAACTTGAACCCATGGCTACCTGACTCCAGAACTGACTCTCTATCCACTATCCCATATGGCGTCTCTTTTGGGGGGGAGGGGCAATTGAGGTTAAGTGACTTGCCCAGTATGACACAGCTAGTAAGTGTTAGAGGTCAAATTTGAACTCAAGTCCTCCTGACTCCAGGGCCAATGCTATATCCACTGCACCACCTAGCTGCCTCTATTACATGACAGCTTAAGAACTTAGTCCTGGCGACTTAAGTTTAGGAAAAAATTATTCGATAATATTCCCATCTTTCTCCCCAAAGTTAATTTTCTAACTGTGCCAAGTGGTGTTATAAATGATTCTAGAAAAGGGTTGTGTGTATCCTTGTTTTCCTGAGAAAGTCATCACTGTCACAGAGAGCTCTCAGTACAATAACAGTCTGCTTTTACACTAAGGGTTTCCCTCACATACACCCTTTGAAGCAATACCCTCCTATTTGTCTGAAAAAGTTCAACAAATAATGAACCAGGCCATTCTCTTAGCTTTCCAGTGTCTTTTGTGGAGATAATGATCCAGTAATAAGGACCCCCTTTGCTTCCCAAGAGGATAGAGCAAGGCATTAGGCAGTTAAGAAAATAAGCCAGATATAAAGGCAGAGACATTGTCCTGTGTCCTAGCTATGGGGGAGAAAAACCTGGAGTCCAGGAAGGATGTTCTAAGTTATTCTTGTCATGACTGGGTTGGATAGCGCCGTTGAGCAAGGCGGTTTGGCCGATTCACACCCGTAGTCATAGTGAGCTAGAAGGGAAAGAACAGATGGTAGATGAGATTACCGCTGAACCAAGAATGATATTGTAGGGCTGACTGATTGACTGATTGATTGACTGATTGGTCCAGGCAAGCAGAGAACGTCTCTCCCAGAGAGTCCTGCAAGCTACATCTGTCCTTCCCCACCTCCCTCTGAGCCTCTTGTTTGGCATTCTATGCACACTTTGCTGTTTAAGTTGGGGGAAGAAATTGAGTTATCACAAAGAGAGGAATGGAGTCATGAAAAGGTTCATCTTCTCCAATGCCCATATATCCCAGAAGTGGCACAAGACATTTCCTGCAACAAGAGGCAACATCCTAGTTCAATGGCCACCTTTTTTACGTGTCTTCAGTGATAATCCTCTTCTTTTCTGAAACGTCCTTTTCCTTGTAGCTGCCCCCCAAGTAGAATATAAGACTCGAGAGAAGGAACTGTTTCATTTTTTTCTATTTCTAGGTGCTTGCACATAGTAGGCACTTAATATGACTGCCAATCAATTAGTCATGAAACAATACTAAGTGCCAGGTACTTTGCTATGAGCTTGGGATATGAAGAAAGGTGAAAAACATAGTCTCTACTCCCTAAAGAACCCATTTGTTGAATGCAGTTGAATCAGATGGAAAAACTGAAATCTTAATCTCCACCCAGACACTCAATGACACCATAACCCTGGGAATATCCCCACATTGTTGGCAGCAATGGTGAGGTCTCTCCTTGCTCTCTTTATGACTACAATGCCAAGTGGAAGCATTCTTACCTGAGGCACCTGGGATGGGTTGTAGAGAGGGACAGCATTTCCAAAGTTGGGAGGAGGAGGTAGGCTGCTGGGATTGAAATGAAGTTCATGGGAGGTACCCTGGGACAAAAGAGGAAAACAAAAATGGATCCCTAGTTTTCTCCAGACCAAAGAAAGAGTCTCTTCTATGTCAGACCTAGTTAATGGAGTTCACAGCAAGGGCTTTATATAGAAACCAAGGAATCCCAACCTAACAGAAAGAGCTAAAGCAGAATTGGCCAACCTCTGAAATGAGGACTTTGTGTGGCTATTAAAAATCCATGTGTGACCTTTGAATCAAATATAAAGAAAAGTATAACTGCCATTATAGATTATATTACTACGATGCAATCTATCATTATATTACTGTATTAATTGCTATGTATTATAATATAATGCATTAATAACATTACATTCATATAAATAATAATAATAGCTAACATTTATATAGCACTTTAAGATTTGGAAGCACTTTATACATGTTCCTCATTTTATCCTCATAACAATCCTGTGGAATGTTATTATCCCCAGTTTTCAAATAAGGAAACTGAGGCTGAGAAAGGCTAAGTGACTTATCCAAAGTCACTTAGAGTCACAAAACTAGTTACATCTCTTTAAAGGGTCACAAAACCAACTATATTTCTTTAGAGGTTCACAAAGCTAGTTACATCTAGTTAGAGGTTCACAAAACTGGCTATATCTATATAAAACTAATATTATCCTTTGAAAGAACTATCCTAAAACGTAACAATAGAGAGACAAATAAGAAAGCCCTAACCAAACTGTAATAGAAAAAAAAGTTTTCATATAATCAGAGTGCCAATACTTCAGGGAGGCCCTTTGTCAAGGAAACAATTCTGGCTCCTAACCTTGGTAAAGTTGGCCATTACTGAATTAAGGTATGACCATCATGTATATTAGAGTCTACAGATGGGAAGGGAAAGTTTTCATCTCCCCAAGAAAGGTTCCTTGGCACTTATGTACTTTGCCTGGAGGATCTTTCCCAGTGTTCCCTGAGTTAATCATTTCCAGGAAGAGGTAGAATCCTTGAAGGCAGAGCCCCACCACCACCACCAAAACTAAATAGATCTCACAGTCAAGGCATGCTTCAGGGCACTGCCTGGGTTAACTTCCCCTTAATCACTTACCTCTGTTGTAGGCAGATTTTTATTAATCATGGATCCTCTTCTTTCACCCTCACCTAGAAAGCAGTAAATCCATGAAAATTCACACCTGGCCCAGGCTCAGGGACTCCAGATTCCTAGAAATGCCCCAAGTGGGAGAGTTGTGCCAACATACTTAGAATCACAGTGACCTCAGACACAGCCACATCCCACAGGAAGAGGAAGGTCTCTTTGTAAAGGACACAATTGTCACTGACTTTGTGATAGTGGACATCATTGCATAGGCTTTTCTTGGTGTTTTCTGTGCTTGACTTCAGCTTACAGCAGAGTCATTGTGATAACGTACGAGACTTGTCCCAGGGACAAACATGATACAAGGAAACACAAATAAAAATACACAAGGAAAGCTGACCAGGTCATCAGAGTCCACAGAGCTTTAATGCTGTGCCATAAAGAGCTACCAACTGCCTCCCTTGCTCTTCCTCCTTCCAACACAAACAGCTCTGCAGTCACAGTATAATGGCAGGCTTAGGAACAGCAGCTCTTAAACCTGAGCTATCACAACTTTTATTTATTGTCTATTGTTATCTCCATCATGGGAAAGAAACTGGTACCCTCATTAAAAGGTTATTGACAGCAGCTGCTGCCTCGAAAGGGCACACACGCTTACAGCACAACTCCCTTGATTCCTGGAATGTGGCGATCAATCAATCAATAAGCATTCATTAAATGCTTCTTTTGTGCCAGACACTGTGCTGGGGATTCAAGAATAAGCGAAACAATCCCTGTCCTCAGGGAACTTACATTCTAATCGAGGGGACAACATAGGTATGTAAAAGCATATATATAAAATGAATGGATAAATGTTTGGAGAGGAAGGGGGTAGACCAGCAACCAGGAGCAGGAAAGCCTTCATTAAAAAGGTAGCACAATGGTGGTCTTAAATACCACCATAAAATCAGATTTACCTGGACTTCTGGAAACACTGTTGGCACCTGGATGAGGCAGAAAAAAGGGAGATGACATGGAGGGGGTTGTGTCAGCCAATGGAGGCTGAGCTTCCTCGGGTGTCTCCTATAAATGGGAAAATGTTGATTAAAAATGCTGCATAAGAAAAAAAAGACAAATGAGAGATTGAGGAAAATTTTTTTAAAAAGAACAATCAAGAAAAACAAAGAGATTATGAAAAGAAAGTCAACCAATTGGAAAAGGAGAACCAGAATATTAAGGGAAAAAATGATTCTTTGAAAGTTGGAATTGAGTGGAGAGAGGATTCTGGGAAGATGGCAGAGTAGGTCAGAAAATTCCAATCTCTCAAGATTTCCCCCCACAAGAGTTGAAATAACATTTTGGGGTGAACAAAGTGTGGATGGAGACAAAGAAGAATAGGGTCTACCTCGGACAATTTGAGAAGAAAAATCCCAGGACCAGGTTTGATCTTTGCAAGAGTAAACACTTCCAGGCTAGGGTCTGTTTTTAACAAGTGGCAAGCCTTGGGTTAGGTGGTTTGAAAGGCTGCTTTGGCCTCAGCCACAGGAACTTTCACCCCCAGGGTAGTGAGGGGAGTTAGGCTTTTGAACCCAGGAAGATTGAGAGAACCTTTGCTGATAAGGAACACCAGACTCAGCTGTGCGGTGAAGAGCATCGGGGTGAGAAGGAACCAGCACGGCTGGTGAATGCAGAAGCAGTGGGGCAGAAAGCCCCTGGCTGTGGACACTAACAGGAGGCTGGAGATTTGGCTTTGATTCCAGGCAGGAGGGGAGAACTGAGATTTGGGGCTAAAGGCACTATTCCCCACATCCCAGGGCTAGAGGTGATGACAAAAATTAAGCTATTACGACAAAAAATAAATTCACAGGCAAAGGAGAAAGAATCCAACCATAGAAAGGTATGATGGGAACAGAAATGACCAGGGTTCATCTTCAGAGGAGGATGCTGAAGTAAAGAAACCCCCAAAGAGTAATGTCAAATGGTCACCTGCTCAAAAACAATTTCTTAGAAGATCTTAAAAAGGAGTTTAAAAACCAAATGACAGAGATGGAGGAAAACTAAAGAAAAAAATAAGAATAATCCAAGAAAAACAAAATCATGAAAGGAAAGTCAACCAATTAGAAAAGGAAATCCAGAATCTTAAGGAAGAAAATGACACCTTGAAAATTAGAATTGGGCAAAGTGAAGTCAGTGAAATTTTAAGAGATCAAGAAATAATTAACCAAAATATGAATAATGAAAAATAGAAGAGAAAGTGAAACATCTTATAAGAAAAAGCAACAGAAATGGAGAATAGATCAAGAAGAGAAAGAATAAAAATAATCAGGCGAACTAAAAGTTATAATAAAAAAAGAATCTTGATACAATAATACAAAAAATAATTAAAGAAGCACCGGAACAAGGGAAGGAAAATAAAAATAGAAAAATTTCATCGATCACCACTTAAAAGAGATACTACGAGGAAAACACATAGGAATATCGTAGTCAAATTCCAAAACCCCCAGTTCAAGGATAAAATATTAAAAGCATCAAGATTAAAACAACTTAAATATGGTGGTGCCACAATTAGACTCACACAAGACCTGGCAGCAGAGACATTAAAGGACCACAGGTCTTGGAACATAATATATCAGAAAGGAACTGGAGCTCCAGCCAAAAATATCATACCCTGCAAGATTAAATATTATCCTGAATGAAAAAAATGGACATTTGAGAAACTCTCACACTTTCAAACCTTGTTAAAAAAATCCTGAACTTAATAGAAAATTTCACATACAAGAACCAAGAGAAATATAAAGTACATACCAAAGACTGATTATAGGGGATTCATAAGAACACTGTTTACTTTTTACTTTTCATATATACATATAATGTATGTCTAAAATTCTTATTAATAATTGGGTAGCTCATAAGTGAAATTAGGAAAAAGCTGAGTAGGATATGAATTTTAAAAGTAAAACCATTTAGGAACAGCTAAAAAAACCAATTATCAGAGGAATTAGATGGGGGAGGAGGGCTGGTAGTTCTGATAATCTACTTTCATGAGGAATGGGTTAAAGAGGGAAATATACATACATACATATATACCTAGAAAAGTATACATACTAAATTCAGAAAGAGATTAAAGGCTAGGGAGGAGGAGAGGATAAGTGAGTCATTTTTAGAAGGAACCCTACTCAGATTAGAGCTGGTTAAAAGGAGAAGTATATATACATTTAGAAGGGAATAAAAGTCTTCTAAATTTATAAAGAAAAAAGAGGGTGAGGGAATAAGATGGGGATGGTATAGAAAGATGTCTAGATTAATGGGAATGGAATAAAGAGGCAAATAACATATATATTTAAAAGGCTATAAAAGTTTTTTAAATACAGATAGAAACAAGACTATAAGGGGAAAGGGTGGGGGAAGAGGATAAAGGAGGGATCTTTGGAGAAGGGTTAAGTAATAGGGGAGCAAGGTAATGGGTAGAAGTAAAGCAGAGCAATCAGGAGGGACAGGAAATAAGAGATACACACAGACCAAATAAAGATCAGGAATAGAATTTATTAGGGAAAAGAAAGCAGGGGTAGTAATCAATCTCAGACAAAGTTAAAGCTAAAATAGATTTAATCAAAACAAAAAATAGAGAAACTATACTCTGTCAGTCATATTAATCAATATCATTTTAGACTACTTAAACTAGATGGCACCGGTTGGAATATTACTGTGGTATAGGAAAAGATGAGTTGATGGACTGAGAAAAAACATGAAAAGACTTGGACTTTTGAAAGAAGAGGTTATCTAGCTTCATAGAAGACACGGAAGGAGGGGAGAGATGGGGAGAAAATGTGAAACTCAAAATCTTGTGCAAACAAATGTTGAAAACTAAAACAAATAAATTTTTAAAAAAGAAATAGAGGACAGACAAATATAGTATGGTTTTACATAGATGCATTTGAATGTACATGTATACATATGTGTATGATTATAGATATTTATGTGTATGTATGTGTGTGTATATATACATATATATATATATCTCCACACCTAGCTGTAGCCTTCAGTTGAGAAGGGGGAGGAAGTGGTGAAAAAAGAACACAGCAAAAAGTACACAACAGAGAACAAAAGGAAACTTACAAAGAAGCAAAGGAAAGATGGACAGCTCTCAACACAATGTGAGGTATTTATCACACAGGTTTTCTTGAAATGGAAATTTTACTGCCTTATATTTTGACTCCTCTCTTACATTCTGCTCTATACATGGCAACTCTTTTTTTCTTTCATATTTAAGTTTATGTTTCTTTTTATTTTCTTATTGTGTATTTATGTTTGAAAAAAAATTTTTAAAAACAAATAAAATGGGCAAAAGGCACTTCAAGAAAAAAAAGTCATGTTAATTCCATAATAAAATATAACACTGAGAATACCATAAAACCTTTGAAACCATCCAGGTTAGTTTAGCTTCTTGCCCTTCAAATCCATCCTCTGTTCTGCCACCAGATTCATCTTCTAAACATACTACTTTCATTTCACTCCCTTTCTTATACTTAAAATAAGTACCTACTGTCTACAACGTCAACATTCCTTTGTCAGGATTGGAAAGGTCTTCATAACACCAGGATGGTGTAATGCAAAAATCACTTAATTCAGAATCATGAGGCATCCTGATGGCACAGTGGCTACAGCACTGATCCTGGAGTCAAGGAGACATTAGTTCAAATCCAGTCTCAGACACTTATTAGCTAAGTCACCCTAGGCAAATCACTTAACTTCATTCTGCCTCAGTTTCCTCAATAGTAAAATGGGCAGAATAATAGCACCCACGATACAGTGTTCTTGTGAAGATCAAATGGAAATAATATTGGTAAAGTGCTTGACACATAGTAGGCATTTAATAAATGCTCATTCCCTTCACCCTTCGTGAAACTTGACTTCAGATTCCAGTTCCAATATCTATGAGCTGTATGACCATTCCTTTGCTTTTATAATGGGGATTATAGGATTTGCACTATCCACCTTAAAGAATTATGGGGGTAATATTTTGCAATCCTTGAAGTCCTATATAAATGAGATTAACTGATGTCATAAAGCATAATTATTACCAATCCTACTTATTTCCTACTATTCCCCACTCCTGTCAGACTGGGAAGAGACAAGATACCAGTTGATACCCCTGAGGTTCCAAGGAAGTTCTCTGAGTGGGTGAAATGTTGAAATGAAAACCTTGCGCATCCACTCAGTGAATACCTCGGAGTCAGAATTGTCGGAGGAGTCCTCTTCTGCAGAAGGCGTCTTAGCAGGTTTGGATCGAAACCAACCAAACCATCCAAAACCAGAACCCTGAGGAAAGAGGAAGGGGAACCATGATATCCAGCAAGTTGTTTCTCTCCACCAATCCAATACATCGTGATAACGATCTTAGAGCAATAAGACAAGAAATACCGTGCGCGCTAGTGATTCCTCCGTCCATATTGTGAGAGGAGAGGAGAGGAAGGAGAGGAGAGGAGGAGAGGGCAGGAGAGGAGGGAAGGGAAGGGGAGAGCAGAGGAGGGGAAGGGAAGAGAGGAGGGGAGGGAAAACAGAGCCCTGACCTCACCTACGGACAGGGACAAAGAAGAATAGACAGCTTTGAGTAAGTTCTTACACCCATTCCTGGTGAGCCAAGGAACAGGAGAGTGGTATGTGAAGGAGATTTAGATTTCTTCATAGTGCCCTGAAGCAAAAAGAAAGACACCTCACAGAGCTGTGGGACCGGGGGAAAAGGAACAGGTTCTTCTGTGAACATTCGTGTCCTCTGCCAGATAAAGTGAACAATGGGAGAAAGAAATCGTAGCTCTTCCTCAAGCCAATATTCTCACTTCCCCTTTTATCTCAGTGGAGAACGATAGTGATGTCAAAGCAAGTGGGACGGAGGTAAGCCCAGCAAACAGGAGGGTTGTAGACCTCAAATCTATCAGCAGGCCTAGTGGAAAGAGTGCTGGACTGAGAGTCAGGAGCCAATAGCTGTACCACTTACTAGCGATGTGATTTTGGGCAAGTCACTTAATCTCGCTGAGTCTGTTTCTTCTTCTCTAAAATGGGGATAATAATATGACCTCACAGGGTGGTCATGAAGGTAAAGCTTTATCATTATTATCAATAATAATAGCTAACATCTAATGCTTTAAGGTTTGCAAAGCACTTTACATATATTATCTCATTTGAACCTCATAACAACTCTGTGTGATAGGATATATTATTATTTTTTTACAGATGAGGAAAATGAAGCAGAAAGAGGTTAAGTGACTTGCCTAAAGTCAGGCAGTTAGTATATCTGAGGCAGGATCTGAATTCAGGTTTTCCCAACTCCAAATCCAGAATCTTGGATCAAAACATACTTTATAAATGTGAATTATTATTACTGAGGCTCAGAAATAAATTAAAATCCCCAAAGTACAGAGTAGATACGGAGAAGATATAACAGGTCATCCCCCTCCCACCTTTGCACTCTTTTCTGGTTCCTTCTTGCTCTTTACATTATCTTGGACAGCTTTCTGTTCAGCATCATCTGATGAGTCTTCTTTTTCCTCTTCTAAAGAAATGGTAGAACTCTCAGAAAAGCCCCGTACTCTAGGAGCCACTACGTCCTGAAATGAGAAAGTTAACATCAGGTCACTTAGTGGGCTGGTGCTAAGGAATGGAAGCAAAGGGTTACTAATGCAAAGGGGCAGAAAGGGAAAGTCCAAGACATCCCCCACCCAGTTCACAGGAGTCAAGATGCAGGAAAGTTTAGGAAGTCATCTCAGCTCGTGGTACAGAATTATCACAAATATAAGGGCTAAGATCAATTGTGTAAAACTTTGCAGAGAATAAATCTGAGAATGCCTGCCTAGAGTAGAGTAGAAAATGGTCCTAGGCCCTACTGAAATAATAGGGTTAAATCCTTTGCTTAGAGACACTCAGAAAAGCATGCTCTTCCATTTTTCTCCCTAGCAAACTGAAAACCACAGCAAATGCTATGATGTGATGCCAAGTCCAAGCAAAACTGACTTGGATTGGCTGATCTAGCTTTCTTTTTCAATACAATGCCTTCATAGAGATTGGCAAGGTTAGAAATAAACAGTAATCACAGACCATTTTTTCCTGGCCTCCATAACCTAAAGAATTAGTAACTGTGGATATAGGAAGCAATAAAAGACAAAGGACCTTCTTGGAAGCAGACTTTTTCACAGTAAGCACATCTGGTCAAACAGGCAGATCATAACCCAAAAATTCCATTAGATAAACAGTATAACCTGATTTAAGCATCTTAGGTCTCTTCTCACTTAGAGTTTGGAAATTACCTTTTGAATCTCAGGGTACTGATACTGGTATGATTCTTGAGATTCTGGGATATTTTCTGTGATATAAAAACAAAATAGCATAGTTTAGATGTTTGCCTTTATTATTTCCTAAAATTGTCCACAAAGCTACTGGCACTCAAGAGCAGGCTCAATAGATTTATTCAACCCAAAGGTCATTTCAGGGAACTCCTACTATTAGAACTACAGTTGTCCTACTCAAATGCAACCATGCCAGGAGAAGGCTTTAGCCCAGACCCTCCCTGCACACTGGACCCAAGGTCATGTCTGTACCTTCAAACTCAGTGGGAGCTTGACCCAGACTTCTGTATCTAATAAAAATGGTTGCTCATCCCATTCTCTCTAACTTGACCCCTGCCACCATTTTGGATAACAAAATAAAGTTAGAGATGCTAATTTTTGTCTATCTATTCTCTTCCATTTACAGCTCTTTTCTGGCACAGTCAGCAACCTTATCAAGGCATCAGACTGCATACGAAGGAATTTAGAATAGGAAAAGTTTTCTGGATATTCTTTCTTTTATCCCTGTGTGTAAGTAGATGACCTTCTGTAAGAGGTCCTGCCTTACATGAGAGTGAAGTTTTAAAAAATGGCTTTTTTTCTCCACAGGCTGAGAACATCACTCCAAGAACCTTGTAATTCAAGAAGTTTGCCTTCTCCACACCAATTCTCCCCATTCCAGCTGGGAGTTATAGAACCTAGAAGACTTATTTCATCCCTAATGGGCTTGATACCTAAGGAGAAGTTGTTCTGAAGTCAGCATCTTTATCAGTTCTGGCTACCATCTGTACTCATTACCCTCTTTGTTTTCATTTGCCCCCTTATCTATATCTAGGTTCCCTAAAATCTTTTGGCATCAAAAGCTCAAGCACAAGTACCAGGCACTTACCATGGGGTAGGTGTGCCTGCTGATCTTCCTCTGCCTGTGTCATTGCAGAGGATACTGACATTGTCATCTCTGGTCTTGTATAAAGATGCACTGGGGTGCTCAGAGGCATTGGGGTGCCCAGATGTCCTGGTACACCTGGATGCCCTGGTCCTTCCCCAGCAGGACTTAGGCCTAGCTGGAAGGGAGGGTGCCGCTGCAGATCAGGCTGGCTCAGACCTGGTCCCTCAGGCGGAAGCTGCATGGATGAGGGGTACTGGAGGGGTTCTGGGTAGCCTTGACCCTGACTGGGATCTTGGTAGAGGGTGTTTTCTGAGAACAAAAGGGACAAAAGAAGAATGACCTGCTCAGAAGTCAGTTTTGATGAAGCCAGTCTAAAATTATTCATTCTAATGTCTTTATTAGGAAGTAATGATAAGGATAGTACAATGATAATGCTGATAAAAATATTCTTATTAATATCCTACAATTAAGATAAAAGGATTTAAAACAAGAAGGGACCTTTTAAGTTATCTAATCCAACCCTCTCCCATTTTACTGATGAGGAAATTGAGGCCCATAGAGACTAAATGACTTGCTCAAGGTCACACAAATAACTAATAGCAGAGACAAAATTCAAATCCAAGTCCTCTGACCCCACGTCCACTGCTCCTTCCTCATAGCACTATTTATTTAAAGTTGCCAATTTGCTTTCAGGTATATTTTCTCATTTGATGATGAATGGGAACTAAAGCTCTACTGGGTGCATTTAAGACCAACCTTAGGGGCTCATTTACTTAAGCCTTGGAAAAGCATCCAATGAAAATCTCAAGTCCAACATCAGAAATTCATAGATGACTTTCCTTTTTTCCTGAATAGAATAAAGCCAACTCTCCTTTAAGTGTCACCCAAGGATATGAATTCACAAAGAAATCTGAAATCCAAAGATAACCCAACCTCGCTACTGTAAATTCTTACTAATCCTGCTAATAAGCAGGACTGACAAAATGCAAGAAGTTTCCATCCTTTTGATTTCCCTAGCTCACCTTCTGATGAAGGGGCTAAGCAACAGGATAATGACCAAAAGGCAGGTAAAAAAGAGAGTAAAAGAGAATCTGAATGATCAAATGTTGCCCCCTGGAAAGAGCATGGGCTAACCCCTCTCTTTGTGTGTGATCTTGGAAAAGGAGCTATGTTTCTCTAGGGATACCAATGACTACCTGCTTCTCAATGATATTTTAAACCCTAATGAAGGTGTTTGTAAAAGCACTTTGAAAATAACCATGCTATACAAACATTTATTCATTTTATGAATATGATATTTAATCAATCAATAAAAATATGATTTCCAAGCTCCATAGCTCACGGATGAAAAAGAAAAATATTCTAAGTGATAGGGAACAGAGAGACTGCAGGCAAGGAAAGGGAAAGGGAAAGGAAGGGAAAGGGGAGGTTGCAATATGATAGATTGAAAAACAAAGGAAAATGGCTTGCATTCAAAAGTAATTTTAACTTTCAAAATTAACATATTAGAAAACTATTCCAGTCAGAATAATGACACAGGACTATTCTAGCAATGAGGAAGGGAAAGGGGAAAAACTATTAGAACTGATGGCTTCCAAGCACCCTCTAAAAAAACTAAAATTAACAAAATCTTCCAAATGCAAGTGCAGAGAACAAAAGAAACTTAAGAAAAGTAAAGGAACTGAAGTGTCCAAAAGAGAGAAGGGACGGTCTAGTGTTTACTTAGGGAGTGAGGAGGGAAGGAGAATGGCAGGGGAGGAGATAGGATGCTTCAGTTAAGGTGAGAACAAAAAGAGACAAGTTCTGAGCCTGATTAATGAGAAAAGAAACAAACAAAAATGAAATACCCTAGAAGAAAAGGGAGGAAGAGGAAGTAACAAGATGTCTTGGAATCAAGGTACCTATATTCACCTATATGTGAATAACCTACATGTGAAGGTCATTCAAATATAGAGATAAGAGGTAAGGAAACGTGGAGAATCTTGTGAACCTCTCTTACCTAAGCCAAGCAAAGGAAGCTTTGAAAAACAATTACAGTGGTAGAAATACAAAAAAAAGTAAGCAAAGGACAGGGCTGGAATGGGCAAAGTTGGTAGAGGTATTTGAACATAAAAATGGGGGTAAGGGATGGAATTGCCCCAAATAAAACAGACTACAGCTTCAGGGGGCATGTTGTTCATTTAAAAGGACAGGGCATAATGATCTGGGTCTGGAAAACGGAAGGGCAAGAAGGAAGAAGAAAGGGACTGAGTTGCTCAAGCAACATAAACTCCAGGTACTTGTGCTTCTATATATGCTGGGTTGTTTTATTGGTTTTTTAGGAGAAATATAAGGTGTGTTTTTGGTGCACTTCTAAAACTTATAAGTGACCTAAAGATATTCAAGACTCCCTGTATTAAAATAGGATTTCATGGAGACAAAAGTCAACTTAAAAATCACTCAACTAACAAGTATTTATTGCATGCCTACTATGTGTCCTGAACTGATAGAAAAGATATGACAAAGTCTCTGCTTCCCGCCCTCAAGAAACTACTTATTAAACTGCAAAGACCTTAAAAAAATAGTTAAAACATTAGAGAACAATAGAAGCCATCTACAATTAAGTAATTCAGTATAATATTGACTACTAATGTCCTAATTCATAAATGGACCATATTACTCAGAAAAAAAGTGTCCTGGAAGAGGCAGAAGTTGAATAAGGCCTTGAAGATAGGTAGGAATTGAGTAGGTAAAAACTTCATTCCCATCAGACAGAAAAATATCACCATCACCATTAATATTATACACAAGAATAAGAAAAAGATCTACTCTCTTTTTGGTATAGGAATTCCTTTCACACTACATGTCTATGACCTAATAAAAAAAAGTCCTGATAAGTCTCTTGGGGGTACACAAAGGTTAAGTGACTTATTGAAGTAACACAGCTGATATCTATGATGGGATTTGAACTCAGCCCTTCCTGATGCCAAGTCCAACACTCCATTCACCATGCCATGATGCCTTTTGGGGGAGGGGATAACCTTTGATTTCATTTGTATAAGGAACTCACAGGGAGGAAATTCTTACCAATACAGATCACTGATTCTACAACTTACAGTCTGAGAAGGCACTGAAAGGTTAGTCCAAATGACCAATCAATAAAAATTTATGACACATCTCCTAAGTGTCAGGAACTAGGGGTACAGACTTGTCTAACGTCACACAACTAGTACATTTCCAAGGTGGGATCTGATACCAGGTTTTCCTTACTATAAAATGATACATTCTATCCCCATACCACACTGCCTCTCATTTAATAATAAGTAATGTATCATATCATATACGATATGTAAGTACAATATATAATTATGATACATATAAGTAATATGTCATATCAATAATAAATATCATATATTATTATATCATGTTATTATATTAAGTTAGATCAGATTAGCTTAATCAGCCCCTTTAGTTAATTAAACACATGTAACTTTTGGTATAGATACCTGCTGTTGACTGTCTGGCTTTTAAAATATCTGTGTAAATGAAATCAGGATCACCAAGGTCGTCTTCTGTCTTTTTGGCAAACTTTAAAAACAACAAACAAACAAAAATGAGGATAAAAGGGAGAGAATTAGGCAGTTTACAAATCTGAAGCCAAGAGGAAACTCATTATAGTGATGGGAATTCCAAGGTAAATTGACAATGAGATAGACACTAAATGGGTCACTAACAAGTCACAGTGGCCTCTGGGTATTGACCCATGACCCCATATCATTATCCTTCAGTTCCCCTGAAGAGTCATGCTGATTCACTTTCCAGGAAGTGGTTGGAGACAACAGCTGCCACCCTCCCATGTATTATTCACTGAAAAGTGAACCTGAGATCAAAGCAGCACAAATCTGGTGCTGGAATCATGTTAGAAGCCAACTAGTTCAAACCCCCTTCATCTTACTGATGAGGAAACTGAGGCCCAGAGAGATTAAATGACTTGCCCCAAGGTGACCATAGAAAGTCACCCATGTGACCGAGCCAGGATTCAAATTCAAGTCCTTTGGCTCACAGGCATGTTGGTAAATGTTTAACAACAGCATATATACATATACAGACACACATATATGTGTTTATATGTATGTGTATGTATACACACATATGCATATACACATATACAATACATATTATACATTTATGTACGTGTATCACAAGTTCAATATGTATTGCTAATATTTAACTATATCTACAGATATGCATGTATCTAAAAACATACATTTCATCTGCATTATTAACATTTTCACCATCACTTTAAGTCTAGACAATCAACAAAACAATGAACCAAGCCCTGATTTGTGGTTTGCTGATTTCTGAGGGGTAAATACTTAAATGGAAATTTAATAATCAGCTTTCATGAGCAGATTCAAGCTAGCTCTAGCACACCTCTGCTCTGGCTCCAAATTCAATGTGCTCTCTACTGTACTCTAGAACATACTGCCTTGAGAACATAAGTTCCCAATGCTACTCCACACTTTGGGAAGAGGCAAAGGGAATTATCTTCACATGTCAGAATGATAAGTGTGGATCTAAAGAATATTCAGGAAGTTGGAGAAATTAAGGAATGGTACCTCCTTTTTGTAGAAAGTTCCTTTTTTATCCTCTCTGCCGAGTGAAAATTGGGTGAATTTCTCTTAAGGTCTAGATCTGTTTTAGCTGTTATGACTGACTTGTACAATTTTAAGAACAAGAAAGGAAGGGAAAATGTCTAAGGAATTATCCCCACATTACTCAGAAGTGACATTTCTAAAAGAGGAGGGTCCCCTGAGTACTATTTTTTTTAAAATCTTAAGTGCCCTCTTCAAGTTTTTTGCTTGCACTTATTCTAAGACAACTTCCATGTGACAACTTCTTCCATCAACTCTAAAATATTAGAAGAGCTTGGGTGGCCATGACCTGCTGCTTTAGAAGGTTCAAAATGGAGAATCAAAGATCCATAGCTTGAAGGAGCTTTCCACTTGGACATTAGTCACCATGGTCATTGTCCATCCTTTGTTTTCAAAGGAGTCAAGTCAAGATGTCTTGACTTGAATGTGAATTGGATTTAAGTGAGTCACAAAGTCATCGACCTCACTCTTTCTTCCAGAGTCATCCAAGTCCAATAGCAAGACAAAAGTCAAGATGAATGATCAGGGTGTAGTGGATGACCTCGGTATCTTCAGTGTTTGACCAAGCTCCAAGCACTCCCCAGTACCTGCTTCAGACGCTTTCATGGCCTTTGGAACAAATTGTTCTCCTCCATTCGTTTCCCCTGGGAGAAATCTTCACGTGCATGGGGTAGACATCCTCAAGCTCACTAATGGGTTTGTGCGAGGCCTGTCAGTTAACTTTAATCTGGTTTAGCCCATCTGCCAAGATGGTTTACCAAGGCGTGATGACTGCACATGCTAGACTAGCTTGTTGGAGCCATAGGTAAGAGTTAATCACCATTACCATGGTGACAGAGGAAGGACAGTTGAGCTGAATGGGTGAGAACGAAGCAGCTATTGCTTATCGCCATAACCTTACCAGGGACATAACCCACTTAAGAAGAAGCCAGGCTTTGGGGCTGTTACATCTTAAACAGGCCCATATCAAATGAGATAACGTTTGTAAAGTGCTTTGCAAACCTTAAAGGGCTACATAAAAGCTATCATCACTAATATTGTTATACTATAATGACAGAATTAATTGGATCAACACAAGAGAGAAGAAGAGAGTGAGACAGCGCCTTATTGGGGTGGATCAGTCCATCTCTGAGGACACGAGTTACCTTGTGGCTTTGCCTGTGTCTCTCCGTTTGTGCTTCCCTGAAGCAGAGGATGGCACAGTGGAGACAGCACTGGTACTATGGTCAGGAAGGCCTGAGCTCAAATACAGCTTCAGACCTTTACTTGCTCTATGAACCTGGGCAAGTCACTTAACCTCTGTTTGCCTCACTTTCTTCAACTGTAAAATGGTGAACACAATAGCACCTATCTTAAAGGGTTGTTGTAAAGATCAAATGAGATAAACTTTGTAAAAAAGCACTTAATACAGTCCCTGTATATAGAAGGTATCATATAAATGCTTATTCCCTTTCCCTCTCCCTGTATTGCATGTGTATCCTCCAAAAGACCATGTACTGTATGTAAGTGGCCTAAAGTCTTCAGACACAGTATCTACCAACTGGCTGCATAGTGATGACTGACTTACAAAGTCAGGGATAACTGTTATCTTTCATACCTTGTGAGGCCTTTCCTAGTCTATCGTGTGCCCGTGACATTAAGTGGTGGCATCCCCAGCAATGACTACATAGGAGACACTAACAGTTACCAAGAATAAGGAAAAAGAGCACCTCAGGAGTGAGAGCAAGAGGACCTTCTGGAAATTGTGCCAGCTTTCAAGGACATTAGACATCCCCTCAAGTGTAGGCATCATAGGCCATCTGCATGGTATGATAAACCAGGGTGAGACCATAAAAAGGCCTTCCCCCACCTCATTAGTGATGCCCTGAAATTCTTTTAACTGTGGATATTGTCTTTCGTTACCTTAATTAGAAATAAGGCTCTGAGAAAGGCAATACATTAACTTCCCCTGACTTTTAAACGCAGATTGTCAAGTCAACAAGCATTTATTAAGCATCATCTGTGTGCCAGCCACACTGCCAAGTGCTGAGAACACAAAAAAAGAAAGGCCAAAGACAGTCTTCGTTCTCAAGGATAATAAGTCTAATGGCAGAGATGATATGCTAATAACTATGTACAAACACGATATGGAGAGGATCAATAGAAAATAATCTAAGAGAGAATGTACCAGCATTAGTAGGGGATCAGGAAAAGTTTGCTGAAGAAGATGGGATTTTAGCTAAGGAAACCCAGGATACCAGAAGGCTAAGAGTATTACAGACATAGAGAACAGCCTGTGAAAATGCAGAGTTAGGAGATGAAGAGTCTGTGCATGGAATCCAGTATCACTAGATCCTAAAGTATATTGAGGGGAGGAAAGTGTAAGACTGGAAAAGTAAGAAGAGATCAAGTTATAAGGACATAAAAAGAGGATCTTAATCTTTCATCCTGGAGCTCACTGCTTGGAGTGGGGAAGGGAAGAGAGAAAGGGGAGCGATATGGTCAGATCTGAATTTTAGGAATCTGAGGAAGATTGATTTAATAGCTGAATGAACGATAGATTGGAGTGGGGAGAAACTTGAGGTAGGTAGACTCACTAGCAAGCTATTGCAATAGTCCAGGTGTAAAGGGATGAGGGCCTGTACCAGGGTGGTGTCAGGGTTAGGTCAGAAGGGGGCACATACAAGAGGCATAGCAAAGGTAGAATCAATACTTAGTAAGAGATTGGATGTGGAGGGTGAGAGACAGAGTGAGAAGTTGAGGACGACACTAGGTTGTGAACCTGGGTTACCTGGAGAATGGTATTGCCCTCACTAACAGGGAAGCTTGGAGGGAAAGATAATGAGTTCAGTCCTGAACTTGTTGAGTTTGCAGTTTCTATGGGACATCCAGTTTGAGATGGCCAATAGGCAATTGGAAATGCAAGACTGGAAGTCAGGAGAAAGGTTAAGGCTGGATAAATTGGTCTGAGAAGCATCACTACAGAGATGACCATTGAATCTATGGGAGCTGATGAGGTCACCAAACAAAAGAGTATAGAGAAAAAACAGAAGAGGACTCAGGATAAAGCCCTCTTGGCAAAGCTCATTTGGATAAAGATCCAGCACAGGAAACTAGGAGTAGTCAGATAGTTAAGAGAAGAGATGAGAGAATAATGTCTCAAAAACCTAGAGAGGAGAGAGTATCAAGAAGAGAACGATTGATAGTGTCAAAGGATGCAAAAGCCAAGAAAGATGGAAATTGAGAAAAGATTGAGATCATTGGTAACTGTGGAGAGTAGTTTCATTTAACTGAAGAGACTAGGTAGCATAATGGATAGAGCCCTGGACACGGAGTGAGGAAAACTTGAGTTTGAGTCTTGTATCAAACACTATTCTTGCGACCTTGGGCAAATCACTTCAGTCAGCTAGGTGAACAAAGCTGTTGACTTTCAGGAATACCTGAATTGGAATCCTACCTCAAATATTTGCCAGGGTTATTCTAAGGATAAGATAAGATAACATATGTAAAGTGTATTACAGACCTTAAAAGGCTATATAAAATTGTTGACTTTGTTGTTCAGTTTTTTTTTTAGTCATGTCCAACTCTTTGTGATCCCATTTGGGTTTTTATTGGCAAAGATACTGGAGTGGTTTGCTATTTCCTTCTCCAGTTCATTTTACAGAGAAAGAACTAAGGCAAACAGGGTATTAAGTGACTCACCCAGGGTCACACAGTCAGTAAGTATCTAAGGCCAGATTTGAACTCAGGAAAATGAGATTTCCTGACTCCAGGTCTGGCACTCAATTCACTACACCAAAAATGTTAACTACTATGATTATTTAAGGTTGTCATAGCCTTTCCTAAGGGCAGTGATGAACTAAGAGACCAAGTGGTTATAAGAACGGCAATCAAGGTGATTATTGAAATCCCTAAGGAGGATGACAGTGGTTAGGGTGGTGAGGAACACCTGTAGGTAAGGTGCTAAAATCATGGAAAGTAGGGGAGGGTGGTCAGGATCAGTGGATGAAAGTATCTAGTATCAGGTGATATCTGAAGGTGACAGAGCAGGGTTGGCAGCAGTGAGCAAGAAATATGCCCATCCATCACCCTGGTTCTATGAGTAAGGGAGCATGAGAAAAAATATGTGGAACCTTTTGAAGAAAATCTGCTTCTTGTTACTTCCAGGAGATGGAAGGAGTGTAAGAAGGGAAGCTCAAAGATGAAGGGGAGAATGTCTTTAGCAGAGGAAGAATTCCAGAGAGCTTGATGGAAGAGGTGGGCAAAGCTTCCTTGCCTCACCCTCAAGGTACCTTAGTCCTATGCCCTCACCTTCACCCACACAGATGCACACAGTGCCCTGGACCTTTACTAATATCAACCTTTTGTCCCCAGCACAACAGGAAAATGAATATCTCCAACCAAGCTCTTCCGTTTGACTCTTCCACCTCACCCTCACTTACCTTGAGTTCCCTTTGCAGTTCTCGAAGCTTTACCAACCACTCAGGCTCTTGCTCTTTCCCTCGATGACGTCTTTCCAAGAAAAGAGGGTCTGACAGCTTCAGCTTTTCTGATAACTATGTAAAATTGGAAAGGAGAATGAAAAGGTGGGGAGCGAGGGAGAAATACAGGGGAAGTGGGGGAAGGGAAACAAGAGAGAAAAGGAAAAGAAACCCTTAAAGTACTGGCAAATCAAAATCACATCGAACAGCAATCTTTAAAGAAATAAATAGACCACTTCAGCAGCTTCCATTCCCATATCCATTAGGGAATAAAAAACATAACAGCTCTCTTGTATACATTGTAGTGCTTTGAAGTTCATAAGCAATTTACATGCATTACCTCATTTGGCCAGCCATAAATAACACAGAGCAATATCCGGCATAAATCATTACTGGCCCTTAGAAGGTAGCTATCGTCAAAGTTATGTGAATTCCACCATCACTGAGAACTAAACCTTCCCTACCAAGATGGGGTTGGGTCCTGGCCACCAGAACCCATTAGCATATATTACCATATATATGAAGCTCCAACCAATGTTTTCATTGATTATGGAACCGAAGCCTTCTAACACGGGGCCTCCTCTAAAATAAACTTTAGTTTTAAGAGAGGATAACTTTTTATTCCATGCCTAGTGAAGCTGATATTTTAAAAAAAAAAGTTTCAGCTGTTTCCCTGGATTTCTACTTGTTGTTTTGTATTTTTTTCAAAGCTGTGGGTTGATTTGTTTGTGTTTTCTTTTTAATGTATCCTGTATGTGATAAAATATTCTATGCGTTTAAAAGTATTTTAATAAGCCTTTTCTCCCTGTTTTAATCCCTTAAATATGTTCTTTAAGCCCCAATGTTTATAATTAGGAGAGCATTCTTTGAATTGTGTGGTTCTACAGTATTCAGAAAACAAATGAGAAGGTGGATTTCTTACACATCCCATGCCTACCCTCAGGGGTGCACAACAGCCTTTTTTTGTTCTCAGTTTCAGACTTCTTTCTGCTTATCATATCTGGACATGCATATGTGGTCAAAGGCTTCTGTTGGCTCCACTTTTACAGCATCTTCAAAGGAGATGGAATGGGGGTGCCTAAGCAGCTTTACAATGCCTTTCATTAAGTGACTCAGATAAAATGCGTTCCAGGAAGCCTTGGAGATGCTCACCTTGATGAGTTCTGCTAGTAGCACAGGGTGGCTGCTGTCTGTCTGACTCAGGAGGATTGAGCTGATACCCTCGCAGTAATGCAAAGCCTGGGATGTGAGACCATAATCTGCCAGACGGGAAGCATAAAGCAGTTTGTATACCTGTGAAGGAAAAAGAGGACAAATGGTGAGTTAGTCCAGGAGGGAATAACAAAAGAAAGAACTGTGAAGAAGACTTCTTGAAAGTCAGATGACTGACCACCCAGTTCCAAATGGCTTTCCTACTGAAGGATGGAAAGCTGCATACTATTAATTCCAAAAAAAGTCCAATTCCAAATCTAGTATGAGTTATCAGGAAATGCAGAAAGCCATGGGAATCAAACGAACTCAATTTTTCCATGGTTCTGGACCGTGAAATGAATTGAGATATCACATGCTTGTCATTCAGGTAATACAACTCTCATATCTTTCTAGTAAACTTTTAATGTACTCTGTAGCTCACTGTACATGCCATATCTTCCAACAGGCTACAAGCTCCATGAAGACAGGGCCAGTGTCATATCTATCTCTCTAATATACTTCTCATGTATTATATTTCTCCACTGAAGTTTTATTCCTATGCTTCATCGTGGTGTGCGGGTGATCTGCCAAAGATTATGCCTTTGGAACAGGTGTTCTGGCAGATCTGATCAACCTGGAATAGTTTCAGGTAAAGATCCAGTGATATACTGTATCTATTGTCAAATACAAAGGAACATAAATTTTGATCACTGAAACCTCACGAGGTATCTTGGGCTTTATAGGCTAGACTTCTTTTGTTAAGGACCATGCCTTAAACCCAAATCACTCTGATTTCTCACTGATTGACCAACAATAGGTCTCAGCCCAAGTCTCATTTGGTCATTGCTTGGGCTCTGATGGTTCACAGTGAGTGTAAATAGCAGTTGTTTCTGTTTTGTCCATTTTTTGTCTCATTTCTTACCTAGTTTTAATCACTGAATGGGTGTTGCCTCAAACAAACTAAGACCTGGGAAAGACCTTAACTTAAAATGGTCAATGTCTCTCACTGTATCCAGGACCATCTCCAGTCATCCTAATTTATATCTGGCCACTGGACCCAGATGGCTCAGGAGGAGTGAGTGAGGCTGGTGACTTTGCTCAGCCCTCCCTCACTTAAATTCAATTTATTTACAAATCATGACATCACCTTGCTGATATCATGGTCCTTCTTTGAGAATGAAGGATAAACAACAACAATCCAAACAGAAGAGAGTTATTAATATGTTGAAGAGCAATGGGTTGAGAACCAGACCTTGAGAACTTGGGAATCTTCATAGGCAGGAAGAAGGAAGAAAAAGATAAGCAAGAGGATAATAAAAGACAAGATGAACAGAGGTAGTAGGAAAATCAGGGCCTAGTCTTCTAGTGTCACAGAAGTCAAGAAGCAGAAACCACCAAGAAGTGAATAGCCAATGGTAGCAAGCCCCATATTTCTGGATAGCTGATATATTCTAATATTAAGTAGATAAGGACTTGGGATTCACAAAGGGCAAAGTAAGTTGGGAAAGATGAGCAAAACTAGCACTTCAATTTTGGAGAGATTCTAAATCAGCAAATACTGAAGAGGATAAAGAGATGAGTCTGGCCCATAAGAACAAATGTTATGAGACAGAAATAAAACTGAAGTACTTCTGAAAGGTGGCTTGGTTCAAGTAAAATTCCTGTTGAATATAAACTCCTGAAGAGGTAGCTAGGTGGTACAGTAGATGGACCACTGGATGTGGAATTAGGAAGACCCAAGTTCAAATCCCACCTAGTCACTTACTGTGTGACTTTGGACAAGTAACTTATGCTCATCTGCCTCAATTTCCTCATCTCACAACTATTGTGAGGATAAATTTAGATAATATTTGTAAAGTGTTACATAAATATTAATATTGAGAGCAAGAAGTATTTCTTTTTTGTCTTATTATATTCAGTACCTAATGCATTGCCTAGAACACAATGAGTAGTTCATAAGAGCATATTGGTTGATTGATGAATTATGTTGCTAGATTATTATAATTAGAATAACTTCTTATACCTACTAGCTGTATGACCATGAGCTATATACAAACTCTCTGAACCTGTTTTTCATCTGAAAATGGAGATAATAATGCTGATGGCAACTACCTCACAGATTTATTGTGGTTCAAGTGTAAAGTGCTTGGAAAACTTTAAAGTACCATATAATATACGATTTATGACTTTTTAATGAACAAATATGATTGTTTTCTCAATTTCCAACCTCGTTTACCCTCCTGCAGCATTTGTTGCTATCAACTGCCCTCCTGCAACCTAAATTTTCTCTTCTCTCTGGGTTTTCAGGACAGTGCTCTGTCTCGATTCTGCCAATACTTTTATGATCATTCCTTTCCCAAGTCCTTGTTTCTGTTTTGTCCAGAAACCCTGAGTGTCTTCCCCTCTCAGATTTATTTTTTTAACTAGGTAAAAGAGGTCATTCTCTGCCTCATTTCTTATCTAGCCTTAATCACCGAATGGGAGTTGCCTCAGTCAAACTGAGACTTGGGAAAGACCATCCTGGGCCATCTCCAGTCATCCTGATCTATATCTTGCCACTGGACACAGATGGCTCAGGAGGAGAAAGTGAGACTTCCTTAAATCCTGCCTTCCTGAAATCCAATTCACTTACAAGTGATGGCGTCACTTTCCTGATGTCATCATGGTCCTCTTCAAGAATGAAGGAAAAACAGCAACAACTCTTTCTGGAACATCGTTCATATCATGCCCTTGCTCACAATTATTGGTATACCCCAAAGCTTTGTCCTAGGCCATCTCCTATTTTCTCTCTACACTCTTTCACCTGGTGACCTCATCATTTCCCATAGCTTTAATTACCATCTCTATGAAGATGAGTAGGCATCTAAATGTAGTAGACAGAGCGCTGGGCCTAAGTCAGGAAGATTCATCTTCCTGAGTTCAAAACTGGCCTCAGACACTTACTAGCTGTGTGACCCTGGGCAAATCATTTAACCTTGTTTTCCTCAGTTTCCTCATCTGGAAAGTGATCTGGAGAAGGAAATGGCAAACCACTCTAGTATCTTTGCTAAGAAAACCCCAAATGGGATCACAAAGAGTTAGACATGATGAAAACAAACACAAAAATGAAGATGATTTTGAGGTCCATAGACCGAACCCTAGTCCCTGTTCTGAGTGCCAGTCATAAGCTGTCTACTGGATAATTCAAACAGGGTGTGTCATAAGCATAGCAAACTCAACAAGTCCAGGACAGAACTCATCATCTTTCCCCCTAAAACCTACCCCTCTTCCAAATTTCCCTATTCCCTGTTGAGAACATCACCATCCTTCTAGTTCCCCGGATTTCCAACCTCAGTGTCATCCCCAATGCCTCACTTTCCTTGCTCCCACAGAGCCAATCAGTTTCCAGATCTTATTGTTTCTACCCTCCTCCACATCTTTTCTATGTGTTCCCTTCTCTCTCTTCACACAGATACCACCTTAATTTATCACCCTTTCCCTGGAATATTGTAATAGCCTCCTCATTGTTCTCCCTGGCTCAAATCCTCTCAACTTCAATCCATCTTCCATACAGCTGCCAAAATTATTTTTCTAATATGTCGGTCTCCTACTTACTAAACTCCAGTGGCTCCTTCTTATCTCTAGGATCAAATATCAGTTTCTTTGTGGGTCATTTAAAAATCTTCACAGCCTTGCCCCACTGGGCCTTTCCAGCCTTATGACACATTTCCCCCTTCTCACACTATGCTCCAGCCAAGGGGCTCTGCTTATTGTTCCTCATATATGACACAATCCCTATGCCATTGTTCTGGCTGACCCCCATGGCCTCCTTTTTCACCTCTATCTCTTGGAAATCCTAGTTTCCTTCAAAGTTCAGCTCAAGCACCACCTTCCACATTCCCTCCTACCCCATAAAAATTATTTTGCATTTAACTCACACATATGTATATATATATGTATATATATATATGAGTTTAGATAGATAGATAGATAGATAGATAGATAGATAGATAGATAGATAGACAGATAGAT